>NC_138145.1:10216660-10259160 GCF_964199315.1 Orbicella franksi | reverse complement strand
GGCTGTGGGGAAATAACAAAAACATAGAGAGGTTTGAGCAACTGAGTCTATTCAAATCTCTGCAGATACAAGAAAGAGTCTATTTTACAAGTTTAACCAACACTATTATAATTTTATATTTCCCTAAAATGATTGAACTATGGAACTTATGAAATATTAATACCTCAAATATCTAATACAAAGCTTGTACAATAAAAAAGAAAACTTCTTGTTACTCACGATCAACAAGCCAACAAAAAAATCCCTGGAGCTCCAGAGGCCATCGTTAATTGTTTCCAATCTCTGATGACGTATGCAAGTCCTGTTAGGCAAGAAACGCCTGCCACATAACCGAACCAAATTATAGAGCCTGCAGGGCCTCTGTGGCGAATGCCAGAATACTCTGTCACCAACACGAATGCCGGAACGGTGAAAGCACCTGCAAGTTTTCAAAAACCAGAGCCTACGTGAAGTAACCTCATGGCTCTTTCACACGCCTTCATTCTACGATCAATTTCTAAAGTTTACAAACATGTAATTTGAATAACTGAGCAGATAACATGTATGCCAGTCTCCCGTGGATAACGTGCAATCCTCTTTCTCACATTCTTTAAAATATTTAGGTCCTCTCTTGTTCCTGTCACTGATTCAAGACAAGGAGAATTGCTACTCCCTCCTGGATTTGATGCTAGTGCCATGGTTCCCTCCACCACCCTCCCCCCCCCCCCCCAGCAATGAATTCGCTGGTGCCGGGTTTTAGTGCAACACTTTTTTCCAAATGTGACCCATTTTTACAAGTGTGACCCAATTCTCCTAGTGTGATCCATTTTTACAAGTGTGGCCCATTTTTACAAGTGTGACCCATTTTTACAAGAGTGGCCCATTTTTACAAGTCCGACCCATTTTGCCAAGTGTGACCCATTTTTCCAAGTGTAACGCATTTTCTTAAGTGTGACGCATTTTTTCAAGTAAGGCGCATTTTTTTAAGTCTGGCGCATTTTCCAGGTGTGCCGCATTTTCTTAAGTGTGGCGCATTTTTCCAAGTGTGCCGCATTTTCTTAAGTGTGGCGTATTTTCCAAGTGTGCCGCATTTTGTTAAGTGTGGGGCATTTTTCCAAGTGTGCCGCATTTTCTTAAGTGTTGCGCATTTTTCCAAGTGTGCCTCATTTTCTTAAGTCTGGCGCATTTTTCCAACTGTGCCGAATTTTCTAAAGTGTTGCGCATTTTTCCAAGTGTGGCGCATTTTCTTAAGTCTGGCGCATTTTTCCAAGTGTGCTGCATTTTCTTAAGTCTGGCGCATTTTTCCAAGTGTGCCGCATTTTCTTAAGTCTGGCGCATTTTTCCAAGTGTGCCGCATTTTCTTAATTGTGGCGCATTTTTCCAAGTGTGCTGCATTTTGTTAAGTGTGGCGCGTTTTTCCAAGTGTGCCGCATTTTCTTAAGTGTTGCGCGTTTTTTCAAGTGTGCCACATTTTGTTAAGTGTAACGCATTTTTCCAAGTGTGCCGCATTTTCTTAAGTGTGCCGTATTTTTCCAAGTGTACCGCATTTTCTTAAGTGTGGCGTATTTTCCAAGTGTGCCGCATTTTGTTAAGTGTGGGGCATTTTTCCAAGTGTGCCGCATTTTCTTAAGTGTTGCGCATTTTTCCAAGTGTGCCTCATTTTCTTAAGTCTGGCGCATTTTTCCAACTGTGCCGAATTTTCTAAAGTGTGGCGTATTTTTTAGAGTGTGCCGCATTTTGTTAAGTGTGGCGCGTTTTTCCAAGTGTGCCGCATTTTCTTAAGTGTTGCGCGTTTTTTCAAGTGTGCCACATTTTGTTAAGTGTGGGGCATTTTTCCAAGTGAGACCCATTTTTACAAGTGTTACTCATTTTTACAAGTGTGACCCATTTTTACAAATGTGGCCCATTTTTACAAGTCCGACCCATTTTGACAAGTGTGACCCATTTTTCCAAGTGTGCCGCATTTTCTTAAGTGTGGCGCATTTTTCCAAGTGTGCCGCATTTTTTTAAGTGTTGCGCATTTTTCCAAGTGTGGCGCATTTTCTTAAGTCTGGCGCATTTTTCCAAGTGTGCTGCATTTTCTTAAGTCTGGCGCATTTTTCCAAGTGTGCCGCATTTTCTTAAGTGTGCCGTATTTTTCCAAGTGTACCGCATTTTCTTAAGTGTGGCGTATTTTCCAAGTGTGCCGCATTTTGTTAAGTGTGGGGCATTTTTCCAAGTGTGCCGCATTTTCTTAAGTGTTGCGCATTTTTCCAAGTGTGCCTCATTTTCTTAAGTCTGGCGCATTTTTCCAACTGTGCCGAATTTTCTAAAGTGTGGCGTATTTTTTAGAGTGTGCCGCATTTTGTTAAGTGTGGCGCGTTTTTCCAAGTGTGCCGCATTTTCTTAAGTGTTGCGCGTTTTTTCAAGTGTGCCACATTTTGTTAAGTGTGGGGCATTTTTCCAAGTGTGACCCATTTTTACAAGTGTTACTCATTTTTACAAGTGTGACCCATTTTTACAAATGTGGCCCATTTTTACAAGTCCGACCCATTTTGACAAGTGTGACCCATTTTTCCAAGTGTAACGCATTTTCTTAAGTGTGGCGCATTTTTCCAAGTGTGCCGCATTTTTTTAAGTGTTGCGCATTTTTCCAAGTGTGGCGCATTTTCTTAAGTCTGGCGCATTTTTCCAAGTGTGCTGCATTTTCTTAAGTCTGGCGCATTTTTCCAAGTGTGCCGCATTTTCTTAAGTCTGGCGCATTTTTCCAAGTGTGCCGCATTTTCTTAATTGTGGCGCATTTTTCCAAGTGTGCTGCATTTTCTTAAGTCTGGCGCATTTTTCCAAGTGTGCCGCATTTTCTTAAGTCTGGCGCATTTTTCCAAGTGTGCCGCATTTTCTTAATTGTGGCGCATTTTTCCAAGTGTGCTGCATTTTCTTAAGTCTGGCGCATTTTTCCAAGTGTGCCGCATTTTTTTAAGTGTAGCGCATTTTTCCAAGTGTGCCGCATTTTCTTAAGTGTGGCGCATTTTTCCAAGTGTCCCGCATTTTTTTAAGTGTAGCGCATTTTTCCAAGTGTGCCGCATTTTCTTAAGTCTGGCGCATTTTTACAAGTGTGTCGCATTTTCTTAAGTGTGGCACATTTTTCCAAGTGTGCCGCATTTTCTTAAGTGTTGCGCATTTTTCTAAGTGTGCCGCATTTTCTTAAGTGTTGCGCATTTTTCTAAGTGTGCCGCATTTTCTTAAGTGTGGCGCATTTTTCCAAGTGTGCTGCATTTTCTTAAGTGTGGCGTATTTTTCCAAGTGTGCCGCATTCTGTTAAGTGTTGCGCATTTTTCTAAGTGTGCCGCATTTTCTTAAGTGTGGCGCATTTTTCCAAGTGTGCTGCATTTTCTTAAGTGTGGCGTATTTTTCCAAGTGTGCCGCATTCTGTTAAGTGTTGCGCATTTTTCTAAGTGTGCCGCATTTTCTTAAGTCTGGCGCATTTTTCCAAGTGTGCCGCATTTTCTTAAGTCTGGCGCATTTTTCCAGATGTGCCGCATTTTTTTAAGTGTAGCGCATTTTTCCAAGTGTGCCGCATTTTGTTAAGTGTGGGGTATTTTTCCAAGTGTGCCGCATTTTGTTAAGTTTGGCGCATTTTCGGAAGTAAACTGTATTTCCTTAATTGTGGCGCATTTTTCCAACTGTGCCGCATTTTCTAAAGTTTGGCGCATTTTTTAGAGTGTGCCACATTTTCTTAAGTCTGGCGCATTTTTCCAAGTGTCCCGAATGTTCTAAAGTGTGGCGTATTTTTTAGAGTTTGCCGCATTTTCTTAAGTGTTGCGCATTTTTCCAAGTGTGCCGCATTTTCTTAAGTGTTGCGCATTTTTCCAAGTGTGCTTCATTTTCTTAAGTCTGGCGCATTTTTCCAACTGTGCCGAATTTTCTAAAGTGTGGCGTATTTTTTAGAGTGTGCCGCATTTTGTTAAGTGTGGCGCATTTTTCCAAGTGTGGCGCATTTTTTTAAGGCTGGCGCATTTTTCCAAGTGTGCCGCATTTTCTAAAATGTGGCGAATTTTTTAGAGTGTGTCGCATTTTGTTAAGTGTGGGGCATTTTTCCAAGTGTGCCGTATTTTCTTAAGTGTGGGGCATTTTTTTAAGTGTGCCGAATTTTTTTAAGTTCAACCATCCCGTTGAAGCCCTGATTTTTTTTCCTTTTTTTTTTTCAGGCTTCCTCTTTCCAATTGCTTTAATTGGAAAATTTACTGCGATGATCATTCTTCACTTTCATCTACAACCGCAGTTCAAATATGAATTATTTCATATATACTTCACATAATAACTGTATCTTTCTATCTTGAAAATTGAAACCACGATGACCACGATTGATCCACGAACCCGCTATTTGTATTAGACGGATCGAAAATATAAACTTCTGCGATGTCAGCTTTAAAAAACGGAAAAGAATCACTTTCGATGAACTCTCGTGGTTTCTGAAACTATTAGTTCGACACGGCGAATCATATTTGGCTCGGATCGAGCGACGGTCCGCGAATTTTATCGATAGATGGCGAATAGAGCATGAATTTGTCACCATGCTCTAGTTCGCACCACCCGTTCTCTGATCTAATTTCGCGCGATGCGTATACAGCGAAGCCTCTGGTTGTAATATTAACTATTTAAACTTTTCTAACCAGGCCATGTATGGTTGGTGATCTGGTTTACCGCATTAAATTGTTCTATCAAATGCTAAACGGCTCATACACCACAAACACCCACAAATTGTGCAATAATGACAGGTTTGTAATCTCATTAGCACAAGCATTATGACTTCGCTAAAAATTAGAACCCATGTCCTGCTGAGTATTTCAGAGTCTCATGAATCTCGTTAAGGAAAGTGTCTTGCCCAAGAACACAATACAATGTCCCCGACCAGGGCTCGAGAATCTGCAACGCTAGACTAGAGCCGAGTGCACTAACCGTGAGGCCACCGTCACCACACAACTAAGTGGTAGTGACAGTCATAAGCTAGAAAATCACTTTATCAATTATGGACTCAAGACTCACCAATCATGAATCCAGTGACAGCACGAAATAAAGCAAACACCCAGAACGCTGGAGCAAAGGCTGAAGCGACATTGAAAACGGAGCAAAGACACCCGCAGATACAGAGCGGATACTTCCTGCCAAACTTGTCAGATATGCTACTCACGAAAATGCTACCAAGAAAAAATCCGGCGAAGATGACCGAGGTTGAGATGAATCCAAATGAACCACGCTCGCAGACAAGGTCAAACTGTGGAATAAATTGTAATCAATTAGAATAATACTGTGACAAAGGCAACGGAAACCGCATTAGTAGTTGCAGTGGCAGTGGCAGTGGCAGTGGCAGTGGCAGTGGCAGTGGCAGTGGCAGTGGCAGTGGCAGTGGCAGTGATATAGTGACAGTGGCAGTGGCAGTGGCAGTAGCAGTGGCGGTGTCAATGGCAATGACTATGAATGGTATGGCAGTGGCAGTGGCAATGGGAATGCATGGCGATAGCAATGGAAAAGACCAAAGGCAGTGGCAATGGCAAATGGCAATGGTAGAATGGTGTCCTAGCTACAGTGTCTCTGATTGCAGCATATGTGTCGCCTGCCAGAAGAGATTCTTTAGCGTATTCTGTTCTTTTGCAGTATCTCAGTGTCACAACATTCCCGCATATTCTACTACTTTTAAGAATTCATGAGCCTAGCAGTTTGAAAACAGAAAGTGTGCCCTTCTTCCCAGAAACCACATGGGTCCATATGTCCAGCAAGTCATGATACCCAAGGAAACGTTCTCACAAGCATGGCATGTCAAGCAGCCATATTAAATTCTTCATTTAGTGGTGGTCGACCTAGTGTAAGTTATGATGTCATGTTCAACAGAATGATGCCAATCTGCCGCATTGGATCTCGGTTGACGAAATCTTAAAACATTTTAAAATATTTCCCTTTTGTCTTCCTGTCTTCTCTGGTCTTCTCGTACGTCCCAAATTAATTCTGGCAACCTTTTAGGGGGAAAGTTGGAATCCTATATTGGATTTGGTGATTCTAAGGGAGTGCTTAATAATAAGCATTTACTATAAGTATCATCCATTTTCGTGCCTGTATAGAAGTACCTAGCCACTCCCATTTTGGAGAAGCAACACATAACAAATTTGAAAAAGGTTTTGAATATTATGGCAGAAATAAGGGCAAACTCTCTGGAAAGGTAGTCGATAAAAGTGCCGTTTTTTTTTTGTCACTGCCTTGTATATTTTAGCAAGACGTTTCGGCTAACTCTGAAGCCTTCATCAGTTGAAAAACCGCTTGAAGTTACGCGCGATTTAAAAACGTTTTAAAATTGAAACTTTGCGCGTGTTATATGCGCGTGACTCGAGATAATTTTAAGTGCGTGCTAAGCACTTGTTGACTTCTGGGATGACTATGTGATCATTCCTAGCATTCGGGTCTTTTAGTGACATCCAAGCTTCTAGAAAAAGCCTCTGATGGTAATGTGCCTCATGTCCGACGACTTCAACGTTTTCAAAATCCATGTGATGATGACATTCGTGAACATGGCACGCAAGTTTGGAGTTATGATCGAACATCAAGACAGCCTTTTTGCGCTTGGAAACCCGCATCTTCAGTGATCTTTCGGTCTGGCCTTAGTATACAAAAATCGCACTGACTGCAATTGAAAAGGAAAGGTACCTGATTGTAATTTCTACTTTGTGGCATTGTTACTATTTCTTGTGAAACGGTTTTCAATTAGGTTCCAATTCTCAAATTGTAACATTTTCCTAACCCCCCTGGAAAATTATGGATCCGCCCTCGCTGTACTTTACCTCGGTGACGACTGAAGTGAAATCATTTCCAAATTCCCAATCTTCTCTGGCAATATCACATCTGTAGGAGTAGTTATCATCTCCGAGTCTTATAGTCTCCGTAAAGGGACATGTGGCGTTATTTTTACATTTCCAGCCTGGATCCGATGCAATAAACACCATGACCATCACAGGAACACCAAACCAGAACATGTACGTCAGGTTACAAAATACGTTGAGGAG
Source organism: Orbicella franksi (assembly GCF_964199315.1). Taxonomy (NCBI): domain Eukaryota; kingdom Metazoa; phylum Cnidaria; class Anthozoa; order Scleractinia; family Merulinidae; genus Orbicella; species Orbicella franksi. Next base: position 10,252,150 of record NC_138145.1, on the reverse strand, counting down.
GACTTGGTAACAACCAAAGCTGCCAATGCTTTCCAGAAATTCATCTGTAGTTAGTTCCATCTCTAGAAGAAACAAGTTATAAAGCTAATTTCTAGCTCGCTGCTGATGATGATAGGGCGCAGCAACTGCGACCAAATCAGTAACGACAAAGTTTATCGAGGAGACACCGTCAGCGACAAGTAAGAGTAATGTACACCTAGAGGTATGTGGCATAGTCGATGTATACACAGTTGCACCTTCGACCCTAGTTCGAGTAGTACTTCAGTTCACAAGAGAAAAATGAACCCACACAACTGATTTTCTGACATGAATGAACGTTGAAACAACGCCACTGGGCATTTTGAAAAGGAGGCCCCCTAATAGAACCTCTTTGAGGCAGCTGCAGAGTAACTGAAAGCTTAGCTTACTCGATTGGAATGAAAAACGCACTGAACGCCATTCAGATGCGGTGTTAGTGAGTCGTCTCGCCCCTGTGAGCGACTGTAAGGTAAAGGGTAAAGTCAGGTCTGAGCTTATCCCGGTTTCTGTAGCGTGAAGCGACTACGAGTATTTCCACTCCCCCCTAAATGGAATGTCACACCATCGCAGGGTTACCCCCAGTATAAAGTTCGCCGTTATTCATACACCAGAGTGGAGAGAGGCACTGTGAGAGTAAAGTGTCTTGCCCAAGAACACAACGCAATGTCCCCCGGCCATGGCTCGAACCCAGACCGCTTGATCCGGAGATAAGCGCCCTAACCATGAGACCACCGCGCCTCCCACACGGGACTGTACAGTGAACGGGACTGTACGGTGAGCGGGACTGTACCGTGAGCGGGACTGCACGGTGAGCGGGACGGCGCGGTGAGCGGGACGGCGCGGTGAGCGGGACTGCGCGGTGAGCGGGACGGCGCGGTGAACGGGACGGCGCGGTGAGCGGGACTGCGCGGTGAGCGGGACGGCGCGGTGAGCGGGACGGCGCGGTGAACGGGACGGCGCGGTGAGCGGGACTGTACGGGCCTGCAAATGATCCCAAATTGGATTGCCAATGACAACGGGGGCTGAAGCCCGCTATTTCGAACTCGCAGGGGAAACGAAAAATAGTTCGAAATGGCGGGAGTTTGAAATAGCAGATAGTAAATGACTGAAGGGCAAATCCAAGGGAAACGGTTTTGAGTTCGAAGTAACGGTGACTGTATAACCTCTTAGAATTTTTTTCCTAGTAAATTACTTGCGTCTTTAGTCACGGACTTTCACTGAAGCGGAAAGATTTCTACGTGCAAAATAGGAATTATGAATCGAAACTTTCGTGTTCTCGGTATTGGACTGGAACTAGCTTGTGACCGAGGCTCATGCGGGCGAATATCGTTAAAAGGGGTTAATGTCATTTGAATTTGAAAAGACTTCCCGCATAAGCCTCAGTTGCAAGCTAGTTCCGGTCCAATATATACCGAGAATATAAAGAAAGCGCTTGAATTACCTACCTCTTTCCCAGGGTCTTCCCTCTACCTCGAGAACTTTCGAGAGGAAGAGAGAGGACCCTGGGAACGAGGTTGTTTTAACGTACGTGTAGAGCTGTCGCTTTTTAAGTGCAAATTTTTTACTGCAAGTAAGAGAAAATGAGGGACCCTCATTTTCTCTTGCGGCAAGTGAATATATGAAAGATCATATATTTGAACTGCGGAGAAAGATATGATGACATGATTGATCATCGCAGTTATACAAAACTTAGGGCAGCATTTTCTCCCAGTTGGCTTGATAGCTCTGTTGGTAGAGCACTGCACCGGTATCGCAGAGGTCGTGGGTTCGAATCCCGTTCAGGCCTGAATGTTTTTCAGGCTCTAATTTTACAAGTGCTTAAGTTGTGTATAACTGCGATGATCAATCATGTCTTCAAATTTTTTACTGTCAGTCATCTCCGCCCCTGTGCGAAAAAGGCTACGCGAAAAATCTTGCCAATTTACTCGGGAGTCATCAGTTTTCTCTAAACTCGAGAATATAGTGAACATCCTGTGTTACCTTGTCTCCAGATACATATATGTATGTTCCAGTTTCATAACTAAGGTCGTGTTCTATTGAGATCAACCATTTCAACCGCAAACAATTTGGAATGATACGGTTGACGTTTCTCAACAGAACACTTTCGGTTGACACGCGGTAACTCCTTACGTGAGCTTCAATCACGGAACATAATCACGCAAAATCTTTTCCAACCGGTTCAACCTGGTTTTAGACCGGTTGAAAACGTTGCAGAAGTTGATCAACCAAATCAACTGAAAACGGTTTTTCCCCAATAAAACACGAAAACGTCCAACCAATTCAACCAACCAGAAACGGCCAAAAATAGTTCGGATTATAGCCTGCATTTTCTCGTAGTACTCAGGTTACGTAACAGACGAAATACAAGGATTTCCCTCGGGGGGTGGGTACGGCTACACGTAGGCTACTGATTTGAGGTAGGTTTCTCTTTATTTTCTGACTCCCTCGTATTTCTAAGGCAGATAACCGTTTCTCCCATACAAATCCTTGTATTTCGTCTGTTACGTAAGCTGAGTACTACGAGAAAATGCAGGCTATAATCCGAACTATTTTTGGCACGTTGATTCTTTTTTATGGAAAATTCTTGCCAAACGTGTAAGAAACTGTAAAAGTCATCCTGTTTCGTGCCAGCCAACGCTATAAATATTCATAAAGGGATCGAGAAGGACAATAACCTTGAAAATAATTAAGGCGTTGACTTCGGTAGCTATCATTCAATAAAGCCTTGGGGGGAGAGGTCCCCCTATCTATAAGCTATATGGGTATGTGCCGCTGTGAAGGGTGTGATTTTCAGGCAGTTTAGTATACAGAGTATACAAATCAGACAGTTTTGGTCAAGATTGGAGTATAATTTACCGGAAAAGTGGTCATTGTGTGAATAATTTAGTGTAGAACAGGGTTCTATAATAGAAACTGAAACTCAGAAGTGACTTTGTATGACATTGGTTTAGTTAGAGCATGTATTGGACTAAGTGATAAAGTTTCTGCATTGAGAATAGCTAGTCTGGGATAGGGTAGGGGGTTTTAGTGCCTAGTCTAGAATAGGGTTGCAAAATCAAGCTGATCATGGTCTAGTATAGGGTAAGGGTTTTATGGTCCCAGTGGCATGCCCGACCCAAAGATTTACATTAAGTCTCCCCCGGAGTGTAAAGCCGTTCACAGGCGTGCTCCACACGTTAGAAGCAGGCAAAAGAAGCGGCAAAAAAATGGCGATTGTGCGAGACCGATTGTGTGAGTTTACAACCTGAAAAACGTTTCTGTAAATAAAATTCTAGTGTAAGTTAAAACATGGCTCACCTGACGGGGACAGTGCGCTGTTGACTTGTTAGAGAGTGTAGCACAACCGGAACGAAACAATCGATCTCTAAAAAAACGGTTCTGAAGTCCGATGCTTGGTTAAGTTCACAAATACACACCACTTCCATGCATCGTGAGAATCAGATGAGAGTGTTAAGTTATAAGAGAAGATCATATGACACCTGTCGCTCATGTGAGCGAAATATCAGAAACATTTAAAACTCGCCAAGGTCAAACGCCGTACTACACATGAGCCGAACCTAATGACAGTATGGGTCGACTCAAATAGTTAAAAGAACGCCTGTTTGAGTTAAACGTCGAACTTAATTCAGTCCAACCGAACTGCTACACCAAATAAATAACAAAAGCGGTCTTGTTGGTCAGTGGTTTTTCAAGGTAAAGTCAAAATGGCGCCTTTGGACCTCATATGAAGATCGGCGTTTGATCCAAAGTCGGTCTTCAGGCGTTATTCACGGCTGGCCAGGCGTGAAGAACGCCTCAGCCGCTCCAAATAAAATCAGTCGAACTTAATTGGGTCAAACGCCGAACTTCACATGAGCCTAATTGGTTGAATTGGATTCGGCTCATGTGAAGTACGGCGTTTGACCCGGGCCTTATACGCTTATTAACATGCCAATGACTTTTGAAATGTTGATCACATGCCGAAAAACGTGTAAGGATGCTTTCTGCATTTTGGGTCAAATTATGTCTGCGTACGTACCTTCGTTGGTTGGCGAAATGCTCACATAGCACACAAAGATAACCCATTAGGCGAATTGCTGAAGGGGCTGCTAATTGTATCTAGTTTTCTGCGATTTTTCAATCTCACGACGACAGAATTTGAAAAGACTTTTCATCACCTGATAGCCTTGTGCACGTGTAATATGTTATACGTGTTCACTTTTTTCAGCTTCAGTAGCACCCTCTATCACAGTACTTTGTGACAAAAGTGGACTTCTCAAGTGTATTAAGAAGGACCCATCACAAGTTCTGGTAACAAGCGCACAAAAACGTAGTACCGAGGTTATTTACATTGTATCGCAAACTTCTGTGCGACAGCTTTCAACATCTTCTCAAAAGAAATCATTTCTAACAACACCAAATGTCAAAAACAAATTTTGAAGTTCATACTATGAAACACTTGAAAGTACTGGTGAAATGAAACTGATGATGAAATTTAACCTGTGTCTGCGCAATTTCTCTGAACTTTGAAATTTATTTTCTCGAGTTCCCATGAAAAATTGTTTTTGGTGTTATTTCAGGCAGCTGCTTATATCTTTAGCTTTTAGAAAATGCAAAATGGACTGTAATATACTGAAAGTTATTCTGGTACAAGGTCTTTGCCCATTAAAAACTGAAAATGCTCGGTTTGCAATCGGATTTCGCCTTAATCTTTCTACGAGTGAAAATGTCTTTTAGATCTCGACTCTTCCAGGTCATGCTGATTGACAGCGCAAGCTGATGGCAAACTGGCAATGACTGCATGAAGATAATATTCCTCGAAGTAGAAAAGTTCTTTTTCAAGTCAGTTCCAAGTATTGATCGTGATTTTTCCATCAAGCAAGGCATATGGGCTTAAAAAAGCATCGACGTCTGTAAACTAAGTGTTAGGTCTGTAACCCTAACACGCAGTCACGAACCATTCGTTGCCTTTTGTTTTTCCAGCGGCCCGGGAGATGTCAAAGGTGCTGCACGCCTGGAAGATGGCGAGCAGGCCGAGTGGAGACCCTGACAATAACGACCGATGACAAAGTTCATCGAACAAAGATCGTAGTCCCTTTTCGCTTCGTTGTTTTTTAATATTAAGTGTTTTGTTTTAGAACACTTGACGTGAGGGTATGTAGTGAATCTCTAGATTTCTTTAATTAAGTTTTAGTTCGGTTCATAGAAAAGTAAGGAGAAGAAAGAGTTGCATTTTAGTCGCGCTTTGTACATTCACGAAGCTATTTATAGCCAATCTCGTCCCCAGAGCCGGCGCGTTTTTGGTCAGCGGTGACCGAACGCGCGCTCTGGACGAAATCAAAAACTGAGACAAGAAAATTCCAATCTCGTCCCAGAGACCGCTTTTCTTTTGGTCAGCACCAAGAACGAGGACGCTGGCAAGTGGCAAAGAGAAGAGTTTGACTTGGGTCATGGGATGTCGGGTACATCCCATGTACCTAGAAGTTTATTCTAACCGGAGCAACCATAGCTACAAAGGGGAATAGCTATGAAGCTAAACTTTACATAGAAAACACAATGCCAAGATTTACGTTGGAAGGTCTACAACCGTACACAGTCTTAGCGCCCTTACACCGTGCGTGAGTTACGTAACTGCAACTTTTCTATTGCTGAGCTGCTAAGACAGAAGTGAACACCTATTTTGTTTATTGCACGCTCAAGACCAAACAAGAAAACAAAAAATAAAGCAAAGAACATTGCTGGGCTTCATAGCCATTCACCTGTCAACTATGGTACAACAAATCGATCTTGAACACTGTAACGTTAAGTAAAAAAAGTTAGGTTTATTGTATGACAAATTGAAATAAAAAACACTAAAAACTTTTTGGTCTTCAATATTTGGTAAGCGGGTCAAAAAACGTACAGACCGAGGCTTACGCGTTTGAATTTCTCGTTTCATTAACAAGAGCGGAATATTCATCTCCATTTTCGTCGTCATTTTCATTTCCATCTCCTGGATGCAAATCTTCTATCGTGGGCTCGTTGCGAGTTTCTGGTAATGTCATGCACACAATCGCTGTAACTAGCGATAGGCCGCCCATAATCCCAAATGGCAGGTAACGATTAACAGTGAGCTGTACACAGAAAGGAAACAAGTGAAAATAATTGAATAAATCACCTATCACATAGTTCGCTTAATAATATTGCTGCATAAAATCAACAATGGTCAATTCCCACTATGAGACGCGCTTGCAGGGAATCATGGTACATGATGAATACAACTACCATGATTCCCTGCAGACACATGTCATCGACGGAATTGGCCATTAACCGGACAATCAATTATTCAAGAAGAAACGAAAGAAGGAAGGAGTAAATGATACACTTATATCATACAATAATGATATAATAGACTGTGATGCAAAATTCGCTTACCAAGAGAGGGGCATAGACAGAAGCAAATGCACTAGTTCGGGCAGCCGCACTTGATGTCCCCATCGCAACAGTTCTGAGTGAAAGAAACAAATTGATTGACCGAGTGACTGACTGACTGACCGACCGATCGGCTTACCTAACTATCTTCTATCCGATGGACGAACAAACAGACTGAAAGACGGACAAACGGACGGAAGGACGGAAGGACAGACGGAGAGGCAGACAGACAGACAGACAGGCAGGTAGGCAAGCAGGTAGACAGACAGACAGACACACACACACACACACAAGCCTCGTTGAATCAAGCCTCAAGAGTATGCTTTCATACGTTTTCAGAAAAATTGTATTGCTAGAATTTTCCGCTCATTTTAGTGGTAGAAAGCACGTATTATTCATTACTTACCTTACTGTTGTTGGAAACAGTTCTGCAGAGTAAATGTACACCAATGTAAAGGCAATATCTCCACTTAACTTAGCCACGAACATATACATAAAGATTTTTGCAGCCAAGTAACCTGTTAAATCAAACCAGTGAAGTTGCACAAATTAGAAATCAGATCTTCTTGCATAATTCGTTCACTGACTCAAAATTTTACAGTGAATTTTTCTCTGAGTTTCTTTTCAGGCTTATCAATACTTCGGGTTACAGCTGAGTGTCCATCTTGTTAGGGCTTCTCCCGATTTTCACATCATTAAGAGACTAGGAGTATCTCCCCTTCCCCGGATAGGACGCTAATCCACCCCAAGCATTTAATTCATAAGTCCAGATAAGGAGAGGCGCTATCTTGCCCAAGAAAACAACGCTGACTGCAGACTGGAATTGAGCCCACTCCACTCGAAAAGGAGTCCATTCCAACACGCCATTCCAGCACGTCATTCCAGCACGCCATTCCAGCACGCCATTCCAGCACGCCATTCCAGCACGCCATTCCAGCACTCCTATGAAAATTTCGCGATCAGTCTCCAGAATAAAGGAAGTGAAATTTCGCCCAAGAATTACGTTTGTATGTTCGCATAAAGTACCTTCTCGCTTTCGTATCAACCCCATGCATTTTACTAATCATAGACCATAATTTGTTGAAGGACAATGACTATTGCCCAAATTTGACATAAGATGTCAAAGAATATAGTATCGAACATCATACTATTTTTACGAAGGATTTCCTCTGGACACATTCACATCTACGAGTGGTTCATAAGCAAACAAAGACTATCCCTTTGAACGACTCTGTACCTTTGTCATTCTCAGCCAGATCTGACAGAAGAAGCGCACCAACAGCTCCCACGGCGCCCCCAAGAAACGACGCCGACACCATTTTTCTTCGACCAATCCTGTTCAAATCAACAAGAGAAAACGTTATGTTAAATATACTCATACTGGCTAAGCTAGTTTCGTAAGGTAAAGTCTGCATGCGAGCCAAGTGGATCATCAGGCTGGAGCTTATCCCGGTTTCTGTAGCATGAAGCGACTAGGAGTATTTCTTCTCCCCCCCCCCCCCCCCGGATGGGATGCTAGTCCATCGCAGGGTTACCCCCAGCATTAAATCCACCAGTACACATTTATACACCTGGGTGGAGAGAGACACTGAGAGTAAAGTGTCTTGCCGAAGAACACAACACAATGTCCCTGGCCAGGGTTCGAACCCGGACCGCTCGATCCGGAGTCGAGCGCACTTGCCATGAAGTCACCGCGCCTCCCTAGCTTTGTTTCATAGTATTACGTAATTCTTGGGGTTTAGAACTTTAAAACGAACACTTGCAATCAGTTTCTTGTTTCAATAGCAACAGCTTATCAACTATAAAGACAATAAACCCATTCTACACTTGCAATCGTACTGCCTCACCGAGGTATGAATGGCCACAATCGGTTGGGACAGTTTGCGACGTTTTACATTGAGACGGTAAAGTAGGACGCAATTCGAACCCAGGACCAAATTAATTAAAATCGCCCAGCTCTTTCCTCCGTACAGGCTTCTTTAGCATCACCTTAGGGAACATAAAACGTGTGTTGGATGACGGGAAGAACGAAAGAGGAAATGCGGTCTTCCCTTTTCCCTCTCCTATGGCTTCTCCTTAGCACGCCTTTTCAATCTCTTTTGTACTTAATAACGTCTATGAAGGGTAGCAATTCCCAGAGTAATATCACATGAATTAAAATAAAGAGAACGTCGTCTCTTACTTCAGTGTCAAACCGGCCGAAATAGGATATGCAGGCAATGTGGCAAGAGCAGAAATCGAAATATTGAGGTAAACGTTCCCTCCAAGGAATGGTGCGCTGAATGATATACCCCAGGAGATGAAAGAAGCAGTGAACCTGTTTTGTAAAAGAGAGAAATAGTTTAGTTTTACATAAAGGAAGTAACCGTATAAAAACCATTTGAATACTAAGTAATCACGTTCAGCTGTGTAAAATTACCATCACTTTTTACATCCCAACACATTTTTTCCCAATTAAAGTTATGACAAAAATTTAACTCCAACATAGCGGATCCAGATTGCGGACTTTTATGAAATGTATGACGTCATTAGTTTCAAGCATGGTACATGTATGAACAAACGATAATACGCTTAAAAAGCGAACATGATCCTAAAGTTCTAAAGGCAATTTTGATCCTAAGTAGATGAACTGTTGATAAAACACTAGAGGAAACAGTAAGTCTGTTTTACAAGGTAAAAGCTAACAAAAAAGACTGAGAATTTCATTCATACTTACCACATAAGCCAGGAAGCAAGCGTCTTATGAGTCATTTTCGCTGACGAAAACAAGTCACGAAAATCCCCAAGTCTTTCTTTCTTCTCATCATTGGGTAATTTCAGTATTACGTCCGGCATCTTTTTGCCATTTACCTTGGCGACATTGCATAACACTTTCCTAGCTTCGATCACCCGACCTTTCTTTAAATACCATCGAAAAGACTCTGGGGTGGACCTGCGGGGCAATAACAAATAAATTAGGAACCGGTAATTACGAGAACAACATCGGCAATCGGCATGGATAATAAAATATATAAACTAGTAAATTTTGCAAACTAGTGGACAGGACACTTCACTCCAAGAAAGTCTCTCACCATCCTGCATGTCAGGGCAAACTCACAAAATACTGAGCGGGAGTTTATTTCCGATGGACTGCTGATAAGTTGGTATATTTATAAAAAGGTAAGTGTTTCACTTTCCACACACCCCAACATACAGTTTTTTTTTTTTTTAAAAAAAAGACAACTAATACCTCTGTTACTATGGATTACGACTCATTTCTCAGCAACGTAGTTACACCGATCTTCTGCCCATATTATTCCTTTAAATCAATTCTTAAGGTTTTATCTGTTAACAGATCAGCACATTTACAATGAACGCCCAGGAACAAACGTTTTGCAAAGGTGTTTGACAAGAAACCCAACAAAAACAAGTTCTGGTTACTCACAACCAACAAGGCACCAATAAAATCCCTGGAGCTCCAGATAACACTGTTAATTTTCTCCAATCTCTGATGAAGTATGCCATTCCTGCTAAACTCACGATGGCCGCCACAAAACCGAGCCAAATCAGAGATCCGGCAGTGCTTCTATGGCGAATTCCAGAAAACTCAGTTGCTAACACGAATACCGGAATACTGAAAGCACCTACAACAATATAAATAAATCAATAATGTTAATTAGATCTGAGGTAGGTTTTAAAAGCTAATTGCACGGTACGCTGTCAAGTCATTATCATCTGTGAAAAAAAAAAAAAAACAGCTAACGAGCACATCACTGTCCAATGACCAATCGCATTAAATGTCTTTACACCTTTACTATTAAGCCTTTTTTTATTCCAAATTCAAACCGTGATGTTTTGATTTCAATTTTCATAATGAAGACAAATTATTATTATTAGGCCAGCGATTCTCGATATTTCCAGATGGTGCATCTTACGTTTTCCCGCCCTTTTGTTTCCATGCTCGACGCCGACCGCATCTGTTTGCTTTACTGAAGCCCCGTCCACACTACGCCGAAGGAATGTGTAAACGGGGGTTTCACTCTGAAAACACATCAAATGTTTTCCGTCCACACTACGCCGGAGGAAATTAAAAACGCAGCAATCACTGCTCATTTTGGATTTGTGTTTGAGGAAACCTCGGTCAGGGAAATCACATGATTATCGTGACGTCATCGTTTTCGAAAAACTCCGTTTCCAAAATGTTTTCCCTGCACACGAAAACGAAAAGCCGGCGTTTTAAAATTCCTCCGGTTTGAAGAGCGTTTTCGAAAAGCTCCGTTTTCGTGACGGATTATTGTGGACGGTAGACCTAACCGAAGAAAAAAACATCCGTTTTCAATTTCCTCCGCCATAGTGTGAACGGGGCCTGATTCACGTAGGTTCACTGACCAGATGTATTTACTTTGGTTTTAGCTTTGATACGCTTGCTTACCAATCATGAATCCAGTGATACCACGACAGAGGGCAAACACCCAGAATGATGGAGCAAAGGCTGAAGCGAAGTTAAAAGCGCAGCAAAGAAAACCACAGATGAACAGCGGGTACTTCCTACCAAACTTGTCAGATATGCTACTCACAAAAATGCTACCAATAAAAAATCCCAAGAAGATCACAGAGGTTGAGATAAATCCAAATGAACCACGTTTGCACACCAGTTCAAACTGTGGAAGAAGTAGTAAGAACATAGAACATTAATGCGTTTATGTTGGTCGTGGACGGTTGGTTAGGAATCCCACGTTACTGGAACCAGAGATCCAGTCCACTGGTACGGTTAATTTTTACTGTACGATCGTGATAGTACCGCTGTGCTTGTACATCCACAATCAAGGACAAATTTGTTTGGACGGGTCTGATCTTCTTTGCCTCTAAAAAGCTGCTTTGCAAGATTTCATAAAAAGAGTAGAAACAGAACTGCGACAGAGACAGAAGAGAAATGTCCCAGCTATTGTGTGTGTGATTTCAGCTGTGTGCCTCCTTCCAGAAGGTCCAGAAGGGATTTGCAATATGTTTCACCATTACACTAACCCTTAACCCTGGACAGCGGGTACACTGCTCACTGCTCGATTGTTCTTTTTCATGACCTTGACGTAATGGAAGCAGAAATTGTCCCTTCCGGTCACTAAATTTCCGAAAGCTACAATTTATAAATAATTATTGGATGAGGTTTTTGTGATATCCAGAATAATCAAAGTCGAGGTAGGGGTTATCGGCCGAAGCCGAAGGCTGAGGCTGATAACCCTTACCGAGACGTCGGTTATTCTGGATATCACAAAAACCGAATCTAATAATTGTTTTATTATACATTGAACGAAAAAAATGGAAGTCATGTTTTTGCTTCTTCAATGACGGCAAGCAACACAAAGCGCGCGAACTTGACATGATTACCCGTGACCTTGAGTGTCCTTGACATGATTATTGTATAATCTGCAGATATGACGTCACAGGCGCTGATTTCGAAAATTTACTGTACGCTTTCGGCCAATAAGAAAAGAAATAGTGAGTTCAATGTATAATAAGTACTGTTATTCAATTGATGTCTTGGTTATGGTGTGGCATCAGTTACAAAAGATTATCGTCAATGATGACCAATCATGGACCCGACATCTCGATCAACTTAATTATAAGTCTAACTTTCATTTTATACAACTTTATTTTTGTGACTATTACTGCCCTTTCTTACGTCAGATATCCATTCGGACACGGTGGAAACAAAAATCAAAATTTTCTGATTCTAATCGAATACTAAATACTTAGCAAAGTTCACAATAAAATCCATGTTTGTACATGTACTTTACCTCGGTGACGACTGACGTGAAATCATTTCCAAATTCCCAATCTTTTCTGGGAATATCACATCTGTAGGAGTAGTTATCATCTCCGAGTCGTATAGTCTCCGTAAAGGGACATGTGGCGTTATTTTTACATTTCCAGCCTGGATCCGATGCAATAAACACCATGACCATCACAGGTATGCCCCACCAGAACATATAAGCCAGGTTGCAAAATACGTTGAGCACAATTTGGTAGCGGCCAAAGCTGCCAATGCTCTCTAGCAGCTCATCAGTGCTTAGTTCCATTTCTACAAGAAAGAAGTAAATAACGCTACTATCTAGCTCGCTAATGTTGTTGATAATATTTACTTGCTAAGATGTAAGCAAGCACAAAACTTCAACGCCACTTCAGTCGTGTTTTCGTGGCCTCAGAAGTTCTTAACAGTTTAAAGTGAGAGACTATTGCAAAAAAAACGCTATAAAAAGAGAAGTATATGCGGTAAACCAAATTGCGAGGCGATAAACCACATGTAGGCGTATGCAAAGTAATTTTCGTGTTTTGTTATTGCAGTCAGAGTTGAACGTTTGTTTTGTTAAGTTGTAAGTCCAAGGTCATTTTATTTTTCTGACCCTTATTCCAATTACACAAAATAGTTTAAGCTAAAAGAAATACAAAATCAGAAAAAAAATGCGAAATTTCATGAAACTAGAAAAAAAGTGTGTAATAGTCAAACGAGCAAAAGCTTTCGAGCCGGCCATTACCACTGTTTACCTTACGACCAATACAGGTGGGCAGGCATTGACTAGCAATTGAGATATTCCTTTGTGTGACCAAAATATCGAGACCACCACAATAGTTCAGCGTTGTAACGTATAGGAAGATACGGGTTTGCTGTTATGAGAACCTCCCAGGGGTTTTGGGAAACAAGGGAATTTGATCATTTACTTCAAAGGAGGGATACTGTTTTTGGACAAATCTGAGGAACAAAAGATATCCGCGCTATGACCGCGGAAACACAGGAGAAAATGCGGCATTTTAAGGGAATGAAGTCTTTTTCCACACAACAAAATATAGATAAAACAGAGATTTAAAAAATGTAGAGGTTCATGAACGAAAATTCACTGAGTTAAAAAGAGTTCAAAAGCCTAATATGATATTTCCTATCACTAATTTTTCACGAAATTCAATACTAATTCCGCTCTCAATCATATCTAAACCAACTGCTTTTGGACCTCCTGTAAGCGACCACTTGGTGTTGTAACATTATCGCATTGCTGGGTAGTACAAGAGACGGAAATTTCTCAATGGGAAGTACCGGATTTTTTTCTCGAAATTGACTTTTCAAATGAGTAAAACAGTTGAACTATGGGGTAAGTCTCTGCAATTACCGTATGCTAATGCGGCAAAATTTTGACCCAATATGGTCTTAGCTCTCGTAAGCGACCACCACCCGTAAGCGCTTACGGGAGGCTCGACTGTAGATGAACTAATTTGGATATAAATTGAGATCTTTTACGTAAAGAGGGAAGAGTATCGGACCCAAAATTGAACCTTGAGGAACAACGTTTGAGTTTTCCAAAGGTGTTGAATCTCGGTACCATTAAAAGAAACGAACATGTTTCCCCTTTAGGAAACGTCGAATAAAAACGTAAACGTCGAAACAATAGGAAAGAAAGAGAAGATTTATCCGGGTTGATATCTTATCAGCACAGCTATGGAACTCGAAAGAAACCGAAACCGCTATTACTGTCTTCAAATTGAAATACAAATGACGTCGTGAGTGTCACTATCAATCAAGGATTCTTTTTTCTTTTTTTTTTTAAGCCGAAAAAGCAAAATAAACTTACTTCAGTTGTTGGTTAAAAAAGGACATAATCTTTATCCTTCCAGTTTCTTAATTGTTTTGTATGTAAGCTAAATGAAGACAGGCTGAACTCCCGGGGGGTACTTCCAGAAAAATTTGGTGGGGGTGTGCGGCCCGCTTCCCAAAACCCTTACCCTATTTATGACCAAAATCCGCGATTTTCCCTACCCTATTTATGACCTGACCAAAATTGCGATACCCTATTTATAACCGTTGCGGCTGACACAGTTGCCCTAAACATGATGTTTGAAAGGCTCTTGTTGATGGCCTTATCGACCCTGTTTAAGACCAAAACGGCTTAATCGATACCCTATTTATGACCAAAACGGCTGAAACACCATACCCTTTGGGGCCGCACATGTCTATATAGCCCATATAAGGGAGTACCCCCTCGGGGGGGGGGGGGGGGGGGCTTAACTCTACCACTGCCTCTTGTCATACTTCAAACATAAGATACCTCTGATGTTGTAGTAAACTGTTATAGGCATACTCGTATTGAAAATTAACAACGATAGTGACTATTAGTTTCGTTTCCTCAGAAACACGTTTTGGCTTCAAGAATGAGGTTATCAGTACTATCCAATCAGAGTTAAGTTTGTAATTGGCAATGTAAACGTACTACTGGTAAGTACACGTTATTTATAGTCACAAACATAAATGAAAATGAAAATGTACCACAAATTGAACTGAAGTTTTGACGAGTGAAGTGATTCTGTACTACATTTTTAAAAACGATCTGATCCGACGTAAATAAAAGCAAACTTTCCGCCAAAAATTCGGGGCGTAGAAACAAAAAGTAGCATGGTAGTACACCATTTCAACTGTTTATCTCATACAAAAATAGGGAATTAACCTTCAAATTCTCGTTTATCATTATTATAATTATTGCAAGACAAACCTGCAACGTGGACCTTCAACATAAATAAAAAAGACAATGAAATGTATCTTCGAGGGATAGACTCTGCCACAATGGCCCACAATGTGTGGCGCACTAGCTGGACGGTTAACAAAGTTATATTCAATGATCAAATGTACCAGTATATTTTATGCCGATCAAAGCAATTTTTGCGAGTTTTTTTAGCGTTTTTTTTTTCCAACCGTCAATGAAACGGTACTGATTTGAGTTTCGAGGTCAGCACTCATACTAACAAACCGGCATAACACAAGTAAAGGACAATGTACTGGGATGTTCAAGACAAGCAAGCTGAACAACAAATTATCTAGTCCCCTAGAAAGTAAAGTATTTTTTTTACGACTAAAATGGTTCTATGTTAAATTGAGAGCATTTATAAACCTTTATAATGGATAAATAAAAATAAGCGTTTATCATGATTTGACCAAAACTGAATCCGGAAGGTTTCAGTTGCAAAACAAATGGAACAGCAATTCTTCAGAAATTTCGTTGGACACTGATTGTGGGCTACGTTTTGAGGTGGTCATTTATATTTACATTTATATTGGTTGGCGAGAACCGTCGCAATTCTCTAGTATTTCTTATCTCCCATCTTCGGTAAACAATAACTGGAAACTACATCTTTACCTCCTAAAACCAAACGTTTTTTTTTTTTTTCAGGCCTGAAATAACAATCACCTTCAGGTATCTGTGGCCGTGTTTAATTATACAATTACATATTGGAAAGATGGTAACTAGCTCTGTAAATCTAGATGAGCAGACATGCTCAATGAGTCCAAAACGACACAGAACTTGAAACTAACTGTAACTGCTGCACAAGTTCAACAGCACTAGGCTGGATAACTATAACATTTGTGACAAAAATCCTCTACATCAGGGATAAACTCAGTACAGATAAAATGCAGAAAATAAACTTCAGTTTATAGGATGAAAACACTAGGGAAGAAAGCACAGTACAATTACATGTATGTGTAGAAATGGAGCCACTGAAATCAATAATACAATGTATTACGTAACAACACAAAAAACTCTTGACTTACATGTATACGAGACCAGAATCAGTAAATTATCCACTATAACGATGCCAATGAAACAAAGGGGGTGGGCAGGTGTTAACTTTGTGACCAACATTGTGGGAGAACAGAGAACTATGAAGTCACACAAGGATATCAAGATGAGACTACTATGCATGATCTTGATTGGCATGGTGGAAAGCAGCAATGTGTTTGGCCCCAAAATAACATGTCATGCTGGTGCATGGGGCTAAACTGCATTGCACTATCAAGATTGCCAGCTCTGGCAGGCCTAATTTACCCTGAGGAAATGCCTCGTGAATGCTTTCAATTCACAGAGGAACTATAATAAAGAGATTGCAGTGAGACAGTGCAAATCATGCAGACAGTAGGACTGGTATGTCAAAACCTCTGGGATACAGAGACAAGGCAGTTAAGTTTATTTTAAACAGTACTTTTTTAAAAATGAAAAATTTGTCCAAAAAATGGTAGGTTTCTCTATTCCATGTTGTTGGCAAACAGGAAATACACCATCGCGTGATATTCAAAACTCAACTCACATTTAGCGAACTAAAAATCTTAATGATGGTCTTGGATACATCAAGGCCTTGGTAAGTGTTACTCTTAATATTTGTTAAATGCTTTTACAAGCTACTGATCCTCCAGTGTGTACCTAAATATCGAAATTGTCGGCTTTCCTGTGAAGCGGTCATACATGTAGTCCAAATTAAGAATTACCAATCCGTCTGAGGTTTTAGTTTCATAAGACCCCAGCCTGATCAATCGATGAAACTGATAATCGATAACAATCAATAGCAATCGATAACAATCGATAACAATTAATTGATCAACATCAGAAATCCATGACCAATCGAAGAACAAATATTTTGTATTATCATCGATTGCCATCAATTGTCATCGACTGTTATCAAACTGTCATCGATTGTTATCGATTATCATCAGTTGCCATCAACAGTCATCGACTATTATCGATTCCCATCGATTATCATCAACTAGCGATTTGATTGACTTCCATATTTTTTGGGCAGGTATATAAAATAAATATTGTATCTAGACTTGCCAAAGAAGTTACTAACACGATAAGCGCTACACCAGTTACTTCTACTCTAAGTTAGCCGAGAACTTAGGTAGGTCAGGAGAGTAAAATGAGGAAGGATGGTCGATGCTGAACGCATATGGTGTTGACACGTTAAATAAACACCCAGCAGGAAATGGCCAATGCGTAATACCACTTTATGTCAATGTTGTAAGTTAAAACCCTGGGATTAAACATAACAAATCCTTGGCTGCCATTTCCCTTGTGAACAACAGCAACAATACTTTACTGATCTTCATAACAGAACCAAATTCAAAACTATAATTCTTTACAAAACATAAACCGTGACTGCAATAAAAATGTTCCCACTGGTGTAACGGATACGTTGCTCCTTTGTTAAAAGTTCACCAGTTGGTAGAGTATTTTCATTCCCTTGATATGTTCTTTCAAGAATTATCCATAGTGCTAATTGCATTGAAAGTGATCCTGCTAAATAATAGCAATCGATAGCAATTAGAGAACTCGAGCTTGCGATTATCGATTGGTCATAGATTAGCCGATAGCGATCAATAACAACTAACCAATTGTCATTGATTGATATCCATTGACCAATTGGATTTCCCATCATCAATTGTCATCAATTGATCAGGCCAGAATAAGACATAAAAAAACTCTCAGAACTTGTCGTTTAGCCAAGATGCAGCCCGACAAGATACTTCGTTAAGTAACAGAGCATGTTTGAATTTCAAAGCTTTGTGTTGCGTGACATGACATCCCCATATAAAGTTCTACAAATTTGGGTAAAATATTTTTTTCCAAATAACGTGCATATGAAAAACCGCACAGACCTAAATCATCTATCATATTCCAGATTCTTGATCTTATTCATTGAATGGTTACGACTTTTATTTTTGATGGTATGACAGTGAAAACCGGCAATGGCCACAAGCGTCGTTGGTGTCACGCAACGCGAAAATGGCGACCCCAACTGCGATCGGTGTTGTACGATTACGTATACTCAAAAACAATGGAAAAGTTAAAATAATTTTACCACACGAGATATTTAAGGGTGCTTTTCAGGTCCATAGTTTTAAATAAGGTTAGGAGAATAAAAAAAAAACTATTTGCGCGTTGACTCAGTAGCGGAACATAAAGTACGGCGCTTATAATTCTTATGTAAGCGTGATAACTGTTTACAGTTTCTGCAGACGCAATAAATGTAGATGTACATGTTTCGAACTTCTTGGGCTTCATGCAGTGTTTCCTGGTTTAGAACAGTTTAAAATAAACTTCATTTACACTAATAATTGATCGCTTGCATCAAAAACCTTCATTGAAATAAACTGGGGTTTTTGCCACAAACGCTATGAGCGCTTTCGAAGAGTAGAGGGAGGAAGCGAAATGACCTAAAATATAGACTGTAGACTTTGGTGATTCAGTATTAAAGCGATTCGTTCGCTGGAATGAGCCGAGAAGGGCGACGAAGGAAGTCAGGAATCAGGAAACTGTGCTGACAAACTACAATTATAGATCGGATCGAGAAAACGTTTAAAAGATAAAACTAAAGCGGAAGTTAGGAAGCTCGACTCACCTGAGGACATGGCGTCTGTTGACTCGAAAACTCCGAAGCCTTTTATGAAGCCAGGTTAAGAGAACTCCCCATACCTTTAGTAAGACGCATAAACACACCGCTCTTTATGACGTTGTGTTATCCAATCTTTTTGATGAGATTCACATACGATGTCACGATATCATATTCATTTGTATGACCGCCGACAGAGCAAAGCTGAAGTACTTCATGTACTCGATACCTGTATTTTGATACCTATCTCGGGCCACTGGACGAGAAATTTAATTGTACCAAGATTTTAAGGTGGCTGAACACAGTTTTTGATACCTGTGTTTGATTCACCTTTTTCTCTAAAACCCTTGATCCCTCGGTCGTCAAAAATGGAAGCAAGCAAGTTAACAACATAAACTTTGGTTTTTTTGATGGTTAAGCTGACGTATGTGCCATAGCCATGACAACATGAATAAATATAAACAGGCCTTCAAAATCGGTTTTGTTTATTTGTAGAAAATCTAGTCATTAGATTTTCCTTATAATTTACATGCAACAAGCTTGTAACGATTCTCACAAGTTAACTCCATTTTGCTAATAATTCAACAGAGAGATCTTTAATTATCCCTTGTTGACGGTTAACTGAAATATCTAGAATTTCCTTTGCTAAAGTTCAATTATTTTCAATATTCCAGTCACTTATTTCCTAAAGTATTTTCGTGCTACATTTCGTGAAATTCTAAGGAGTGGTTCTCGAGAAATACGCGTATTTCCGAGAGTGCAATTTCTCATTCAATCGCAATCTTTTGACTTACTACGCATGCGATGCATTTAATTGGGTTCTTTCGGTAACAAAGAAAAAGCTGAGAATTGCTGGGTTCTTTGCATCGTTAACTTTCCTAACATATCTTTGTAATAAAAGACTAAAGCCATCAATACACTGCGTTTAATTATAGAGAAAAATAGCACAGATAGTGCGGGTATTGAGTAAATAAAGGGATCGCTCTATTGACGGCATGTTTGTTTTCTGCAATCCTTGTGCGCGCGCTGGATTGCATCAGCGAAAGCGCGCGCGAAAACTGTGTTCGGCCACCTTAACTATGTTCAACCCTGGTTTCCTTCCCCAAAGTATGCGCTGCTTGATCTCTAACTAAAGCCGTTTGATTGCAGCTCCTACGGACGTTAACAACAAATCAGAGAAAAACACACTGAGACTGCGCAATGCAGACTGTAGGTGCAGATTCCGATGGTACTGAAAATTCAGTCTGCCGACCGGGATGCAGTCTGCCTACGGACGTTTAAGGCATAAATCGCGTTGCCATTTCTATTATCGAGAGCTAATCGTAAGTAGACTAACCTATGTGTTTACATTCAGGCTAATCAAAGTGGGATAAAGTTCCTGTTAGCTCGAATAACACTCAGGTCAGCCTGTTTTTGGCTAGCTCTCGATAGTTGAAATGGTAGCATAAAATATACTTAAAACGTCTGCAGTCTGCAATTTGCCCCTGGCCTGGTAAGTCTGTATCTGACCCCGTTCTTCAGTTACTCTAATAGAACATTTTTAGTCAGCTCCAACCGTAAAAAGTAAAGAAAAGAACGGAAATGAAGTCAGAAAGAGTGTAAAAAAAAAAGCCAAGAAATCTGAATTTAACGCATTTTAATTTTTCCTGCTAACAGAAAACTCCAGCGAAATACAGCTTACCAAGAGAGGGTGGGAAGCGAGCAGCAACTTCGTTCACGTACTTTTTCAAATGCGCAAGAACAGATCTTCTCTTCCAGGGGCTTTCACCCCCTCTCCCCACCCTTCCGCCGCCCCCACCTCAAATTCATCAAGACATGGTGGTCAATGGTGAACTCCGCCATTTTTCCTCCCGTGCTTGCGAAAGCAAATTCAAAAAAAATCCACAGATAATGTTGAGGAATTTCGCTGCCGGAGAGAGATATGGGTCAGATATGAGTCACAGGTAGTCGCTGGCGTTCGGCTGGTTAGGAGCTGCGCGAGCCTGCGTAGCAAGCGTTCCCATACGAAGAGCTTTTCCGCATTCTGGTGGCGCGTAAATAATTGGAGGGAGAGCAAAACTCGGAAACGCTTGCTACGCAGGCTAGAACTGCTCAAAACCCCGGGGGGTACTCCCAGAAAGGTTGGTTGGGGGTGTGCGGCTCACTTCCCAAAACCCTTTTGCTACCGTTTTTATGTACTGGCCAAAAATTTGATACCCTATTTATGATCGTTGCGGCTGGCACAGTTGCCCTAAACATAAGTTATGAAGGGCTTTTGTTGATGGTCTTATTGATAATGATGAAAAAGTAGCTTTTTCTAAGAAATATACCCAATTCAAGACTAGAGTGCTAAAACCATACCCTATTTAAGACCAAAATGGCCAAAATCGATACCCTATTTATGACCAAAACGGCTCAAAAAGGAACTAGAACGTGGTGCTTTGACTTAATTTTATTGTACGTATTCAAGCACAGCCATTAAATACCAACTTTGAAAACTTAATGTTTCCAAGAGATGATGTTTCATAATAGCCGTAGAGGATAAATTGGTTGAAATGTTAAAAATCTAAGACAACATAAAAATGGTACTCAAGTGAAGAAGTAGTTGGAAGGGGGGGTGGTAATGACCGCGTTTCACTCGTAATGTTAACAATATTTATGCGTCATGCAATATGTGATATTCATAAATTTCCGTACTAAATCTTGCCCTTATCATGCGTAAACCCTTCTCTACCGTCTACAAAAATCCCATTAATAAGTTCGTTTGCACCTCTGAGAACTCAGCGCTTGTCTATTCTATCCAAATAACGTGGGTACTTGAAAGAACCAAGAATCCAAAGACAAGCAAGGAAGCTTGGATTTGCTTTTGTTTGTTGAAATGTTGGATTTTGTGCATATGGAGAACAGGATCAGGTAGACTTATAAGAGATGCAAGGCTGTTCAAACTACTCAAATAATTTCTCCTCTATGCTCTCATACGACCTCAAAAAAGAGCAAGATAAAACGCTGATATATGAGAAGCCTCCCGGAGGGACTCACATAAAAAGAACGGGGTTGCTCGTCGGAAATTTTGAAAAGAATCCCTTACAGGTACCAAGATCCTGTTTTGTAGGCGTGGCTTGAAATTTTGTTCACCCTTAATTCTGAAACAACACAATGTTTCCTGTCATATTTTTTCGGCTCAACACCCTAAAAAGTTCCGCGAAAGCTCCCGCTGTGAACCTCTTTTGGCTAAACACCCTAACAGGTACCAAAACTACTTTTTACCCCCTAAAAGCTAAGACGAGCAACCCAGTCCTTTTTATGTGGGAGTCACGCACCCCCCCCCCCCCCCCGCCCGGGAGAAGGTGTGAAAGTACTGCTACTAACTGTGAATATAAGAAACGTGTGGAAGATCAAGTTTCATTATAATGCTTAGGCTTAAGCTAATGACCGAAGCTTGATCTGCATTACACATTAGACTCAAATTTTCGTCTCATTAGTAATTAGATTAGATTTTTCAGCTTCAACGTGTTCGTCTTTTTCATGTTGGGGATGCAAGTCTTCCATGGTCGGCTCGTTACGCGTTTCTGGCAAGGTCAAGCACAAAAGTGCTGTTACTAGCGATAGGCCGCCCATTATCCCAAACGGCAGGTAACGATTAATGGTCAGCTGCATATAGAAAGGAAACAAGTGAAAAAATAAATAATAACATAAATAAAATATGAAATAAATTAAATTAAATCATTAATTAATTGAATAGTTAAATAATTAAATGATTCGAACAGCTCGAATATAGACTTTTTGAGACTACCCTAAAGACTAATCAGTTAATTGAATAAAGCATAGGGTGGTTTTCAATTGAGTGTTGTAAAATCAAAACCAAAGTTATCACTCTAGCCAATCACAAAGGACACAGACAATCCAGTGAACCAATCAAAACTCAAAGTAATTACATGTAGCTCTTGATAAGCCTTGCTAGTTATTTTGGCTCCTTTGCGAAGGAAAAAGGAATTGTTTTAAGAAGAAATTTGGCAAAAAGTATTTGAGAGAATCAAAGTTAAAAACTAAAATATTAAATGAATAAATACTTTAGTGAACCTCCCAATGGAGCTTTTCAGGAACAAATCACAGTATGGTTTCATTTTAACAATCCCCTTTAGCGAAAAGACGTCATTTTCTCTCAGGTCAAAGCGGCAATGCCGAGGTTTGAGAACATCCCGCAAAGACCGAACGTTCGAAGCTGATAAGTTCTTTTTTATTATATGGTTTTTTGCTTTGTTTTTGTAGGCCCGTATTAGGCTCAAACGCATTACGTGAGAATAATGCCCTAGAATTAGCCAATAAGGGTGCGATTTAATTATATCGGCTACAACCACAAGCAAGTAAGCAAACAATAGTGAGTTAAGGACTAGATTTGTACTTTTGACTAGATTAAAGACTTAAATTTTGAAATAATTCAAAAATCGCTTACCAAAAGCGGTGCATACACAGAAATAAACGCACTAATTCGGGCAACCGCAGTCGAAGTCCCCATCGCAACATTTCTGAGTGAAAGAGAGAAATTAATTGACCGAGTGATTGATGGACTGATTAAGTAGCTGACAAGGGGAATGACCGACTAAATGACTGACTGACTAACTGACACCTGACTGACACCTGACTGACTGACTTACTGCATGACTGCCTGCTGGACTTAGTGACCGACTGACTGACTGACTGACTGACTGCTTGACTGACGGATCGGACTACCTTGACTGACTGACTGACTGACTCACTCACTCACTCACTCACTCACTCACTCAATCAATCAATCACTCACTCACTCACTCACGCACGCACTGACTAACGGACGGTAGTCGAAAAGACGGACCGATCGATCGACCGAGGGTGGAAGGACGGACAGACAGATGATTGATTGATTGATCGTCTTTCACGGGTTAGACTGAAGACACTGAGAGTTTTGTCTAAGATCCGACGTACGTTTATCCACAAGAACGCGAACTTAAAACACACTGAGAGGCGAGAAGTGGCTGGTCACTCCCGTGTTCACCTTGTCTCGCTCCAACCCTCTCTCGTCTAAAAACCCTCTCCCCGTTGTCTCTTCTGATTTTCGAGAGACATACAGGCTGAAAGGAGTCTGGTCAGAGGTTTATACTGTTGTAATTTTCTCATCACCTAAGTAGTAAAATTATTATGCATTACCTTACTGTTGTAGGGAACAGTTCTGCAGAGTAAATGTATACCACCGCAAAGGCAATATCTCCTCCCAGATTAGCCACAAACATATACATGAAGATTTTTCCAAGCATGTAAGCTGATAAACAGACAAAATTAAATTATACTCACAGAAATTAATCCTTTGTGAAAAATTGACCGAACAGATTGCTAAAACGTATTGCATAATCCGTTCAGTAAATGAACATTGAGCAGTAGTTTTTTCAGAAGTATCACAAAAGTAAAAAAGTAAAAAAGGCTGCGTCGGCCCAAAGTGTTCCATCTTGAAGAAACATTCATGTTTTCCGTGGAGTTAAACGTCTTGGAGTGTTTCTATTTCTCCTGAAAAGATGCTAGCCATTGGAGCCAGGGACCCGGGTGCACGGATTCCCCACACGCAGCAGTTAGTTCTAAGCTAAATTATACATGTAAGATCCACATTCGCCGAACCATGAAACGAGTCCGCTAAATAATTATTTACCTTTGTCATCCTCAGCCTTATCTGACAAAGCAAGGGCCCCAATAGCTCCCACAGCAGCCATGAGAAACGAGATGAGAATCATCATTCTACGACCAATCCTATTAAAATGGAGAAAATATACAACGTATTAAAAAGTACTTTATATAAACATCAGTTATTCCTGCATCCCTAGCTTAGTCTCTTACTTTTAAATATTTCCTGGCACTTAAAACTCCGCCCGGAAGACTCAAAATCAGGAGCTTGTTGTCATAGTAACAGTCAACAAAACCACAATCTAAACAAAAAACCTTAGTTATCAATGACCGGGTTTAGTATTTACGGTCTGTGATGTTTTGTTAGAAAACAACTTGAACCTGGTGGAGACGTGGGGGAGAACTGCGGAGAGAGAGGGACAGGAGGCGGATTATGCCACCCAGACAGAGGCTGTCACCGCTGCGGGAGACAGAGTAACAGGACACGAGTCGATGATGCTATTCTCTCAGAAGGGAGGACTCGAGTCAAATAAGTCAATGCTAAGTCTTACCCTCCGAAAAACCCCCTCTTCCCCAAGGGAATGGGAAGTACTCCTATGATGGTCTAAACGAGAAGGCTCTGCCTTAAAGGGGTACCGCTTTCATACTCGCGACATTCCATTAACAATATTTCTCCACCTCTCCTCTTCGTAGAGGTTTCATCGGTAAGGCTGTAGGGAGGTATAAAACGAGCGGTGGAAGACGGATAGAAAGAAGAAGAAAGGTAGATGGCTTCCCTTTTTCCCTTTCGTACCACTCCCCAAGCTCCCAAGTTTTTCTTTTCGGCTACTTTCTTTCCCTAAGAAGGATTGAGACGCAACGGGGTGACACCACATGAATTAAAATAAGACAGAGAGCAGGTGAATTTGCTTCAGCTTACTTCAGTGTCAAGCCTGCCATAATGGGATATGCGGGCACCACTGTCAGGGAAGAAATCACGACATTGACGTAGATGTTCCCACCAAGGAATGGTGCGTGGAACGATGTACCCCAGGAGATTAAAGAGGCAGTGAACCTGTGTGATAATAATAATAACAAAGAAAAAGACACCTTAAGTCTAATATTAACGCGGACACCGTCAAGTGATATCACTTTATGATACATGTATTTATTACGGTATTTAGGTCTTATTTACATCTGATTCATCGTTTTAACTATAACGTTTTTAATCGACATCAGCCAAACTTTTTGACTTTTCCTCAAATTTCCAAAATCCCTACTCTTTTGGCACCCTAAAGAATTTTTGGTTAATATTTTTCTTGAAAAATGTTTGAGATCAACAGTTGGCGGATCCAAGTTGACGGTCTTTTTGATGACGTTTGTCATTTTCAGTTCCCAGTAGCAAGACTGCATGTCGACGTGATATTAACTACAACCATGGACAAACTGTGTTGGAAAATGTGAAAAAACATGAAATTATAACCGTAATACCCACAGAATAAGTGTCAGCACCCCATATTCCCCCTGTCAATGTTGAAAAATGGTAAAATACAAACTTGTGTTAAATGAAAGTTTTTTGTCAACAATGCACAGGGGTGGGGAGGGGCAAAAATGCTTACAGAATGACGTTTTCCAACCCTTGTGACCAAGGTTATAGCTTCGGAAATTACAAAGTAATTACGAGTTCTAAATATCATAAGCCTTGTATTACTTTACACACCAGTGCTGAAGTACTTACAGCACATGACAATATATTACTAAAGACAATCATTCTCGTCATTCTTCTGGCCTGCGGCAGGGATCGAGAGCTCTGGCTGGACCCAATTTTCTGAGCGTACGCAGAGTAATCGTTTCGTATTCTCAGCCAATCAGATTTGCCAGATTTGACGGGAAGTCCGTGAATCGCGGACTTTCGGTGTTGGGCCAGCCCAGAGCTCTCGATCCCTGCTGCAGGCCAGAAGGATCGTGGGCTCTGGGGACGAGAATGTAAAGACAGTACGATATCACTAACTTTGCATTTTCCTACATTACTAACGCCACTTAGCTGCATTGATATGAATTCGTTACAATCCAAACTTGATAATTGATTACATTGCACACGAGGCAGATAAGGGAAATAAGCTAAGTTTAAATTTGGCCCATTTCACCATCAAAGATCTCATTTTGTTATAGTTTCGCCTAATATAATATTCCGTTCCGTATTTGATTAAAATTTAACTTTGAATCCATTGATCTTTAGAATAGCGTGGTTCATTCTGCAAATCCCAAAGATGGATTTAAGTAATAAGAAGTAGACAGGTAAGCAAGGGACACAATCTTGATATACCAGAACATTTCAAATCTTTCCGACTTGGAAAAGGTTCATTGTCACAGGGGCTATAACCTCTTTTGTTTTTGAAGTTAGTGCATAGAGCAGAGTTAAGAAATTTGTATTGACTCTTACCACATAAGCCAGGAAAGAAGCGTCTTATGAGCCATTTTAACTGACGAAAACAAGTCACGAAAATCACCAAGTCTTTCTTTCTTCTCATCATTGGGTAATTTTAGTGTAGCGTCGGGCATCTTTTTGCCATTAACCTTGGCGACCTTGCGCAGCACGTTCATGGCATCGGACACTCGTCCTTTCTTTAGGTACCAGCGGATCGACTCCGGGGTAAAGCTGTGAGAAAATAAGTTATAAATGAACGGGTAGTGACGAGGAGAATATGCGCCTTTTAGAATAGGCACTTTTTTTATTATTTTTTTAAAATTAAGTTAGTTAGGTAGTAAGTCAGTTGGTCAGTCAGTCAGTCAGTCAATTCATCCGTTCGTTCGTCCGTTCGTCCGTCCGTTCGTCCGTTCGTCCGTTCGTCCGTTCGTCCGTCAGTCAGTCAGTCTGTCGTGGAGCGAAACAAGGAGAACACGGGCCAGTGACCAGCCACTTCTCGCCTTTCAGCGTGTTTTGAGTTCTCGTTCTTGTGGATAAACGCACGTCGGATCTTAGAGAAAATTCTGAGTGCCTTCAGTTTAACCCTCGAAAGACGATCAATCAATCAATCAATCAATCATCTGTGTGTCCGTCCTTCCACCCTCCGTCGGTCGGTCAGTTCGTCTGTCCGACTACCCGCTCGTTCCTTTACTCGGCTCTCGGTCCGTCCGTTAGTCATTGCGTTAGTGAGTGAGTCCTTCCGTCCGTCCGTCCGTCCGTTCGTCAGTCCGTCAGTCCTTCATTCCGTCAGTCCCTCAGTCCTTCAGTCCTTCAGTCCTTCAGTCCTTCAGTCCGTCAGTCCGTCAGTCCGTCATTCCGTCAGTCCGTCAGTCCGTCAGTCCGTCAGTCCGTCAGTCCTTCAGTCCGTCAGTTCGTCAGTCCGTCAGTCTGTCTGTCCATCTGTCTGTCAGTCGGTTCCGGTTGGCTAAACAGTTATATGGGAAACGACTCTCCTACCCTTCACGATCATCCTCTCCTGCCGCCGGCTATCAAGGCATCCTATCTATTTAAAGTCACAATGCTAGTCGCTTACCACATAAATCGGAGCTCTCTAAATCTACTTAGGTTCCTGCTAACTTAGCGTTTCTACCCTTTGGATCAGTCTTTTTAGGCTTCAGCTGTAACG
This sequence comes from Orbicella franksi, assembly GCF_964199315.1. Taxonomy (NCBI): domain Eukaryota; kingdom Metazoa; phylum Cnidaria; class Anthozoa; order Scleractinia; family Merulinidae; genus Orbicella; species Orbicella franksi. The sequence continues at coordinate 10,224,362 of NC_138145.1, read as the reverse complement.
CTTTATTACTTTTTCAACTTATACGTCTACAAAGATGTTTGCAATGCTAAACAGTAAAGAGAAACTTCTGGTTACTCACAACCAACACGCCACAAACAAAATTCCCGGAGCTCCAGAGACCATCGTTAACTGTTTCCAATCTCTGATGAGGTAGGCAAGTCCTGCTAAGCTCATGACGGCTGCCGAAAAACCCAGCCAAATTAGGGCTCCCCCGGTGCTTCTGTGGCGAACTCCAGATAATTCAGTTGCCAAAACGAAAACCGGAATAGTGAAAGCACCTACAGGTTGAACAGAATGGAAAGTGAGTGACTGAAAGCGCGTCGATAAAAGATTTGATGCAGTTTTCTTTAGTTTTCATAGAAAGAATTTAAACCAATTCAATTTCTTTTACGACCACGGGAGCGACGGACGGACGAAGACCAAGGACGATTTGCAAGGTTTGGTGAGAGGTCACGAACGGAACAGTTTAAGTCCATACATTTGCCAGTCTCAATACTGTTACATTATCCAAGAAAAACTTAAATGTTGGCAACTTTCCCGTGAATAATGTACAATTTTCTTTCTATTGCTATGGATCACAGTTTAAGAGCAGCTTGCTGTAGCGGTCACCTATACCTATGCAGGATAGAAAAATTCTATTATCGCAAATTTTGTCGGTAAGAAGATTTTTACTAGCTTATTTCAACTGTGAGGCTGTTTGGATTTTTATTTTTTTGTAGAGACGGCCTTACGTATTTTGCCCCCGAAAAGAGCAAAACTCGACCCCAAAATTACACTTTTTACGAGAACTAACGAACCAAAATAATTAGCGTGGCTGGAAAAGCTAACCCATGGATAGTAGATTGAAATTCCGGTTTATATTACATCATGGATAGTAACGAACCAAAATAATTAGCGTGGCTGGAAAAGCTAACCCATAGCAATAAATATAATCATCTTTAGCAGTTATTTAGCGTTGTCAGATCCGCATGTAATATAAACCGGAATTTCAATCAAATTTTCAAAATCATACGCGTCGATGATGTTGCGTCACGTCAAGATTTAGGTCACTAAAATACGTAAGGCCGTCTCCAAAGTTTCTGTCTCCGAATTTTTCTGTCCTTTATAGGTGTGGGTCACCGTTAGAGCGAGCTGCTCTTAAGTCCTTTTTGTCATCCATTTCATAAATGACGCTTTTATGAGACATAATAACAATCCAACAAAAACAAAGATTCAAGCAAGGCTGTTGACTAAATTATTCCAGAAAAATTCCTCTTCCTCACGTGAGTGCAGACAATTAAGGTGGCATCACGTTTCTGCAGGTCTACTTTGATATATTCATTCTACTACCCTTTTCAGTTGCACTACCGTTATGACATCAACCAAAATCCGAATCACTGTTGAACAAATTGTAGTCATTTTCTTGACATTGTAAGTTACCATAGCAACGGAATAAGCTGATAAAAAATATCCTTAATTTTAGTTTTAACTCGAAAATGAGTCCGGTTACCCCCATATTTGTTTTCGAATTGTGACAAGCAAGTTAAAATTTTATGTAACTTTCTTTCAAGTTTTACAAAGTTGTAGAAGCTTCTTATTCAAGCGGCTTTAATTTCCGAAAACATAAGGTGGCTCTGAATCTGCTCCCGCAGTTTTTCCAAAATTTGCAAAAAGTTGCATTTTAACAGGCTGGTGACAATCTGATAACAAAACTTTGCAGTCACCAGACTTGCGTTTGAGAAGTAAGCCCATAAATCTAAAATTGATACTGATTTTAACCGCTTATACCTTTGCCATGGGAATTTGTTTGACATCATTACTGTAGCATCAGATAAAAGCGATCGAGAGGAAACATTAATCCATCAAGACGTGTCGAAAATTGCTTGGAACCTTGTGAGCCACCTTAAGGTGTTAAGTGTCGCTGCGATCCTGTGCGCGACAACTTTTACCTCGCTTTTGTTGCAGCGCTTGGCTCAGACCGTGTCTTAAGCTCGAAGCATTACGTCGGTTCATTGCTTTACGTTTCTTACTTCATTCAATATCACTGAAACCGCTTTATCAATTCTAAACACAAGACTTACCTTGCATGAATCCGATGATACAACGGAAAACGGCGAACACCCAAAACGCTGGAGCGAAGACCGAAGCAAAGTTAAAAATGGCACAAATGAACCCGCAGACGAACAGCGGATGCTTCCTGCCAAACTTGTCAGATATGGTACTCACGCAGATGCTACCAATAAAAAATCCGAGGAAAATAACAGAGGTTGAGATGAATCCAAATGAGCCACGCTCGCAGACAAGGTCGAACTGTGAAAGAAGATGTAATTCATTAAAATGTTACTGTAGTAACAGTAATGGTAATGGTCAATATTGCGCTAGCCTGCGAGCAGGCAATCATGCGTTGCGGCACGAGTAAAGCGAATTGGTACGAGAAATGAAATTTTCGCCGGCTCGCTTTGCTGGCAGGCTCGTCTCTCGCGACTTAATCTTTGCTCGTGCCCCAAGAGAACCTGCTCGCAGGCTAACGTTGCGGATAAATTGCCAGTGAATAATTATTGTAAGTGGCCGAGTAGTTAGAGTGGAATTCCTGTGTTATCAACCTCTGATGTCCAGTCCTCTGACTTAACTGTTATCATTCAGAGATATCCTCGAAAGTCTTGTCTTTAACATTTTCAACGAGCTGTTTTTGGAAAAGCTTGCTCTTCCTTCTCACTTTGCAGGGCTTACAAGATTTCATAAAACGACAGGAAAAATAGAGAACGGGAACGAAAGTACTAGTGTGACCGAATGTTCCTGATTGGAGCTTGTCTGCCTTCCACAGACGGGATTCTCCATTATGCTATATTCATTTGCTACATTTGTTCCAACGTTTGTTTACAAGAATCCTTCATCGCCTATCATGGCGATCTATATTGCCCGGTACTACTTTCAGAGGCCATGACCTTGATGAAATGGATACGTACCGGAACGAAGATACGTTTTTATGACGTCATTATTTCAAAATCCGCCATCACGGATCTTCAACTCGGTTTTACAAAAACCTTTCAAAATTTTCAACTATTTCGCTTTTCAATCAACGGCAATTTAAGCCAACTTTATTTTGGTGACTTTTAGTATTCCTTCCCTCTCTTTCGAGCCGGCCTATGGAAATCTATTGTTAGTAAACAACAGTGTTAAAATGGCGGCTTTTTCGCTAAAAACTTTATAATCTAGTTTTTATAATTCTTATTTTAACTGTAATTTTTACTAGTAAATTTTTTATTGTAGATTTGTAAATATTTAGTGCATCATATTATTGTAATTTCAGAGGGCCACGTGTTTGTTAGGTTTTATTTGCTATCAGTGTCACCCTCGTTAAATAAAGTCTCTACTCAGACTACTGCTACTACTACTACTACTACTATTACTACTACTACTACTACTACTACTACTACTACTACTACTACTACTACTACTACTACTACTACTACTACTACCACTACCCTCGCTTAGGGTGAAGTGATTCTGAGGGGTAGTAGATACTTAGATGAATTCAAAATATAATTCATTTTCGCGTCTGTACTTTACCTCGGTGACGACTGACGTGAAATCATTTCCAAATTCCCAATCTTCTCTGGGAATGTCACATCTGAAGGAATAGTTGTCATCTCCTAGTCTTTTGATCTCCGTAAAGGGACATGTGGCGTTATTTTTACACTTCCAGCCAGGCTCTGTCGCAATGAATAACGTGACCATCGTAGGCATGCCCCACCACAGCATATAAGCCACATTGGAAAATAGGGTAAGCAGGATTTGGTAGCGACCAAAGCCGCCAATGTACTCCAAGAACTCATCAGTGGTCAGTTCCATCTCTATGAGGAAAATGTTAATACAGCTAGTTGCTAGCTCGCTAATGCTGTTCATGAGGCCCAATCCGTTACATGTTAGGCAATAGTCAAGGGCACACAAGGAGCCATTAAACCAGAATTCTTGTAGGATTAATGTGACCAGGACGCCATAAAAAACAAATAAAACAATTAGCATAATAAATGGTTGCCATAGAAACATGCTCTCACAATTTGAGTTAATATCGACTCAAAATTATTCTGATAGCAACAATAAGAGACATCTGTATAATGACATGTGAAAATGTGGCATGTAGTATGTAGTTGTTCGAGGAAGTGTTCGCCTGCTCCGAAGGAAGTGGCACGCATCTCGCTGCCGTGTCAGAGAACTTCCTTATTCTACATGTGTTCAAACTAAGTCTCATGTACAAACTCGACTGTTTCCAGTTAAACTGATATCCAACATATCGATACTTTTGGGTTTATACGGACCATGAGACCTTATAGAAGACTAGAATGACAGAGATAGTTTTGACAGCCTTCGTTCAGAGGGCTTCTATGCCATGATTTCCTTTGCTTCTTAGACAACAAGGAATGAAAAACATGCTATCAGTTACCATTTAGCCAGTTGTCCACAGATTCCTCCAAAAGCGTTTTCTTGTCAGGTAAAATAATGCTATTTCATGGTGTTAGACTGTTGCCTAAACTCGCAATTTCGTAACCAATTTCCACTCGAAATGCGCAGCCTTGTTTCAGTTATCTGAATGAATGCGAATTGGAATCAAATGACGAACGAACTTTATATCACGTACTATCAAGTTCACTGCGCATGTTATTTGCCCATAATGGTGCCAGTGATACTCTATATGGAGAATTGTTTCGTTTTGTTGTCCATCATTGGTTTGTCTATCTTTTGGGATAGTATCTAGCAAGTATGCATGCACTGAATAGCAAACCTCCCTGTTTACCCTACTCAGCAGTCCCTAATGGACCTAATGTTAGCGTGACATTTTTAAACAAATGCCAAAATAGGTTGACAAATAACAATGTCACACGCATTAAATTTTTGCAGAGTTTGTCGACAAGCCAACCTGGTCAGCGGGTGTTCCATACATTTTTTTGCAAGAGTTTGGGAACCAGATCTCAACAGAAGTTCGCGTTTTTTTTCTGTTTTTTTTTTTGCAAAATTCCATAATGGGCATCTCAGTTTTTCTCTCATTGATTCAATATTTACTGAAAATGTCATACAAATCACGAGTTGTGCTACTCAATTTGATATTTCACTAGGGTCACTTTAAAGTTCATCAAGCGTTGTCAAATGAAGAGAGCGAGAACCCAATAAGGAATAAGTGTGTTTGTTAAGCTCATTTCGGTCAAAACGAATGAAGCGTTCCGCTTAGTTAAAAGGTGTTCTATTAATCCGATACTCTATTGCTTTGTTTCAACAAACATAAAGAATGTAAACAGTTCAATCGCAGCTATCATTCGAATATTGAATGTAGATTGGATTTCAATTAACATACCAAAGTGTATCTGAAAATAGCTCCTGTCACGCCAGGCAAAAATGGCGACCATGCGTATAAGTGCATACGTTTGGGATTTATACCACTTGCGATCACAGCCTGTTATTGTCTAGGAACGGAGATGGTAAATCTGTACAATAAATCTTTATACTAACCAGTGCAAATATAACGAGAATTAACTGAGAATTAACTGACGAAGTTCAAAATAGCAACGTCCGTAGTTTATGTGTTACATAACAGTCAAATCAAAGGATTCGTGACTACTAGTCAACCTAAAAATATAAGCGAATTTTAAATTAAAATAATAGAAAACCTAGCAATAGGTTAAAGCTACAAAGGTTTCCAAGGACCCCCGGCAAAATTATAGCCATTTCAGGGGCCTTAGACCGTTTAAAAAAAAGTTAATATTGTATTGTACATATCGATGAGCCCAGAAAATGGACGGGAACCGAGATACAAACGTCTAAGGCAAGCAAAGTGTTATTATCCAAATGCTCTTATCTTAAGGTTTAAATGTAATAGTAAAACAGTTTTCCCGATTACAAATCCTAATATTGTTACGTATCATGCAGTCCCATTGCTTAATTCTTGGTTTAAATCAATCTTGTATTTAATAGGCTCTATGCAAGGGCTGTTTTCTCCAGCTAAAATAGTAAAAATCTGTAAAATCACAATCTTATTTACTGGCTAACTTTATGAATAGTGACGCCAACGAAAACTTGTTCTACGTTTGGTTAACAGAGTAAATGTTTTACTTTGACTTACGTAACACGCCTCAATTCTGGCGGTCAGACAGAATGGGAGACTTGGACTTGGACTTGATAACGTCTGTATATACGACTGCACTGAGATTTCTAGCAGTGACTGACGCAGTAAAACAGTTCACAGAGTGGAAAGAGACGAGGAGAGGCGAAGGAAAGGGAAATCGATGGTTTGTTATTATGTCTGATCGTACTCAAACTGGACTACGATCAGGAACACGTTTCTCGAAATAGAAATCAAGTCGAAGCTAAAAAGAGCTCACCTGAAGAAAAATTTCCGTGTTTGACTTGTGGAGTGTGTGGCAAAGCCGAAACTAAGTGCGCTTTGCAGTGTAGTGGTTGAATTCAGACTAGGCCGGGTTGAGCTAATAATCACGCCTTGTTTTACGCTTGATCGTCCTCATTGTGGTATAAATTATTTACATATGAAAACAGACAAAATAACTCAACATGCTAACACGTATGTGTTATCCAGAACAAACCAACTCATTTAGATTCAAGATTATGCAAGAGATAACTGCCGAGAAGTGTGGAGGTCTCAGACGATATTCAACCTTAAGCATCAGTCAATTCCAGCAATGCCCATCCCCCCCCCCCGGGCAACCGCGGGGCATTTGCTCACGTTGTCAGTCCCGGGGGTGGGGCATCCGCAATTTTATCGCGGCCCAGGGGCTGGGCATTTGCGTACCCCGGGGCGACCTCCGGGCATTCGACACACGTGTTTTGGAAAGTGTCATGGATGAGTTCATCGGGAAAGACGAGGCGTTTGTCGAACAATGGCTTGTCCGTCAGGGACTAGAGAAACTTGCAGATGTTTTCAAAGGTATGTTTTCTCAATTTTAGATATTTCTTCATTACTTGTAAGTATATAAATATAAGCGACAAGGTGAACTATATTTCGTTTATCACAAAACAACAGGGGCACCCAACGGATGGTTTCGGTAAATTATCTGTTCGGAAGGCCTTTAATCCCCTCTGATTTTCTAAAGAGAATTGTCAACTCGAACTTTCGTGATATGAGAAATTTAATGTCTGTTGTTTTCGGATCGTAAAAAAATGTTGTTTTGGGTACCGAAAAAAGGTCAGCTATCACTTTCGGAAAGGCGATAAGACCTAAGGTTTTCGGGGAACGGACAAAAAAGCCTTAATAAATTCGAGAATACCCAAGTTTCCCTAGAATAACCGAACAGACAAAATTTTTTTAGCGCAACCTAAAATTAACCTACAGAGCTTTAAAAGTACTCCAGATAGCCTAAAACAGCGTTTAAAAGCATTCGAGAGAAAATGGTCGTTAGGTGCCCCTGAAACAATCACTGACGTGAACACGACTATTTCGCATTTCGCATTCAAAACTAGCCTAGCATTATATAAATTCATGAAAGTGGAGTTAAAATACTTAAGGTTTGCCAATTCAAATGATGCGATCTTCAACACAGATCCTGCGAGCTTAAAATGCAATGCATCATCATTTGAAATGTCTTGATTCTTCACAGAAAAAGTAGCCTACGAATACAGGCGCCTATCATCGCTCGCGGCTGGGGGCACGTCCCCCGCAATCCCAGCTATCCTCTAGCAAACTGTTAAAAACAAATATAAAGAAATAAATATGATC
>NC_138145.1:10024160-10211660 GCF_964199315.1 Orbicella franksi | reverse complement strand
CCTAAGAGCTACCAAACCGGGGTTTTTTAAAGGCCCGTTCCAGACTCTCGGTCAGTGGGGACGATCGAAAAAGCGGGCGGGTACCGGCCGAGAGAGAAGGAGACCTCTCCTGTTCTCTCCCAGACCCCGCTCGTCACCCGCCCGCTTTTTCGATCGTTTCCACTGACCGAGAGCCTGGAACAGGCTACTTTTTTTTTAACCCCTTTAAGGTACGACGAGGACCCTAGTACTTCTTATATGGGAGTCTCCCAGGGGAACTTATTGTCATTGTGTCAAACGAGTTCTCGTGGTAAACCATGAAAATGTGTTTTACCTGCCCGTTTAGTTTCATGCAAATCAAACACATTTTCATATGAACAGTTTTGCAAAAGGAAAATTGAGAAATTGACTGTTAATGTTGCATGAAGAAGACAACCGCAATTTAATGAGATTCGATCATATTACAACTACGGTGTTGCTTCAACCGAAAAACAGGCAGAGCAGCTGTAGACAGCCACATTAGTGATCCGCCTATGTACGAAACAAAACAACAGAACATGCAATTTTATGAGGAGAAAATTTGTCGAGATTGGTAAAAATAGAATTAAAGCCAACGGTAAGCGGTAGGTGAGAGTACAAAAACAACCTGTCTGTCTATATTGTTATACAAACTGCACTTGTAGTTAGTCGACATTTAAGATGAGGATGGTTCAAAACAACAGTGGATTCATCAGCAGCCAATGGCAGTTTAGGACTAGTTAACGGGGAATTAAAAATTGGTAAAAAAGGAAAGGAATTAAATGGTTGTCACTGGCTAAAAATATGTGGTTATCGGACGTTTCGGCCACTACTGTTGCCTTCTTCAGCAAAAGATGGAAAATGCAAATGTTAAACGGCGTCCTGCTAGAATATGTAATAGATGTGTGATAAAACTAAATGAGCAATAGTCTCTAGAGTATTCTTAACGAGCGTAAAAATTCTTAATGCCATTGTACACGTTCGGTAGCGCTATGTGTTCGTTTATAGCGTTCCTGTCTCGCACGGAATGCCAAGCTTCAAGAATTAGTCTTTGTTTCCATACTGATGATCTGTCGACAATTTCAACGTTCTCCAAATCTATTTGGTGACCGTTGAGCATATGGTGTTTGGCCAATAAAGAGTTTTTGTCCGATGTTGCTATAGCCTATGCGTGTTCTTTCATACGTGTTTTTAACGCGCGTGATGACTGACCAACATAAACACAGTCACAGTCTTTACATTTGATCTTGTAAACAATGCCTCTGGAAGCCTCTTTCTCGATCTTGTCTTTAGGTTTTTTGAGTATGTTCGAGATGGTACGAATAGGTTTATGGGCGACCTTGATATTGAAACCTCGAAGAACGTTTGCGACTCTTTCGGAAAAACCTTTGGCGTAGGGGAGGATGACAAAACCACGATGGTCGGTATCATTCGTTTCTTGTTGTCTACTCCGTTGGCGGCCATTGTGAATGAAATTTGCAGGGTAGTTATTAGTGGCAAGAGCTTTCGTTACTCGTTTAGTTTTAAACTAAACGACAATGACAAGAGCGAGAAAGAGGCTTCCAGAGGCATTGTTTACAAGATCAAATGTAAAGACTGTGACTGTGTTTATGTTGGTCAGTCATCACGCGCGTTAAAAACACGTATGAAAGAACACGCATAGGCTATAGCAACATCGGACAAAAACTCTTTATTGGCCAAACACCATATGCTCAACGGTCACCAAATAGATTTGGAGAACGTTGAAATTGTCGACAGATCATCAGTATGGAAACAAAGACTAATTCTTGAAGCTTGGCATTCCGTGCGAGACAGGAACGCTATAAACGAACACATAGCGCTACCGAACGTGTACAATGGCATTAAGAATTTTTACGCTCATTAAGAATACTCTAGAGACTATTGCTCATTTAGTTTTATCACACATCTATTACATATTCTAGCAGGACGCCGTTTAACATTTGCATTTTCCATCTTTTGCTGAAGAAGGCAACAGTAGTGGCCGAAACGTCCGATAACCACATATTTTTAGCCAGTGACAACCATTTAATTCCTTTCCTTTTTTACCAATTTTTAACATGCCTGGCTACACACCGAACATTTTTAACGGGAAATTACATCATTTGCTTAGAGGCTGGCATAAATTTATTATTAACTGAAATAATAGATCTCAGCCTCCTCGCAGCCAGAGAATTTTTCGCGTTTTAGAAAAGTGCTTGCCCAGGCCAAAACCCTGCAATCACAATCTTTCGTTTCCTGCAGGAATTAGCTGGAATTTAATGCTGCTTTTCCAAATTTCCTGCTAATAAGAAACCGTTGAGGATTGCAGGCGTTAACGCTGGCCCGCCCAATTATGGCAGCAATGTTTTCAATTTACTGCTGTCTCAGTAGTAATCTTTCCACTGACCTAAAAGGCCTTGAAAAGAAATACTTTGACTCCAAAATAAAACATTGAGTTAATAGATCTTATCGAATTGCAAAATCTTCGAAAATATGGGACCCCTGGTATACATTTCTTTCTAAAAATGGCAAGTTTGGGGTCCCATATTTTCATCATTTTCCCACAGATTGTTACGAAATTTAGCATTATTCTAAATTTGGCATGATTAATTATTCTATGGAGGTTTTTATTTTGTTTACATGAAAAATACGAAAAATTGTTGATATTTCACGTTAATACGTCGCCGAATGACTGATCACCCTTAAGATGTGTATATAATATCTACCAGCGACTACGCATGCAGAGCAGCAAATTGTTCCTTTAAGCTAACGTTACTTAAACCACGTAAGACTACAACGTCAAGACTAGCTGGTGCTGTCATTTGATCGAACCGAGAAAAGACGAGTACGAGGGCATACTGGAATTTAGAATAGATTGTCTTGCCAAAGAAGCAAGTTAAATGAACGTTACAGGGCACTTACCTAGCAGCTTAATTACACAGCAGGTCAGTGATACACACGAGTGAGCGCCGTATGCAACGAAGCCTGGGAAGCTGGCCGGACAAGAAGAACTCTGGAATTTTGGCTGAAATCAGTCGTTCTATCCCCTATGTGGCTGTCAATCTGTCAGGATTAAGAAAGAAACGTTTCGTTTCGTCGAAACAAAACAGATTTTTAAGAGTGGTTGACGCTATTCTGAATTAAACGTTGTTTTTATGCCTCTACGTCTGCAATTGAAAACGAACACAAGCTGAGAAACTTATTAGCATGTTACTGGATGACAATGGTTCTTATTGTCTCAAAATGCAAAAAGTCCTTTTCACGTTTTAATTTTCACGTTTTAATTTTCCATTTGCATAACAGTGTGATCAAGCACGTACGTGGGGTAATTTTAGGAGGTATTGTTATAAGCATAGAGAGTTCTTTCATTTACTATATATCCGATAGAGAGCTCTAGCAAACTGTGTGGTTGTTGCCATGACAGTCGAGTCTGTTAAGCGGCCACCTATTCAACGTCCATCCCTATTAGGCGGCCAGTAATCCATTAGTCCTGATGAGGGCTTTTCTATTGTTTTTGCCTCTATTAAACGGCAAGCCCCCTTGAAGCGGCCATTTCCCGGGGGAGGCCATTTAATAGGTGTTGAACTGTACTCCACAATTGCTACGATAGGACACAGGGGAGCAAAGATCCTCGAGAAGCTAGAGTGGTTTGTAGAACGCACGATCGCTTGCTACATATCATATAAACAACCAACGAACGAACGAACGAACGAACGAACAAAAAAAGCAACCGGTATAAATACGAAATCTGTACTTTAACTCAATCCTGCATAAAAAATGCTCGCACATTACGATATGTTTTATTAACTAGATGGAAATGATGTTGTCATGTTAACTTAGATAGAATGTTTTCGTTATTATTTTTGTTACTGTTTTTATTCGGAGATACTTAACTGTGCATGTAATGCCGCTCTGTCATCCGAATTGAAATTAAGGTCATGTATGTTCTAAGGTTTACTGTAATCGATCTTTTTTTTTTTTTTTTAACTTTTCAGTGGCTTCCGTCCACCTTCATCAGAATTGCAAAACGGGGATCGGAATCGGAGGAACTATGGTAACTAGCCTTGTTGTTTGTTCAAGCCAGACAGAATCTCAGATGGCACTTGTTAAGAACTTAAACTAGGATTGCTTTCTCTAAGCGTCTGATCTTGTTTTGGACTACTGAGCTATGCGCCGAGGCAGATCCAGGATTTTTAGAGGGGGAGGGGGAGGGGAGGTGGCTGGTACCTTGGGGCCGCAATATCAATGGGGCATAGTGATAAGTTAATAAAGATGGTGAATTTTAAGCTCGGTAATGAAATGTGAAGGTGAATTAATCAACATGACACGAGCGTTAGACAAAGAAAAATTCTTAGTCCCCAACAAGAATCGAACCCATGACCTCCCGAACACCGGGCGGGCGCTCTATCCACTGAGCTACGAGAACTCATGGAGAGCAGGTTCATATATGACAGGTGTCCTGCATACTGCTAGGATCAACGCTATCGAAGTCATCGTGAGTTGTGATAAGTTATAAAGATGGTGAATTTTAAGCTCGGTAATGAAAAAAATTCACCATCTTTATTAACTTATCACTACTCACTCATATATGAACTCAGTTAAATGACCTAGCTCTCCATGAGTTCTCGTAGCTCAGTGGATAGAGCGCCCGCTCGATGTTCGGGAGGTCATGGGTTCGATTCCTGCCGGGGACTCAGAATTTTTCTGTCCCACGCTCGTGTCATGTTGATTAATTCACCTTCACATCAATGGGGCATGTTCCCAAGATGTTGCAATTTGAGAATTGGAACCTAATTGAAGACCGTTTCACCAGAAATACTAGCAATGTCATAAAGTAAAAATTACAATCAGGTACCTGTCCAGAGAGTTTGCCTTTATTTCTGCCATAATATTCAGACCCTTGTTTAATTTTTTGTTATGTTTTGCTTCTCCAAAAGGGGTTTGGCTAGCCACCCAATGCAATTTCAGAGTCAAACCCCCGTTTTCAAATTACTCCTTCGTAGTATAGACGGGGCCTAATCAAGACTGATATGGTTTTAGAATGCTTTTTGCAATTTCTCCACGAATTCTCCTTTTTCCCGGAGTTGTTTCCTCACCACTTCGGCGTTCGCGAAATTGCTGCACTCTTTAGCTACTCAACCGCAGAGGCATGCAAGGCGCTTGCGCACGAACCCCCGACAGCTACGCACAAGCCTTAAAGTTCTCAATCCTCCGAAGGAAAAAAGATGGCGACTGATACATTCACCCACAATGCTTAGAGCACGAAAACTTGAACAACGCTCATCAAAACGTACAGAAAAGTTATTAAAACCTTGAAACCTAGCGTAAACAATGTCGTTAGCAAAAAATATGGCTTTCGTTGTATTTTACGGGCTTTGTTAGGCTCGCATGGCATAATTTGAGGTTAAATGTATAGCCGCCAGCTTTTTCCCTTCGGAAGATTTGGTCTTTGTCAAAGAGGAACACCTGGTAACACGTTTTCAGTTCATTTTTCGCACCTAAAATTTATTAGTTATTTCACAGAACATTGCTTGGTGTTATCTATTGCCATTCTATGTTGTTTTAACGATATTTGGGCGAATTTAGTTTACTTACCCTACAGTGTAAAAAAGAAAAAAAGCCACGTTTGAACGATTAAATTCTTCTGAGTGCGAATATTTTACTCCAGAGGATAAACAATTTTAGACAGTGGAATCCCGATTTCTCGAACCTTTTTTTCGAACCTCCCGATAACTCGAACCAAAAGTCGTTTCCCTCTCCTCAGTCAAACTCTGTAATTTTACACCCGATTTCTCGAAATATCCGATTTTTCGAACCAATTTTCGTTTCCCTTAGAGGTTCGAAAAATCGGAATTCCACTGTACAAACTAATTACCTTCACAAACTAGCAGCTATTTTTGCACGGTTTCTCCTGAAACTTTATGGAGTTATAGAATTTTCGTATTGTAACAAATGCTATTCAAATATTACACCTGGCATAATTGCATTTAAATCACAGTACACAGTACACAGTACAATACACATCGCCAAACTAGCTTTTTCTTCACTCTTATCTCTAGCAAACAGTCAGCTTGCGAACGCTTTATTGACCATTCGCTGTAAAGTACTCACTAAATTTAACAATTTGTAAATCTGTATGATTCTCTAAATACATTCTACAATAACCAGAGTGTTTCCTTAGAGGGCATATCGAGCGATAGTTGCCTGCGCAAAGTACAACTACTTGTCGGAGGGCTTATAAGCTAGTTTCCGAGAACATAAAATTCTTAAGGGCAGCTATCATTCCATTGGCTCCGCAGACATAACCAATCTACTGTTCAGTTTATTATTCACCACTAAATTTTGCTGTAGCGGTTGAAACAAATTTCAGCCGAAAAGACGTAAACTTATTGTTTTTGAAAGCTCAACGACTACGCGGAGCTTGAACCAGTGGTATTTTTCGTATGTCATTCCTTGGATGAAACTAAACTTGAACGTGTTCAAACATGTTGTTTTAACTGCCGACGTAAAATTACGGCAGATTGACGTCCATTTGTCGTTTTACCGCACTTTCGGTTCGCAGATTTTTTTTCTAAAAACTACTTCTACGTGATCTCTTCTCAATACAATCCACAAAAACACTGCCTTCCCTTTGTAGCTAACCTATCATCATATGTAAAGTCGTACCTTTACCTATCTTCCTTTAGCGTACACGCTTGGGGCAAGAACCAATGCCCACTAAGAAGCAGTGTCCGCCTATGGAAGGTTAAAAATGTTTCTTTGTATGTGGCTGGGACCATAAATTGTCCGCTCACAGGAGGTGTGACTTAGCGAAGATTCCACTGTCCTGCGTCAGTATTTGTACCTCGGCTACTGTCAGTGACCTATCGCATGGACAGTCGAACCTTCCGTACACGACACCCTTGGGTCAACAAAAAGTGACCACTTAGGACAAGAGTCTAATGGAGGTTAAAAATGAGTCTTTGCAAGCGGTTAGGACCATAATCAAGATGTGTGCTCACGGGAGGGAAGGGGGAGAGACCGCCGGCTAGGAGAGCTTCTATGGTAAAACATATTTGTGTTCAGGTCCTCTAAGATTAGTGGTTTACATAATCGTGTGACTAGTGACAGAAAGTGAGTGTTCAAGTTTGTGTGTGTTTTTAAACTCTTGGTACAAGCGCGCCCAGACCCAGTCTGAATGACTGAGACTCGAGGCTAAGCATAAACGTGCACGCACGCACGCACGCACGCACGCACGCACGCACGCAAATGAACCCTATCGCTTGATCACTGGGCCATCTTCTTTGCTTCTTTCACCAATGGAATCTCGGCATTTTCTCTGACTTGAGCAAACGTGTACTCCTTGACAAGCGTTCCATCTTCAAACACAGTCTCGAGAAGATCCTGCCGGCCAACGAAGAAACAACGAAAAGTCAGATTCAATGGTGACGCGGACTCTTCTTAATATATCTTAAATAAATTACAATATTTAGAGAGGAAGCCACATCAGCCCTAGCTGGTTTTCATCCGGGTCCTCTATCCTGGTCAAATTGGAGTTTGTAGTGTTGGTTTTTGTAGAGGGAGGAAAACCAGAGAACCCAGAGATAAACCCTCGGAGCAAGGCGAGAACCAACAACAAACTCAACCCACACACGGCACCGGGCCGAAATTGAACCCGGGCTACATTGGTAGGAGGCCAGCGCTCTCACCACAGCGCCATCCCTGCTCCCAAACTCCCCAACAAAAGGATGTATTGCGCTATAATTTGGTGTATTTTCCCTCGCTTGCCACCAGTTACGTGTTGCGCTTTCTGACTGGTTATTGGTGAGGTGAGGTTTTCGATTGATTATTGCAAAACCAAAATAAAAGTCATCACTCTGCCCAATCAAAAAGGAAACACAAAAAAAACTACAGTGACGACGCGAAGTGCAGGAAAACGTGTGCGTATGACGGTGAGCGGGTCACGAATTTGGTTTTAAGTTAGTTGTGAAAGTGGCGCGAGTTTCTTTAAGCCAATTGCTCAGCGCAGTAATGTAAATCAAAAACAAACGCGAATTACTGTCGACATTCAAGTGAAAAGCGCTCTTTTCGTCGCCTAAGTGATTATCACTTCAGTGCACATTTATTTTGACTGGAGCTCTACAGAAATTATCAGAAAACGTCTCTGAAGAAGACTTCATAACATTTCACTCTTTCCGGCTACGCTGTAAGACACTTGTAATAGTAAGAAATGGCGGCGAACTGTACCTTTTCTGCATGGCCTCTTCCCTCTTCAACGGTTACATACTCTCCCTTATCATCAAGCTCCAGGGACAACAAGCCTTTCTTGGAATTCTTTGATGAATCAGTGATAGGTTGCTTGTAAACATTGACCTGGATAAACAGTTTAATAACTTGTAAGGAAAGCGCAACGTCACTTGACTGACTCGACGGGTCCAATGGACTGTAACCTAAACAGAGCACTTTGCTGTGAAGTTCACCCTGTGATTCAGCAGAAAAAGTCGCTGCTTACAGGAGAGTAGTGGTCAATACTTAAAAATCCCAACTGGCGGGAGGCAGACCAGTTGGCTATTTACAAGCACGACCGAGGAGTTGAACTAGGGTCTACCGAGAAATAACTCCAGCTTAGTGGTCAGAGAGAGACTTGAACCCGCGACCTCCGGATTTCAAGTCCGGCGCCCTAGCCACTTGCCACCTCGAAAAGTCAAATCCTTAATAAAGACATATCATGGAAACCTAAATATAATGCCGGTCTGGTTTTGTGAAAAATTACTCTTTAAACGCTACTGAGCTAAAACAAAAAAATTGTTGTCGTATTTTGGATCCCTTTAACAATAGGCCCTTTCCCGCATTCCGCCTCAGTGCGTTAACAATAGCACCAGAGCGAGGCTAGGGTGGACATTTTCATACATTTGCTGTATTTTTGTCCACCCTGACCTCGACTCGGCGCCATTGTTTGTTGGAATGCCGGAAAGGTCTATACCTTCGTGTTCTAAAAGAATTTCGTGTACGAGTGAATGTACTCGGGACAATATTAGCGGCGCTTCGACCACAAATGCCACAATATCGCATGGTAGTGACCGTTTAAGACTATGGACATATATTTAGTAGAGGGATTTTTTCCCCATCGGCTAGATGTTAAGACACATTAAGAAAGTTTATGAATGTATGTATGTATTTGCAGCACGATGTGGAACTAGCACTTACTGGCTTGTCGTTTACGACAGCAAAGCAGCACTTGTAGGCACATTTCTGAGTATCACGATCAAGTTTCTGTAAAAGCGCACCTACACAGAGAAAACATGTGAAAAGAATTAAGAAAATTATCAGTATTGATGTACCGCGACATTCTCATAAGTAAAACAAAAGGTAATATATGCAGCTATGGTAAGGAGAGTTTGTACTTCGCGTTTGCCACTGTCCAGACACGTTCCCTCAAAGCTGATAAGCGAAACAATTTCGCGTGGATATAACAAAATCGGTTGATTATTACACTAAACAAGATCTTTACATCCTCAAAGCACCTTCCTCGATGTGTTGGTTTTTTTTTTCTCATAAATCAAAATACACACGATTTATACAGACGTCAGGACTTTTTCATTTCAGGGATAATTCAAGAATTTTTCAAAGTTAATTCAACGATATTCAGGGACTCGTTTCCCACAGAACCATATGCTTAGGTACGGATGGACACAAAATACAGAAGACTCAAGACTCCATTGAGAAATATTTACTAGTAGTAATCATAGATTAAAGAGTGCGTTCGAGTTTGGTAGGCTTGGTATGTTAAAAAAAAAATCCTAGGGACAGCATTTTGTGCCTGAGCTGTTAGGTAGGCGTGAAATTGGTCTCCTTTCAGCAGGGGCGAAAACAAATGAATTGATCGCAAAGCAGGCTTGGTATGTTCAAAAAAAAAAAGCAAAAATTCTAGGGAGAGCATTCTGTGCCTGAGCTGTTAGGTAGGCGTGAAATTGGCCTCCCTTCAGTAGGGGCGAAAACAAATGAATTGATCGCAAAACAGGCTTGGTATGTTAAAAAAAAAACAAAACAAAAATTCTAGGGAAAGCATTTTGTACCTGAGCTGTTAGGTAGGCATAAAATTGGTCTCACTTCAGCAGGGGCAAAAAAAAAAATGAACTGACCGGAAAGCAAGTGCATACGAGAGGGTTTGTTCTCTTTTATACAAGTATTGTGTAATGTTAGTTACGACTGGCCAGTAAAAAGCATGGACTGCAGTCGGGAGGCCGCATTTAGTCCGCAGTCCCCATTTTATACCTGAGTCCGCGCGCGTTTTACGCCCAGTCCGTAATGCTTAGTCCGCGTTTTATACATAAGTCTGTGTTTTACACCCAGTCCGTAGTCCGTAGTCTGCAGTCCGCAGTGCGTGTTTTACACTGACCGTGTAAATCGACACCAACCATGTTTGTTCCGTCGGTATGCGAGACGACGTGCTTCTATTGCCAAAACTAGGACAATTATTTTGTTTACAAACACGACTTTGAATCACCTTGGCTTTGGGGTAACAGCTACAGGGCATTTTCTCTTTCGAAACAGTGAAACGGAGGACATGTTGGTGTACCAAAGCAACCCTTTGGGAGTTGAACTCATTTCCTAAGTAATCACTTTCGTTGGGTTTACGTTACATAGTTTGCGCACAGAAATCTAGGCCAGCGAAGTAAAAATCATTTCCTCCCTTGATTTATTCAGCAGAAAGCAGCATTGGTTTCGGACAAAGAGAAGAGGGTACACAACACGCAGCCAAGCTACAGCTTTTTGTTCGTACGAAAAGTCGTACACATTTCGTGAAGACATGTCTGCAAGGTTTTTAAATGCCGTTAACATTGACTTCGAACTTTAAATAAACAACTTATCCGCTGCGGTCTTCAATAAGCTGCCTCGAAAAGTCGTACACATTTCGTGAAGACATGTCTACAAGGTTTTTAAATGCCATTAACACTGACTTCGAACTATAAATAAGTAACTTCAGTATCCGCTATAGTCCACAATAAGCTTGCTCGACACTCGAAAGTCCGCAATAATGCGCAACACTCGAAAGAAAGAACATGGACAAACATGGACATGACGTCATTCCCCTCTGAAGAATTCTTTGGGGGGGGCCAAATTGGTGTCCCCCGATAGATAGATAGATTCACAGATCTCGAATTTTTCTGCATTACGCGATTAGAACTGCGTTCGGTCGAACGTAATAATTTTTAAAAACTGGATCATTGGATAATGTAATTCAAGAGTTTTCAATGAATTAGTCACAATTATACCATGCTCTACAAATATGGTGAGCGCTCGCGTGAGTTTTTGGGGCGATTTCATTTTTATTTTACTTTAGTTTCCTATACTGATTTTGAGGCCGTTTTAAATAAAACAATTATTCCACTCGCGCTTGATGATTACAGCCTACTCGGCGGTAAACCCCTCGTTGGCTATCTAACATCTCAGCTCGTGGAATAATGATTAAATAGCTATTACTATGTGTTTCTCTTCTCGTCCAATGTAGCTCAACAGTTTCTTTAGAAACTAATACCTCTATATTCAAAGACTTGTTTTAACAAAATTCAAGGACTCCATATAAAATTCAACAGCTTTTCCAGGAGAAAACCTATTCCTCTTTTCATTTTCAAGGACTTCAAGGATGTGGCGAGTTATCAAGACCTTTTTCAGGCCTGTGCAAACTATGATGCAGTTGAGCAATGATAATTAATTTACCTCCACTCCCAAATGCGATATTATCAGCACTCCATTTGTGTTTCTTCATGTTCTCCAAAATTTCAGACAGGGTTTCATAGCTGATGCCGTCACCCTGAAACACAAACAATTATATGATAAAGCTTCGCTTTCAAAGAGCTGATACAAATATGGAAAATTGAAGAATTTCGTTTGCTCACTTGGATTATTCTGAGGTAAGGCGGCAGAAGGTGGAATCCTTTCGAGTTTTTCTCGCCACCAAACTTCCGATCTGTAAGAAATAAGCAGGAATGCAAAACAGTTACACTGCGATAAGTTGATCGTAACCGTGCTAGTTAAATAACGAGCTTATGCAGTGGCGACGATGACACCGACGACGACGCCTACTGAAAAAAATATAAACATATATTCACCTTTAGGCTCGACTTCCAGCCGTTTGGGAATCCGGTTGTTTATCTTCCTCCCAACTTGGTGTGGGGCAAGGAACGCGGGCTCACAAAACGGCTGGAAATGGAGCCTAATTCACCTTCGAATTTCGCAATTGTCTAATAATAATAATAATAATAATAATAATCGATATTTAAAGTGGAATCTTTCAAGGAGACTCTCTCTCTCCACTCCTGTTTTGTCTTGCCCTTGCTCCACTGAGCTCATGACTAAAGGCAACCACTTATGGGTATGAAGCCCAGGGTAGAACAATCAGCCACCTCTTTTATATGCACGACCCAAAAACATATGCAAAAAGTGTCAGCCAGCAAACCGGCCTACTCAATATTGTAAAGACATTCAGCAATGATATCAAGATGGAATTCGGGCTGGACAAATGCGCTAAAGCCACATTCAAAAGAGGAAAGCTGACAGAAACTTCCGATTTACAACTTGACATTGACACCTGTATCAAGGAACTAGACCAAGAGAACACATATAAATACCTTGGCGTGGATGAAGGTGATGGTATACAGCATGCCAAGATGAAAGAAAGAGTGAGGAAGGAATACTACCGCAGAGTAAGGATGGTCCTAAAAACGGAGCTCAATGCTGCCAATAGATTTGAGGCAATCAACACCTTAGCTATCCCAGTGGTGACCTACAGTTTTAACATAATCGACTGGAAGATGAGTGAAATCAAGAGGTTAGACACAAAAACAAGAAAACTACTCACCCTATCAAAAATGCATCACACAAAAGCAGATGTAGACAGACTCTACCTCCCAAGAAATGCTGGTGGTAGGGGTCTTATCCAATTAGAAGCCTCCTACAAAACAACCACGATAGGGCTCGATACACACCTAAAGAACACTGATGATGCCCTAATCGAACTAGTGCAAGAACATGATGGCAGAAAGAAATTGTACTCTATACAAAGGCAAGTAGAACAATTCAAACGAGAACTAGACCTAACAATACCAGATAAACAAGCAGAAGAAACAACCACCAAATATGCAAAGAGAACCAAACAAATGGCACGAAATAAGACCCAAGAAAAATTAACAAAGCAGTGGGAGAACAAAGCCCTACATGGAAGATACCCAAAGAGAATAAAGGAGGCAGATGTTGACCACCACAAAACCAACCAGTGGCTCAAAAGCAGTGGACTGAAGGCAGAAACGGAAGGATTCATAATCGCAGCCCAAGACCAAAGCCTAGCTACCAGATCATACCACGCCAGCATTATCAAAGACGGTACTAGCCCCCTATGCAGGATGTGTAACAAATACGACGAAACAATTGACCATATCGTGTCTGGGTGTCCTGAACTTGCGAAAACAGAATATACCCACAGACACGATAAAGCAGCCGCGTATATACATTGGAAAGTCTGTCACAACTATAATATAAAGACATCAGAAAAGTGGCATGACCATGAGCCGCAAACAGTTACAAAAAACGAGGATGTCACGATATTATGGGACATGCCAATACACACAGACAGGAAAATAACAGCCAACAGACCCGATATAGTGATTAAAGACCACAAAACGAAAACCTGTAAATTTATTGACATGGCAGTACCATCAGACAGAAACACATCCGTGAAAGTCAGTGAAAAACTATCCAAATATAAGGACTTGGAAATCGAAACAAGCCGAATGTGGGGCATGAGAACGGAAACGATACCAGTTATCATTGGAGCACTTGGAGCTATCAAAAAGGGACTAGAAACTTATCTTGGAAGAATTCCCGGCCAATTAAGCATCAGTGAACTACAAAAGATAACCTTGCTAGGTACAGCACACATTTTGAGGAGGGTGCTATCAAGCTAAAAACTGGCTATCCCCTAGTGCCCCAGGACCATGGTTTGGTCTCGGCCCTAAGGACTCTAAGCAAACATTACGTGAGGACGATAATAATAATAATCGATATTTAAACAGGGTGACCCCCTCAGTCGCAGGACTGGTATCAACGGGGGCCCTGTATAACGTAAAATAAAAAGAGCATGTATAAATAATATATATCTATAAAAAACTAACTACTTTAAAGATACGCTGAAATGTTTAAAAAATTAAAAAGCTTAAAAAAAAATTAAAAAGCTTAAAAAGATCTAGATCTCTTCAATACGTCCTTCGCTTTAAAAACTTACTCAGGCTAATTTAAAATGTTATGACAGCGTTCAATTCCAAATAGAAACACAAAAATTAGCTACCATCGTTGACGTCCTCTAATATATGCAGAGCTTAATCACTTCACGTTGCTGTTTTGCTGAGGACGGCAAAGAAATGTACAAAGATTTATAACGCAAGTGCACAGTTATTGTTTTGCTCATTAAAGCTTTTGTTTGGTGACGTTCTCGTTGTCCTTAAGGCGGCGAAATACGAGATGCACAAACCCTCAACTTGTTCCATAACATTGTTTCGTTGCAAGTTTTGGGTCGATGTTTTGCGTTTTTCACCTTGCGTGATCCACTTGTCGCGCAACAAAAACATTTGTTGCGGGTTAAAGAAATGCAGCGCGTTGATTGGTTGATTTGCTTGATCATGAGCAAATTTGTTGTGTGACAAGTTATGAGTTTGCTGAAAAACGAGCAACAAAGCCAAAATTTATTGCTCAAAGTAGATCCACGCTCTACTTTTCGCAACAACTTTCTTGTTGTTGTTGTTGTTAGTCCTGCCTTGAAAAAGATCCTTTTTAAATGAAATTTTTACAACTGATTACTTATTGTTCGTGAAAAGCCACTCTGGGGAGGTCCCTTTTTCGGTCAGTCCGTCGTGCCTGACGCGAGAGAAAACCGCGCGCAAAAAAATGGCCGCGCAAAATCCTCGTCGTTTTCTTTCGCCTCACACACGACGTACCAAGTGAAAGAGGGACTACTCGCAGTCTTAGCGTATCCTGATGTTTAACACAAAGGATGACTAAAGCATAATAAAGTCTGAATTCAAACTCAACTGCTATATGACTTACGCAAGATATCTAGAACTTTCACCACCACCTCAGGAGGATTGCCCGAGTCTGGACGAATAACAAGTACACCTGATATAAAGGAAGAGAATGAAGACTTTGAGGAATTACTAATTCACACAACTATAACAAGAAACGCTGTTATTTGAAACTGAAAATAACTGTAAAATTTTGTCAGTTAGCCAGCCTCCATCTTCAGACATCCACAGCACAATTTGTGGTAAGTAGTTTAAAACACTGGTTTAATAAACTTCACATTGTAATTTGAGGAAAACCGTTACCTAATTGACTTACCGTTGTTTTTCTTTCCACGATCAACAACAAGATCTTTCAAGTCTTCTCCCCAGTACTTCTCACAAGCCTCCCTTTATTTGGATACAAAGAAAACACCACATTAAGGCCCCAACCACACTATGCCAGAGCAATTTGAAAACGGAGGTTTCACTCTGAAAACGCATCAAATGTTTCCGTCCACACTACGCCGGAGGAATTTAAAAACGCAGCAACTGATCACCGGTCATTTTGGATTTGTGTTTGAGGAAATCTCGGTCAAGGAAATCACCTGATTATCGCAACACCATTGTTTACGAAAAGCACTGTTTTCAAAACGTTTTCCATCCACACGAAAACGCAAAGCCGATGTTTTCAAATTTCCCCAGTTCGAAGAGCGTTTTTGAAAAGCTCTGTTTTCGCGACGGATTAGTGTGGACGGTTGGCCTAACCGTAGAAATAAAGCTCCGTTTTCAAATTTCTGTGATGGACTAGCATCCCACCCAGGAGGAGTAGAAATACTCCTAGTCGGTTCATGCCACAGAAACCAGGATAAGCTCCGGCCTGATGGGCCACTTGGCTCGTATGCAGACTTTACCTACCTACAGTACCAAGAACAGTGTAGCACACTCACCAAATGTTGTAGCTGTCACTGACACAAGCGACCAATCCATTTGGGAACTAAACAAATACAGACTCTGTCAGCAAACTAATATTGAAGCCGTACGTTGGAACAAGGGAAGATACTGAGAGGGATCCACCGTCAATCAAGATTGTTTTGGGGCTTTCTATTTATTTATTAGACTGTAGAGAGAGGGCAGTTAAATGACCTTTCTTTAATTTTAAAAGAGAAAACAAAATGCTATTGCCCAAGATGACCGTATGTCTCACTGTTTTTCACTATTAAACAAACTTCTTGTACTCTTCGTAAAGGCTAAGTATCAAAGGTGTAAAAACAAACAAACAAACAAACAAACAACTTCTACGGATTTGCAAGCCAAATGAGTAAAAAACAGATTGATGTTAAACACCTCACCTGTTCCAACATATTCCTGAATGCCTCTTTTTCTCCTTCTTTTCCCCAAGTGGTAATAGTACTGTTGACAAAAAATTAATTCCAGTTAAGCAATAAAACTTTTGGTCAGATGGAAATTAAAAAGTAATTTCTCCTATATACTTGGCTTGTCCTAACTTAATGTATATTATTCTTTTTGGTTTTACCAACTGATGTACTGCTGTAAGCATTTAGTTAAACACAGTCATATTTTATTTAACAAACTAGGGCAGGCAGGATATAGTTACTTTTCAACAATTTATGAGGATGAAAGAAAGTCAATTACTATTAATTATTTTGGTTATTTTTACTATTATTGTGTAATTTAAAATTAAAAACACTTCATCCCACCTTCTCAAATTCATTAATAATTCATCAAGTCAAAACAAAGAAAAATCATGTCAACTGTGAAAGAGGTTTGGATACCCAGTCTTAATTGGCATAGATTTTGATGATGTTTCTTCTCCATTTACTACTTAGTTTTTGTTTTGACTGAGAAGATATATCAAACACTCAAGACTATCCAAACACCTCAAACTTCGTCAAAGATACTCTGCTACGCGTCATGTTTTCAACTCTCTTCTGGGTGTTTGGATATCCCAATGAAACATTGTGTCTCATGTTTGATATATTACATCCCAAATAAAAACCCTAGACAGGTTAGCTACACAGGCCCTCTTGTAGCTTACCTGTGCTCAGCAGCTGGGATTGAGAAGCCAGCAATTTCACAACCATAATAATTCCTGTGACAAGAAAAAAGGTTTTTGTTATTAATTTAACTGTAAAGATTGTAATATTTGAACTTAATAAACTGTTTTTCCCTTGCAATACCACAAATTAATTACTAGTATTATTGAAAATGGTTAGGTATATTTCTTTTAAAAGATCAATTAAAAGACAGTATTGCACCAGACTGGTCAATTACTGGAAGGTGCGGTGGCCTCATGGTTAGTGCTCTGCACTCTGGATCAGGCAGTCTGGGTTCAAGCCCTAGCTGGGACCATTGTGCTGTATTCTTGGACAAGACTCTTCACCCTCACAGTGCTCGGATATCTGGTGTCAGATATCACTCCAAGGTGTTTGAAATTTAGTATAATATGGCACCACTTTACTCAAGTTCTCAAGTATTGTAATGCAATAACCAGTCAACAAATTCATGGCAAATGTGAATTCATGATTCATATGGACTAAGACTTAATGCATGTTGTGAAATGGCTGTTGTCATGCTATAGTAGCATCCCTGTGTTACATTTTAACTTTCCATAAACTAGGAAATTTATCTTTTTCTTCTTAAGTTAAGAAAACAAGAGCACAGGAAAGGAGAGAGGTAGATAAAGAGACTGACCTTGCTAAAACCATACCAGCTACAGTGTCCGTTCCACAGAAATTGACAAGGTGAGCTGCTCCACCAAGGGATGCAGACTAAAAGAACACAAAATTGTCTCACTGATATTTTAATATCCCAAAGGTAAAGAACACTCAAACACACAAAGAATAATGTAATTTACTATTAATAGCCAATGGTCTTCAAATTGTCTGAGTGTGAAAGAAAAAAATTAATGTGATGTTTTATTCAAGACCTCACCTAGATCATGTAATAAATTACATTTTATATAATCATGTCTCAGTCAAGAGTAAAATATATAAAGCAATAGACCTCCCATTCATTAAAACTCACAAAAGACGCTAACCTCAACTGATGTGCTGCCACGGAAACCAAAATCATGAAGTTTAAATGGCAGTCCATCTAAATTGTCAGCTGTTTCAACAAGGTACTGAAAATTGAAACAGAAACCATGAATGAGCTAGAGCACCAGTAATCCCTTAGTTTGCAGGTGGAACAAACGGATTGTTAAAAAAGTGCTGTCCAGTCATCCAGGGCAAGCAGATTTTCCTCTCAGCCAAGCAATGTATCATTCTCACTAACACTTCCCGATGGGCAAGAGCCCAGGCAAGTTGTCTGCCAGCTGAATAAAAAAAGTAAAGTACGACTTGCCCAGGGCAAGCAAAATTTGAGAGCTGCTTGTCTGAAGCCCAAGCTGGAATTCAATTTTTTTAAGCCCTGGTACAATAATTATTACATACCATGTACCAGACTTTCAGAATTCACAACACCATTTATGCCAGGGCAATACCTTGTAGGTTAACATGCACCTTGAAACTATCTTTCAGACGAACATATAATGTACATGTATAATTCAGTTGATTCAAATCTTCCTCCACAGACATCAGTTTCCATGTGAAACACATTCATCTCTTTATCTAGAGTCTGGTACAATACCCAAAACCAATCATGCCATCCTCTTAAAAGGTGGAGTAGGAACGGAACAATTATATGACAGACTACTGTCTAATGTGCTTAGAAGAGGAAAAATGTTACCTCTAATATTACAAATCCACAAATACATGTATCATTACAACTCTTTCTTTCAATGTTGTCTAGCACTCACTGATAGACTGTGATCATGTACACATTGCCATGGAAAGTACATGTAGAAAAAAATAATTATCGCTTATTGCATATATTATACTCAGAAAACAATAATATTAATTTATTTTTCTTATTAAACTAGCATTTACTCTATCACACTGAAGACCTTGGCAGACAGTAAATTAAAGTCTTTAACACAGAATGTAAACTAATCACTTTACTATTCATAAGATGAATACCTCAGCTATAATTTGCTTTTGTGCTCTAGAGTTGGTGGCAACTGTCATTGGATACCAACACTGAACTAGTAGTGTCTACAAATAAATATAAACAAAAGTAATATCAAGAAAATAACCAAATCTGTAAGAACCCACTAAAAAGTCATTGAAAAATGACCCCAAAAACAAATCAAAACTTTTTTGAGTAGCAACAGTATACCCTGAGATCAGAGGGTCAGTAACCAAATGCATCCAATCATAGTTTTATGGCATATCTTTCAAAAGGAGCTAACTTACAAGTAATAGTTAATAATACATTTGTCTTTTTCTTCCACCTCTGTGGCCCTTCTCTTTCTTTAAAAATATCAGTCATGAGTAAATATTAAGTAGGCTACATTAGTCACACAATTAATCTAAGCTTGAAGCATATGGCATCTTTCCAGCGGGTGATTGGAAAGTTTTTCCTAAAATTTTCAGTTTCATAACATCAACCAACACTTCGCCGAACCATGCCAGGGAGAATATCAGCCCGCTGTCCTTGTAGTACCAACCTTGCTGCAGTTGGTCTGTACTGTCAAGACTGGCAGATATTCTCCCAGTACAGTCATTGCACTTGGTTAAAACACACATTTCAACTGCGACAGAATATATTTGAACTTCAGTTACCTAGGATCTATTTTCTGGTATGATGGATTATACTTGTGTTATTAAGTCTAGAGAAAACTGTGTCCCTCTCACCTCAACCCAGTTAGTTAGCCAGGGACAATGGGGATCTGTATTTTGAACTGTGAATAACACTGAATAACACACAAACACACACAAAAAAAGCACAGTAAGTAACCCACTACTGGTATATACTTAGACAACAGCAAGCACATGATGTAGATCTTGTCTCTCAGGAATGTGCATTTGTCTGTTGTTTACATGAAAAAAGCAGGCATATTATTGAGTGATTGCATCTTACCGTCTTTTTCTACAGGTCTTAAAAAATGTTGTTGAGGGAAAGGACTGTTTCTTAAATACTTGTTTGCACGCATTCATGTGTTGCTTAATGTACATAAAGGTGACATCACAGATCCTTTGATACCCAGTTGAGAAGCAGTAAAATGCTAATGGTAAGCCAAAACGGGAGTAAATTTGAATACATGATATATTTTAAAAAAAGGTTCAAAAATCTCATTATTAAATAATAAAAAGTTCTAAATTCAATGATGTGTAGATTCAACTGAGAAAGTACAAAAGTTAATGGGTTTAATGGGCATTGTGAGAATAAAGTTTTTGTTAATCTGATTTGATCCAAACTCCAGGTTTTGTGAACAGCCAATGTCTCACGTTCCATTCCAAAGGAGAAGCTGTACCTCTACAGGAAGTCTACAATTTCAAATTGAATTTTCCCGACATTGTCTCACTATTTTAACTAAAACAACAGTAAGCACTTTCTTGTCACAGTATGTACTTTGACCAGATTAACCAAAGGTCCTTTCGCAAGCGGAGATATGGGAAGTTTCTGGAAAAATCTTCATATTGACATAATTAAGGAGACCATATCATGATGCTAGAAATTAGAGCTTTTCTATAGTATGGAATAATTCTTACCATTTTTAACAGGAACCACTGAGCCTTCAGGTACAGCTCTGATCCTGAGGGGTAATTTACCTTGATGCTTTTCTAAAATGTATTGCCAACCTTTGAAAAAAAACAAATCAGATGATGACAATTTTATGAGATGGGGGCACATGACCAAGCACTCCTTCAAATTATCAAGCATGTCATTTTGTAACTATTGTCACGTGAGAACTGTAATCAAAATGCAGAACAATTTGTTTTTTGAGTTTTTATAATGTTGTACTGACCTTCTTCATTGAACAGATGGTAACCAAAGTGAAGTTGGTAGAACTCCTTTGCCTGTTTTATTTTTTCAGCTGTGACAACTTGCCCCACAAGCCATTTCTATTAAAAAAATAAAACAAAAACAAAATGATATTGTTAATGATCCACTTTATACTTGGCACATTTCCTGCAAATGCTAGGAGCTTACTGGAAAACGGAGACAAGAGTTTGACGCTTGAATTTATCAATTAAAGAGTGGATCGTTCTAAGTTGCCAGTTCATTGCACAGGACTACAGACCTCTATATACATCAGTCTCCTCGGCTTCTGAGATTCAACTGGTAGACTTCCAGCTCAAAGCAACATGATTTTAGTCAAGTAAAAATGTACAAATGTAAAAATGAACTGTAGATGATTTTGGGCAAATAAATGAATTGAATTGAATTGAATATTAAAAAAAACAACAAAATAAACATTAAACTAAGGCTCACCCCATGATTTGAAAGGCAACATTCTGGCAGAGCTGTCAAAACTTGACATGTTCACGTTCTAAACGTTAATTGGTCCAATTAAAAAACGCGACAGTTTGTCTAGACAAGTTTAAATGTTTAAAGCGTGGAACAACGTGGAAAAGTTGGTCGTTCACGATAGCTCGAAAATGGTAGTAGCCCCAGAAAATCACGAAATTCATTCAAATACTGTATGCCAAATCACATATAACGTCAACAATTTGCATGCACATAAAAATCCACATGAAGGGAACGTACTGTATGTAAACAGCGCCCACTAGCTCAAAAGTGAAAGTGAAAGTGCTTACATGTACTTCCTACCACACACCTTTATCAAGTATTGTAAACCGAAGAAGCACACTTCTGGAAACTTTCCTCCTCTGCTTTCAAAGTAAGAGAACACTATGGTAGTACCTGAGGGATACTGCTTGTGATGTGATACCTGTTTGTAACGAAAATAACAGATTTGGTAACAGCCTGCAAACGAACCTCTCCCTGTCAGAGTTCAATGCGGTGGAACCGGAAGTCTCAAGATCCTCCAAACCAGCGCAAGACACGACAAAGTGTGATCTAAAAGATAGAAAATCAAGCAAATCACTAAATTTTGGGGCAAACAAGGTTTTCTTACTTTGTAAGAGTCGGTGATCAGCAGAATATTCTCAGAATCCAACTTTGCCGCCATTTTGCTTTCTTTTTCTCGGGATACTGGTTCTCAGTCCTCCTTCGAATTGTAATTCGATTTTTTCCCAACCTTTTGTGAGCCCGCGTTCCTTGCGCCACACCACTTCACATGTTCTTCATTATGTTGTGTATCAAACATAAATGATTACTTTTACTAGAAATTATGTTAAAAACTGCCAATTTTCATAATTAACCGCGCGGCCATGGGCCGAGCGCGGTTCTAGGTTTACCCGTGGTTTATTATTTTTTTTAACCGCGCGGCCATGGGCCGAGCGCGGTTCATGGTTTACCCGTGGTTTTTTTTTTTTAACCGCGCGGCCATGGGCCGAGCGCGGTTCATGGTTTACCCGTGGTTTTTTTAACCGCGCGGCCATGGGCCGAGCGCGGTTCATGGTTTACCCGTGGTTTTTTTTTTTTTCGACTTCGGTGCGAGCAGACCCAAGCTTCCACTCGGCCAAATTTTGAGTCACGCAGCCTGTGATGTTTACTCGCCAAAAGCTGTTGAAACAACAAATCTCATCTTTCGCGGGAATAAATTAAAAACCCAGCGCTCGTCAAAAATTATATTTTTTCACCAGAAATTTAGCTCGGAACATATACATATTTATATTTGTTTGAATCGTCGATGAAATGACCTTTTCCGGATATTTTTTCCTTCGGGGTCAACCGAAACCTCAGATTACAAAATCACGCCGAACCCAAATGTTGCAAAAAAATCTCTTCAAAACCCTGACTTCGAAGCGATATAACACTTCAGCGTTAATAGCTACCACACATCGGCAGGCGGTAAATCTATTCGTTAACAATCCAACTTTATCGTGTTAAAATTTCAGCGAAATCGAACAAAACCAGAATTAATTAGAATTTTTTTGTGACCTCACTTCCCAGACTTGTCCTAACAAAGGAAGCAACGGTCGCCCATAGCAACCGAAAAACACCAACATAACAAAGCCGACGTTTCGGCCAAAAAACTCCACAATTATCGCCTGAGAGTTTAAACTTGAATGGGAACATCTTTTTCGAACCTTTTTCAACTGATTTAGACGAAAGACTGGCCTCGGCGGGCTACAAAAACGACAAAGAGAAAAAACAGAACAAGACAGCAGAACAAGCCGATAATATTTCATCGCGTGGCTTTCGACACGAAAACGAAAATACAGCTTACTTCTGGATAAATTCAGCCTTAGAAGCCAGCAACCGGTCCCAAATTACTTTCTGTATCCTTACAAATGTCCTGATTTCCATCTCCGAAAGATTTTGCCCCAATTTTGAGCAAATAAACATTTCGCCGGCGGCGACCGCCATTACGGTGGCTTGCATACTAAATTAGCTAACTTAACAAAATTCTCCCGAGGGGGGGGATACGACAAATTTGGTGAGAATCAAAGGTAACGCCAATTTTCTGTCACGTTTTCAATCTGTGGTCACTGGAGTGACCAAAATCGATACATCGGTCGGGATAGGGTTTTTTTATGACTTGTGTGACTACTTTGCTAGCCCTTTACTCGTGGAAAACACCAATTAAATTTAATCATGACTTTTAAGAAAGAAAGCTGTTGTTAATAGTGTTATTATTGTGTCGTTGATATCGTTCATGCCCATACATATCCCGAAGAAAGTTCTAGATTAAGACCATTAAGTCATCGGAGATTTGTCAACGGCTACCACTGATGGTGCAATAATACAGTTTGTGTTGATCAAGTGATGTGATGTCTACAGTAAGAAAAGAATCATCAATGACTGCTTTGGAATGTGCACTGCGTTGCGACGGTAGTGCTAAGCGAACAGTTAAATTTTAAAAGCGCGGTTATAAGATCTAACAGATCTTCTTGTTTTTTTCGACTTCGGTGCGAGCAGACCCAAGCTTCCACTCGGCCAAATTTTGAGTCACGCAGCCTGTGATGTTTACTCGCCAAAAGCTGTTGAAACAATAAATCTCATCTTTCGCGGGAATAAATTAAAAACCCAGCGCTCGTCAAAAATTATATTTTTTCACCAGAAATTTAGCTCGGAACATATACATATTTATATTTGTTTGAATCGTCGATGAAATGACCTTTTCCGGATATTTTTTCCTTGGGGGTCAACCGAAACCTCCGATTACAAAATCACGCCGAACCCACATGTTGCAAAAAAATCTCTTCAAAACCCTGACTTCGAAGCGATATAACACTTCAGCGTTAATAGCTACCACACATCGGCAGGCGGTAAATCTATTCCTTAACAATCCAGCTTTATCGTGTTAAAATTTCAGCGAAATCGAACAAAACCAGAATTAATTACAATTTTTTTGTGACCTCACTTCCCAGACTTGTCCTAACAAAGGAAGCAACGGTCGCCCATAGCAACCGAAAAACACCAACATAACAAAGCCGACGTTTCGGCCAAAAAACTCCACAATTATCGCCTGAGAGTTTAAACTTGAATGGGAACATCTTTTTCGAACCTTTTTCAACTGATTTAGACGAAAGACTGGCCTCGGCGGGCTACAAAAACGACAAAGAGAAAAAACAGAACAAGACAGCAGAACAAGACGATAATATTTCATCGCGTGGCTTTCGACACGAAAACGAAAATACAGCTTACTTCTGGATAAATTCAGCCTTAGAAGCCAGCAACCGGTCCCAAATTACTTTCTGTATCCTTACAAATGTCCTGATTTCCATCTCCGAAAGATTTTGCCCCAATTTTGAGCAAATAAACATTTCGCCCGCGGCGACCGCCATTACGGTGGCTTGCATACTAAATTAGCTAACTTAACAAAATTCTCCCGAGGGGCGGGGGATACGACAAATTTGGTGAGAATCAAAAGTAACGCCAATTTTCTGTCACGTTTTCAATCTGTGGTCACTGGAGTGACCAAAATCGATACATCGGTCGGGATAGGGTTTTTTTATGACTTGTGTGACTCCTTTGCTAGCCCTTTACTCGTGGAAAACACCAATTAAATTTAATCATGACTTTTAAGAAAGAAAGCTGTTGTTAATAGTGTTATTATTGTGTCGTTGATATCGTTCATGCCCATACATATCCCGAAGAAAGTTCTAGATTAAGACCATTAAGTCATCGGAGATTTGTCAACGGCTACCACTGATGGTGCAATAATACAGTTTGTGTTGATCAAGTGATGTGATGTCTACAGTAAGAAAAGAATCATCAATGACTGCTTTGGAATGTGCACTGCGTTCCGACGGTAGTGCTAAGCGAACTGTTAAATTTTAAAAGCGCGGTTATAAGATCTAACAGATCTTCTTGTTTTTTTCGACTTCGGGTCGAGTAGACCCAAGCTTCCACTCGGCCAAATTTTGAGTCACGCAGCCTGTGATGTTTACTCGCCAAAAGCTGTTGAAACAATAAATCTCATCTTTCGCGGGAATAAATTAAAAACCCAGCGCTCGTCAAAAATTATATTTTTTCACCAGAAATTTAGCTCGGAACATATACATATTTATATTTGTTTGAATCGTCGATGAAATGACCTTTTCCGGATATTTTTTCCTTCGGGGTCAACCGAAACCTCAGACTACAAAATCACGCCGAACCCACATGTTGCAAAAAAATCTCTTCAAAACCCTGACTTCGAAGCGATATAACACTTCAGCGTTAATAGCTACCACACATCGGCAGGCGGTAAATCTATTCCTTAACAATCCAGCTTTATCGTGTTAAAATTTCAGCGAAATCGAACAAAACCAGAATTAATTCGAATTTTTTTGTGACCTCACTTCCCAGACTTGTCCTAACAAAGGAAGCAACGGTCGCCCATAGCAACCGAAAGACACGAACATAACAAAGCCGACGTTTCGGCCAAAAAACTCCACAATTATCGCCTGAGAGTTTAAACTTGAATGGGAACATCTTTTTCCAACCTTTTTCAACTGATTTAGACGAAAGACTGGCCTTGGCGGGCTACAAAAACGACAAAGAGAAAAAACAGAACAAGACAGCAGAACAAGCCGATAATATTTCATCGCGTGGCTTTCGACACGAAAACGAAAATACAGCTTACTTCTGGATAAATTCAGCCTTAGAAGCCAGCAACCGGTCCCAAATTACTTTCTGTATCCTTACAAATGTCCTGATTTCCATCTCCGAAAGATTTTGCCCCAATTTGAGCAAATAAACATTTCGCCGGCGGCGACCGCCATTACGGTGGCTTCCATACTAAATTAGCTAACTTGACAAAATTCTCCCGAGGGGCGGGGGATACGACAAATTTGGTGAGAATCAAAAGTAACGCCAATTTTCTGTCACGTTTTCAATCTGTGGTCACTGGAGTGACCAAAATCGATACATCGGTCGGGATAGGGTTTTTTTATGACTTGTGTGACTACTTTGCTAGCCCTTTACTCGTGGAAAACACCAATTAAATTTAATCATGACTTTTAAGAAAGAAAGCTGTTGTTAATAGTGTTATTATTGTGTCGTTGATATCGTTAATGCCCATACATATCCCGAAGAAAGTTCTAGATTAAGACCATTAAGTCATCGGAGATTTGTCAAAGGCTACCACTGATGGTGTAATAATACAGTTTGTGTTGATCAAGTGATGTGATGTCTACAGTAAGAAAAGAATCATCAATGACTGCTTTGGAATGTGCACTGCGTTCCGACGGTAGTGCTAAGCGAACAGTTAAATTTTAAAAGCGCGGTTATAAGATCTAACAGATCTTCTTGTTATTTTTTTTTTTGTCGGTGACCAGACGCAGACCTCCGCTCGGCCAAACTTTGAGTCACGCAACGTGTGATGTTTTTCCGCCAGAAGCTGTTAAAACATAAATACACGGACAATTTTACGGATATTGTTTTCTTTTTTGTGGGTAAAATATATTTTCTTTTCGTTTTATCAAAGCGTTGGATTTAAAGGGAATAATAAATACGCTAAAAAAAGGTATTACGTCAGCCATGGAATGCGCTGACGTTGCAGCTTTCACTTTCGCTACGTGACAAATACGATCGTGTTTACTTTGCAAGTTTATTTCGGCAGAAGCGACGGTCATTAATTTATTTGTAATTTTGTGAGTATTTCTTGTGGTTTTACGCAAATGAAGTAAATCCTTTGACGGTTTCATCGCAGCCAGTTCATAGATCGGAAGGAAAATTAAATATTTGCAAGCCAAGCAACGAACTTGTCAGAACGTGCAAGGATTACGTCATTGGTAGGGAAATAACCACCGTACTAAAGAAAGCCGTGGATAACGCAATTCTTGAATTATGTGACTTGTGTGACTTCTTTGCTAGCCCTTTACTCAAGGGAAAAAACAATTTAATTTAATCGGGATTTTTAAGAAAGAAAGCTGTTGTTAATAGTGTTCGTATCTTCATGCCCATACGTATCCCGAAGAAAGTTCCAGATTAAGACTATTACGTCATCGGAGATTTCACACCGGTTACGACTGATGGTGCAATAATACAGTTTGTGTTGATCAAGTAATGTGGTGTCTACAGTAATCAATGAATCATCAAGGATTGCTTTTGGAATGTACACTGCGTTGCGACTGTAGTGCTAAGAAAACAGTTAAATTTTAAAAGCGCGGTTATAAGATCTAACAGATCTTCTTGTTTACATTTTTTTTGTCGGTGGCCAGACGCAGACCTCCGCTCTGCCAAGCTTTGAGTCACGCAACGTGTGATGTTTTTCCGCCAGAAGCTGTTAAAACATAAACACACGAACAATTTTACGGATATTGTTTTCTTTTTTGTGGGTAAAATATATTTTCTTTTCGCTTTATCAAAGCGTTGGATTTAAAGGGAATAATAAATACGCTGAAAAAAGGTATTACGTCAGCCATGGAATGCGCTGACGTTGCAGCTTTCACTTTCGCTACGTGACAAATAAGATCGTGTTTACTTTGCAAGTTTATTTCGGCAGAAGCGACGGTCATTAATTTATTTGTAATTTTGCGAGTATTTCTTGCGGTTTTAGGCAAATAAAGTAAATCCTTTGACTGTTTCATCGCAGCGAGTTCATAGATCGGAAAGAAAATTAAATGTTTGGAGGCCAAGCAAAGAACGTGTCAGAACGTGCAAAGATTACGTCATTGATAGGGAAATAACCACCGTACTAAAGATAGCCGTAGATAACGCAATTCTTCAATTATGTGACTCGTGTGACTTCTTTGCTAACCCTTAACTCAAGGGAAAAAAACAATTAAATTTAATCGTGACTTTAAAGAAAGAAAGCGGTTTGTAATAGTGTCCGTATCTTCATGCCCATACATATCCCGAAGAAACTTCCAGATTAAGACTATTACGTCATCGGAGATGTCACAACGGCTACGACTGATGGTGCGATAATAGAGTTTATGTTGATCAAGTGCTGTGATGTCTACAGTAATCAATGAATCATCAAAGATTGCTTTGGAATATGCACTGCGTTGCGACTGTAGTACTAAGAAAACAATTAAATTTTAAAAGCGCGGTTATAAGATCTAACAGATCTTCTTGTTTTTTTTTTGTCGGTGACCAGACGCAGACCTCCGCTCGGCCAAACTTTGAGTCACGCAACATGTGATTTTTTTCCGCCAGAAGCTGTTAAAACATAAATACACGGACAATTTTACCGATATTGTTTTCTTTTTTGTGGGTAAAATATATTTTCTTTTCATTTTAACAAAGCGTTGGATTTAAAGGGAATAATAAATACGCTGAAAAAAGGTATTACGTCAGCCATGGAATGCGCTGACGTTGCAGCTTTCACTTTCGCTACGTGACAAATACGATCGTGTTTACTTTGCAAGTTTATTTCGGCAGAAGCGACGGTCATTAATTTATTTGTAATTTTGTGAGTATTTCTTGTGGTTTTACGCAAATGAAGTAAATCCTTTGACTGTTTCATCACAGCCAGTTCATAGATCGGAAGGAAAATTAAATATTTGCAAGCCAAGCAAAGAACTTGTCAGAACGTGCAAAGATTACGTCATTGGTAGGGAAATAACCACCGTACTAAAGATAGCCGTAGATAACGCAATTCTTCAATTATGTGACTCGTGTGACTTCTTTGCTAACCCTTAACTCAAGGGAAAAAACAATTAAATTTAATCGTGACTTTAAAGAAAGAAAGCGGTTTGTAATAGTGTTCGTATCTTCATGCCCGTACATATCCCGAAGAAAGTTCCAGATTAAGACTACTACGTCATCGGAGATGTCACAACGGCTACGACTGATGGTGCGATAATAGAGTTTGTGTTGATCAAGTGCTGTGATGTCTACAGTAACCAATGAATCATCAAAGATTGCTTTGGAATATGCACTGCGTTGCGACTGTAGTACTAAGAAAACAGTTAAATTTTAAACGCGCGGTTATAAGATCTAACAGATCTTCTTGTTTTAAATTCATTTTAAGGGCCCATTAACCGATTCATTCGCGCGCTCGCGCGCGTTGCTAAGGAGGTGAATTTTCACTTCCGGTTACTTACGTCAGCCTGAGCGCGGAAAGTAACAACAAGTCAATAACTTCCAAATTCGCTTACATTTTAGATGTTTTTCTTTGTGTTTCACAAAATGTAAAGTAAAAAAAGTGCAAGCAAAGACAAAATAAGAGAAAGACAGAAAAACAAGAGCAATAGAAAGAGGAAAACTAACTCCGTGTGGCTTTGTTTGATCTTACCGAAGTGCGCTGGTAGTGTAAACTGCGCACCCGCTGATAGGGTAACTTTCAATAGATATCGGGTGCACTTCCGGTTTCTTCAAAGGCTAAAGGAAACGCGCTTTTTTATTAACTCCAGCCTTTTTTGACGGATTTCGATTAAAACCAAAGTTGGAAACATAGCTAAACATTCCTTTTTCGAAATCATGCTTTTTTCAGAAAATTACGAATTTTTCAATATTTTGAAAATCTCTCAAAATCTGACCGTTGAGAAATGAAACAAAATCTATTGAAACAAAAATCTATTTTTTCATTGATTTAATATTTTAATTTAAATCCTCGTTACGCCATGCATCGATTTTGTTTCATTTCTAAAAGGTCGGATTTTGAGAGGATTTTAAAGTATTGAAAAGTTCGTAATTTTCTGAAAAAAGTATGATTTCGAAAAAGGAATTCATAGCTATTTTTCCAACATTGGCTTTAATCGAAATTCGTTGAAAAAGGCTGGATTTAAGGGAAAACCGCGTTTCCTTTAGCATTTAAAGAAACCGGAAGTGCACCCGATATCTATTGAAAGTTACCCTATCAGCGGGTGCGCAGTTTACACTACCAGCGCACTTCGGTAAGATCAAACAAAGCCACACGGAGTTAGTTTTCCTCTTTCTATTGCTCTTGTTTTTCTGTCTTTCTCTTATTTTGTCTTTGCTTGCACTTTTTTTACTTTACATTTTGTGAAACACAAAGAAAAACATCTAAAATGTAAGCGAATTTGGAAGTTATTGACTTGTTGTTACTTTCCGCGCTCAGGCTGACGTAAGTAACCGGAAGTGAAAATTCACCTCCTTAGCAACGCGCGCGAGCGCGCGCATAAATCGGTTAATGGGCCCTTAATTGTACTATTCGCGCGAGTAATTTCAAAATCTTGACTTTCAGAGATGAATGAACGAAACGAGAGTTCGGGAAATCGTTTCGAATGCTAACGGCAGGACCATCCCAATTTCCTCCAAGAAAATTCTGTTACCGACCGATCACAAGGTATTGTATGACTGAGTCATTTCGTTCCGTGTCTGTGGTTTGGACAGTCAAAATAAAATCTCCCTCGCGCACAGTACGTTGACAGGGGGTACTTACCATTTACATGGGAAAACCGGAAATTCCAGTGAGAAAATCAGATGATTTGCGCCATTCCGTTTGGGAAGCTTTGGAAAATATGGGCTGTGATTTGAGTTGATGCTATTTTTCTGCTCTTTTTAATTCTCTCTAGCTGATGTGGATATACTTTATAGCGATTCCCTCTCCCATAATATTGCAGTTTAATTGTTTAATGTTTATACCTGAAATTTCCAACCGGATTGTTTTTGTAAATGGTAAGCACCCAAGTACTACAAGACAACAACTGGCGAGTAAGAACGCACGAAAGTGACTCGAGAGTTTACAGAATTTAACAATGACGCCATATTAAATTAATCAAGGAAATAGATATTGTCAATTCTTATCTACATACTTATTTAACTTAACGATTTTCCTTAATAATAGCGTTGTCCGACTACAATTATTAGTTAAAATTGTTTCCTCAAAAATCTTCCATTTCTCTTTAAACAAATTCGTTTTATTCCATTTGAAATATATCTGTTTGACTCAAGAGTTGCTCTTCGCTGATTGGGCACAATAATACAAAGGATTTTTTGTACCCAATCAGGAACTGGCATTCGCGGAGTCGTTTGGAAATGGTTCAGTAAGGCTAGCCCACACTAGCGACACAAGCATAAGCATAAGCATAAGCATAAAAGAAGCTTATGCGCTAGTGAGGAGGGCCATGACATAAGCATAAGATATCAAGACCTTGCATTCTTGTTATGCTTATGCTTATGTCGTTATTGTGTTCAGTGAGTACACGTTTCCATAAGCATAAGCGTAAGACTATGAGCCAATCAGCGAGCACTATATGCTTTTGTCAACGATGTCCTCACTGAAGACAAGCATAAGCATAAGAAGAAAGCTTACGCTTATGCCTATGTCGTAGCTGTCCTCACTAGGACATAAGCTTCTTATGCGTATGTTTATGCTTATGTGTGCGTCGCAAGTGAGGACCGACCTTTGGCTGGGTACCCAGGGGCTTCTTCGCCCGTTCTTAAAACTTTTTTCGCGCGATTTCGCCTGCCCGTGACTGACTGCCCCTGTGTCTCCGAGAATGGGTCATATAAAGTTAATGCCAATTACAAACGTAGTTATAATTGTAATGTAAAATACCAATTTTTTCAATAAACAAAACCTGCTTACTTTATCCTCTTTTTTGTCTACATTATACTTACAAGCAGAGTCTGTTCGCTTGTTAGACACTTTGTTTGGAGAATGAGGCATCAAATGAGGGATGGGCAATGTGTTTAAAGGTAAAAAATACTGGATCATTGAATCATGCAATTTGGGAGTTCCGACTGGCTTAGTGGCGATGGGATATCAGGCATTATTAACTGGATCATTGTATAATGCAATTCCAGGTATGTGATTGGCTAAGCGTCCTCGGTATATGAGCCATTAAACTTTGCCCTAGAAATAGAGAACAATAAATTGCCTTCTATTTGTTCTTGCAGAGTGAAATCAGCAAGATCTGGCAGCATTTCCTGCATGAATTTTTTTTTTAATAAAGTAATTATCCCAACCGCGCTTATTGTTACTATGAGACGATTAAAGCCAACTCACCCACTAGATGCCTCGCTGGTTATCTATCATCCCACATCCAACGCGTGTTCGTGGAATTAT
The DNA here is from genome assembly GCF_964199315.1 of Orbicella franksi. Lineage (NCBI taxonomy): Eukaryota > Metazoa > Cnidaria > Anthozoa > Scleractinia > Merulinidae > Orbicella > Orbicella franksi. The sequence goes on along the minus strand of NC_138145.1, from coordinate 10,179,248 downwards.
GGCTAATTACACATCGACAAGAAACAGCAGCCATTAATTAAATCATGTTCTGGTCGCTATTGCAGACTCAATTCAGCAAGATCTAGCGGAATTTCATGGTTGCTTACACGAAAACAGTTTCACTCGCGAGTTGTTGGATTTGCTGGGTCATATATAGCCACTGCTAGAATCGCAGGTTTTCGTATGTTTACGAATGATAAAGTTTACATTTACACTTACAGTTTCTATCGGGAAAATTGTGCCAATAATTAATCAGCTGCTAGAATGTAACAATAATAAATAAATAAATAAATAAATAAATAAATAAATAAATAAATAAATAAATAAATAAATAAATAAATAAGTTGATTAACTAATTAATGAAATTGGATACCGGGTTTCAATTTCCTGCAAGAGAGAATTTCATGACCCTGTAGTTCCCCACTATTCCCTGTTCCAATTATTCCTTTCCTTTCAGCATTCGGCCCAATCTCCTTTCATTTGCATTCGAAATCGAGGCTGGAGAGGCCATGCAGGTAATAACATGGGGGACTTATCCGAACCCATGACAGCTGCAGACCCTTCACGGCATCGTCAGGAGCTTACCGAGCGTCTAGATACCCTGAGAAGAAACGATAGTTTCTGTGATGTGACAATCGCAGTAAAAGGCGAAGAGTTCAAAGCTCACAAAGATGTACTTGCCGCATCAAGCCCGTTCTTTCTTTCACTTCTGGAAAGTGGCATGAGAGAGAGTACCGAACAGTTGATTAGAATAGAGCTTGAAGAAGCTACTGCGGCTGTTATGGAAGGAGTACTAAAGTACATTTATACAGGAAATGTTTTAGTTACAGGGGAAAGTGGTCATAATTTGATTGCAACTGCAGATTATCTTCTGCTACCAGGCTTGAAAACAGTGGCTGGTAATTTCACAAAAGATACTGTGACTATCGAGAACTGTGTTTTCAATTATTATTTTGCCATCAAGTATCAGTGCCCAGAACTAAGGCAAAAGTCAAGTGATTTGATCCGCTCAAACTTTAGTGTTGTCATGGAGACAGATGATTTTTTGAACCTTGAAACAAATCAAGTCATGGAATGGGTGTCTAGTAATGACGTCATTGTCAAAGATGAAGAGGACATTTTTAAGGGAATAGTGAAGTGGGTGAACCACAACAAGACTGAAAGAGAGAGAAGCTTTCCTGACTTGTTTCAGGAAGTTCGCTTGTTATCATTGTCTCACAAATTTCTATTTAATGAGTTGGTGAAAGATGAACTTGTGAGAAACAGTAATGAGTGTTTAAACTTTGTGCTGGCTGGCATGAAAGGGATTGTCCTTCCCTCTGACTCAGAATGTGTTCCCAAGTCTGCAAGGAAATGTCTTGAGACACACACTGATGTAATTTTTGTCACTGGTGGAATTATGTCGTTTTGTTATGTTCCTTCTGAAGACATATGGTACCAGTTGGACGACATGATATTTGACCATAAAGATCATGGTGTCATACAATTTGGAGACAAAGTTTTTATTTTCAGCCCAAATAATGCAAAGCATAGGGAAAATATTGATAACGTAACTGAATATTATAGTTCTTCTTCCAATTCCTGGGGAGCAATAAGTCATTCAGTGTCTTGTTTTAGAAGGGGGCTATCTAGTGTATTAAAACTGAATGACTGCATTTATATCTTAGAAGTAGATGATGTTACATACAAAGAAGACAGTATCCATCAATATTATCCTGAAGACAATTTTTGGGAGCTATTCTGGTTACCTTTAGATCGATGGGGAACTTGTGGCGTTAGTGACGTGCAACACCTCTACATAATTGGCGGCACTAATTCCGGTGAAGCAATAAATGGAACTTGTTCAGTTGCTCGGTTTGGCCCAGAGGGCTTTGAAACAGTTGCAGGAATGAATGAAGCAAGACATAATGCTTTTGGAGCAGCCATGAATGGAAAGATCTATGTAGCAGGTGGACTGCAAAGGAAAGAGAGGGGATGTAAGGTACTTTGCACATGTGAGGTGTACAGTCCATCAACCGATGAATGGCAAGTGATTGCAAGTCTCAATGTGCCTCGTCATTCTGCAAGCATGTTGTGTTTCAAGGGAGGTCTGTACATTGTTGGTGGCTTGAGGGATAACAAGAGATCAAGAGAGTTGTCAGTGGAAATGTTCTATGTTGAGGAAAATGAGTGGAAGAAGAAATCAAACATACCTGTGACCTGTGAACATGTGGGAGAAGATGGGAAAAAGCCACTGTACAAGGCTTGTTTCGCAAATCTTCATAGATCTGTGCTATCAAAACGTAACACATTAGAATCTAAAATAAGTCGTGATGCCGTAAGGGCACAAATGAGAGTATTGTTGCAAGGATTTAATTCCTGAGGTTTTCATCTCAAGTTTTTGAAAGCTTAAATTTAAGCTCAAGGCATGGTAAAGTCCATGTTAAAACCAAGGGGCAAAAAACTTTTACTCAAGTGATATTTAATTAGTTCATTTTAACGCTGGGTTATCTCAGTCGTGCTTTGAACAACTGGGCCCTTGAAAGATAAGCTGCAACATTTTGCAAATTTACAAAACAAAATTTTAGGGTGCAGTGCTAAGCCACCATCTTAAATTGCAGAATTACATTTGTTCTCAGTTGTCACATTTTGTTATGACATGTGTAGGCTAGGTGGTGTAGTGGTTAGCATGTTGGACTTTTGATCTGACAGTCAGATGCTCAGGGGGTTGTTGGTTCAAGCAAATTTGATGTCTGTATCGCTCTGTTGTTTCCTTAGTCAACAAAACTTTGCTTCTCATTGTCTCTCTCCTCCCGGTCAAGTGTATAATTAAGAAATAGAAAACATGTACCATGTTTCTATCAAGTTATAGAAACACTATTGGAAGTTTGGGGGAGTGAGAAATGCTGTGGGAACACGAGCCATAGGCAAGTGCTTCCACAGCTTTTTCGAGTTCTCCCAAACTTTCGCAAGTGTTTCTATGAAACAATTACATTATGAGCTTGAGATTTCTATTGCGTGATAGTTGAGGAGGCCGAAGGCCAAATCAACTATTACCTCATAGAAATCGAGAGTGAATAATCTAATTGTTTTAGTAGAATTCTTACCAAAATTTACTTCAAATAACGGCTTCCAATTATTTATTGGCATATTATTAAACTTTGTGCCTGAAAAAGTTCGCTTGGATTGAATTGTCATTGGAAATTGAAGTTGTGTGCACACGCATCAGTTTTTTCAATAATTTCGACTTTCTCAAAAGTCAAGAAACCGTAAATGTCCTTCATTTAGACTTCTCAGGAATTTGATTATCCATTTGTATCAAAATTGTCCTCTAAAATTTTGGGAAAATACTGGATAGAAACATGGAGAACGTGTTTTCTATTTCTTTTAGTAAACACTGCAATGATAGAAAGGGAAACAACTTGTTTACTGTGATCATCAAAATGTAAATTCTCTTTGCTCTTGCCATCGTTACGTCAACAGCTTGTGCTAGTTCTGTGTTTCTGTCGAGTTTTAGTAGAATTCTACTAGTATACTAATGCAAATGCTGTAATCTGATTGGCTGAGGCATTGCACACTATCAGCCATTATAACATAACTAAAGCAAAGCGCGCGCTCTGATTGGTTAATTTAGTGTCTACTATTTGCCCATGGGTGTACGCTGCTGGTGTGTGTGCTAATGTTGACAAAGCAAATCTTTTGACAAACATTGTTTCCAAAGTAATGGCTGACGTTCCTCTGCCAGAAATGAGAAACTGCCTTCACAGTTGTCTGAAGATGAAACTTTATTGAGTTACTGGTGTACAGTCGGCTGTCATGAATGAATTTTCGCGCGCTTGTTTTCTCTTATCATGTAAGACTACACGAACATTTTTTTGTGATGTATCTCAATAAAAGGACTTCTGTTGTTCCAATGTCTCAATGTTATGTTATAAAACAAATGGTAAACGCCATAGCGTGCACTACTGAGTTATGGATGCACTTGGGAGGTTTGCTAAGCACTCAAGTCGCACGAGGCGATCGCCTCGTGCGACTCTTACGCTTCTTTCATGCTTAGCAACCTCCTGCGTGCATCCATAACTCAATAGTGCACGCTATGGCGTTTACCATTTGTTAATTAGTGTGTAGTGGCTTGGTGTGGTTGACTAAATGGCAATGTTTCCTCGTTTCTCTGAAGTTTTGAAAGAACATTTAGAAACAAATGGATAATCAAATTCCTGAGAATAATAAAAGGAGGGCATTTACATTCAAAAATTTTTGAAAGAAACTGATAAGCTCACATACACAGCTGCAAATGTCAAATTCACAATTCAGTCTACGAATTCTCAAAAACGTGAAGTTCAATACTAAGATCAGAAGTAAGTAGAATCATTATTTGAAGCAAATTTCCATTAGAATTCTACTTAAACAATTGGATTATTCGCTCTTAATTTCTATGAGGTGATAGTTGATTTGGCCTTTGGCCTCATCAACTATCACCTCATAGAAATATCCAGCTCATAATGTAATTGTTAAATAGAAACACGATTTTGTAATTTTAACCAATTAGCGTGCATATTTTCTTACGGCTGTTTTCTAAATGGATATAGTGGCGAGGAAAACCCTGTGCTGGATGAGCATGCCTTTAGGGGGGGAAGTGGCAATTTTAATGTACTTGTTGCTATGTCATTCTATTGAAATCAAATTAATCTTTGGCCATTTGAGCCAAAAATATCTGGGCTGATATAACAATACTACCCTATTTGAACAAAATATATTCCATATTCCAATACCCGTTTTCAGAACCAGACTTCCGGACCAAGATGTGTAACGTGAAGTACCAGTTGATAGAATATTCATACCCCAACTATGAAGGGAATTTCACATAGGAACCCCCCTCCCCCATCCAAAAAAGTAGAGCCAAAATAAATAGAGCCATTTTGTTCAAACATTTAAGAGATGGCTGATTATGTCATGAAAACTACATGTTTTCAGAGCCAGCCTTTCAAGCCAATATATTTTAACACCTGTTTTCTGAATCAACCTGTTATACCAAAATATCTGACATCACAATACTAGCCTTTCAGACCAAATATGGAGTAAAAATGGATAGTTTCATCCAGACTATGCCATTCAGAATTGTAACAACCTCTAACTTTAACATTTACAGTTCTTATGCCCAATAATTGTAAACACACTATTGTAACCCAGTCTTTAATAATCCACAGTATGCACTTCTGAACATTTGTAAATTTAATGCAATTTACATTTTCTGGTGCAAATATGTTGATCGTGGAGTGTCACAAGATAAACGTCTTTCTGGTTACCAGTAAATCCAATAATACTTCTCTAATGAATAATTGTCCAAAAAGAAAGTTAATAATTTTCGTCTTGAGGCTTTGTTGCTCACTCAAGTTTTTGTACACTTTCAGGCATTTATCCTTCAACGACCTTCAATGTACCATATGCCTTAAGTGATTCTTACTTAATGAGACCTCGCAGTGTTTAACATTCATTTAGTAGGTCAGCAGTGGAGCCTCAGGATTATGATAGTGATAGGATAGTGATGGAGTCAATAGGAAATCAAGTATTAAAATAAACACCTTCCAACACAGACCCAAATGTACCAGTAAAAAATTTGCAATGTAATAGACTCATTTCGATATATTAAAATAAAGTTTATAAATGAACGTAAGAGGGCAAAAGCTGGAACTGAATGTTCATGTTTACTCATTTCAGTTGATTGTTTCCTCTAGACATACCTGTAACAACAGGAACTTTAACAAAGTTTCAAGCAACATGGACAACTCTTTTACCCTTGTTGGATAGTTGATTAAGCTTTGTTTTGTTGTTTTTTCTCTTGTTGCTCTTTAATATAATTAGACCGCTTTTTTAGTTCGGCCCTATAACTGTAATTTAAGGATTTGTCAATATTGTAATCAGTTTGTAATTAAAATAATTGTAATTGCTGTAAATAGGGCACAGTAAGCTTGCCTGTACTTGTATTGTGTATTGTATGGTATATTGTTTATTTCCAAAGAATGTGTATGAGTAAGTAGTGGTGTAAGTCTCGTAAGTAAGTGTAAGTTATTGCAAGTAAGTGTAAGGAAGTATTTCAAGTGTAAGCCAGTAGTGTTGCAAGTGTTGTAAGAAGGTGTAAGTGATTAAAAATTGAAACTCTATACATGTAAACAGACCGGTAAGTTAAATTTAAATATTTCAAAAGGAACCTTATATTTCTGCTATTTGTAAAAGTAAATCCATTTAAAATATTTTGAACAGTATATGTTGCATTTGGTACTTATCCCGAGAAAGGGGAACAAGGAAACGGATTTGCTAACGCACAGATAGCCCTGAGCTCATTCTCCAAACTTTACTATTAAAATAGTTTTATTGCTCTTTATGCCCCTCTGTAATGTTTTCCAAGGGGGTGTGGACAGCAGAAAGGATCCTTTCTGGTAAAATGACTGGTCTCGCAGGATAGAACTTTCAAGCCCTTCAAGTGAACTGATGCCTGTAGATTGCTTAGAAACTCCATCGTAACCCCGATAGGACTAGAACAAGAAGGCTGGGTTAAATGAAGAGTGACAAGAGTGTCTGGAAATCTCTGGCATCGCCATTTGCTATTTAACCATTAGGATTTTCCCACTAAACCACCTCTTGATGGAATATAATTAAAGACGGGGAGAAATGGAGTGAAGACAGCGCCAAAAGATGACTCTTTCAGAAGAACACCGGGATACTACAGGTTTTTATCCATGACTGCGTTTCACGCAAATTACAGTATTCTTAAAATCCAACTGAATTTCAACCTCTTCAAATAGTTTCTATCAAACTAAACTCAAACTTTTGTCCTCTAATTTCAATTGAAACCTTTCTGACCTCTACACTATAATGCTCCAAGAGCTAAGAGACGCGCCCTATTTATTTCAGCGTACGAAATAAGGTCTGTTTTCACAGTGGATCTTATCGCTGGACTTAAACAGCACAGATCCTTTGTACAGGCCAGTGGCGGATCCAGACCTTGAGCTAAAGGGCGGGGTGAGGGGGGTGGGTCGGTTTTGTTTCGCTTGCCCTGCCGGCTTTTCTTCTTTCTGTGATTTCTTCTTCTTTTACCCAAACTAAGGGGGGGCCGGGTCCCTCGCCACTGCAGGCTCTCATTAGTTCACCAGTTACTCTAGACGATAGCCTAAACAGGAACTTTGGTAAAAGCACTTGGGATGGCTTTGAACAGTAAGTCAACCCAATCTACAGGCGGCTTTGAGCCCCATATTGACCCAATCTTTTGAGGCTGTTACTGTGAACTATCCGGCGTTGTCTTTTTCCCCGCAGATGTGCTTTTCTCCCTGCTTGTTCCCGGCGTATCATCCGAGGTTGACTCTTCTTTACAGCCTATCTGCTCTTCATCCTCTAAAGTCCAACTACGTTTCTTCACAGGCTCCACATCTCCTTCAACCTTGCTGCCCGTTGGACTCTTGATTTCGTAGTTAGTGCCCCCATCTCATAAAATCGGCATTATCTGATGTGTTCTTTTTCAAAGGTTGGCAATACACTTTAGAAACGCATCAGGGTGAATTACCCCTCAGGATCAGAGCTGTACCTGAAGGCTCAGTGGTTCCTCTTCAAAATGGTAGGAATTATTCCATACTATAAATCTAGAAAAGCCTCTAATTTTTACCATCATGATCTCTTCAATTATGTCAATGTGAAGATCTCTCCAGAAACTTTGCATATCCCCTCTCGTGAAAGGACCTTTTAGTTAATTTGTTCAAAGTACAGTGACAAGAAAGTGCTTGCTTCAGACTCGCATCGTGCGTCATTCAGCACACCCATGTGAAGGCTAAAAGTCCAGTTGGTCCTTGGCTGGGCTTAGTGTCGTCCGGAGCGCATGAAGTCTTAGGCCCAGTTCAGACATCGTGCTTCTGCCGTGCCGAACTAAATTCAGGAATTAAGTTCGACAAAAGCACGGCAGAAGCACGGCGTCTGAATCAAACTTTTGAATTAAGTTCGGCAAGTAATTAAGTTCGACAAGCTCTGCCGTGCTACACGATTCTGGCACGGCAGCGATTCAAACGTCGTGCTTCTGTCGCGCCAAACTAAATTCATAAATTATGTCAATGTGTTTTGGCGAGATTTCGTTCCCTCGGGGAGTTAGGAGGAGAATTGTTACGAGGCTTCAGTAAACCCTGGATTTGATTCGACTCTGGCACGACGTCTGAATCAGAGTTGATTTCCTGCCGTACTACAGTCGAACCAAATTGCAATTTAGTTCGGCACGGCAGAAGCACGACGTCTGAACTGGGCCTTGCGGCGTCGACATACTACATTCTTGACCTCACAACAGGCAAGGCTACCCGCTAAATTTAAGCATACTAATAAGCGGAGGAAAAGAAACTAACAAGGATTCCCTCAGTAACGGCGAGTGAAGCGGGAAGAGCTCAAATTTGAAATCTCCGAGGCTTGCACCTCGGCGAGATGTAGTTGTGAGAAGCACTTTCTCCGCGGATCGACTGTAGTAATACAACTGTGCAATCTCAAAGTCAAACTCCTTGGTTGAAATGATGTTTATCGTAATTGAACTGTTACCAACTTTGATCTGGTTTGGCTAAACGGGTTCTTTCATTTTTAGTGCAGAGTGCACTACTGGGATAGTTACGGAGCTGCCTGCCACTAAGGAACTAAGGCGCTATGGCGATATGGCCCTATGGTCCTATGATGCTATTGCACTAAGGTGTAAACTTTAATGTTTGTTTAATTAATTAATTTCAATTAATTAATTAGTCTAGAGGTAACGAAGTAGTGCGGGTAGGGTGGGAAAGGTACATGTGTACTCTACGTAAAACACAATTCATCGCCGTCACTTAGCCTTGAACATCGCAAAGCTATATATTTGTTTCAGGTAACCCCTTGCTCTCCTTGTGGTACCATTCTCCTTAGAACAAAACTAATTTGCCCTAAACGCATGCGTAGATTAGTTAGCGTTCGTGGCTTCTATATTAGGTGAAGGATACATTGCATACGGAATCACGCACAAATGTTGAATGGTTTTCCTTATGGTAGAGCTCAACATGTAAGGCGCATGCGTCCTAGCATCGTTAGTGTTATACACTATCTTTCCACGCGGTGTTTTATATATCATGTCATGTGACCAAGGACGGCAGTTATTTTTCAGGTAGCGCCAATTGTCCCTTTTTATTGCAAAAGTGAAACGTTACTGTGGCTGCGTAGCTTTTAGAATTACACACAGGTCGGTTCAACAAATATCATCTGCTGTTTTCAATCTACAATAGTGCGCTTGTCAGGGTTCAAATGTATTGCTTCTCCTTAGCGGCTTGTTTATTTCTTGCCTTAATTGTGTCTGTAAGAGAGACCAGAAAGTTCCCAAGTTAGTGGCTTTAATACTCCGCAAATTGTAAATTTGTAACAACAGAAACCAGGAAAATGCTCAAATATTGCTGCAGACACCGTGGTACCTGATGAAAGCGCAAATTAATTTAATCAGTCTTTGAGGAGACTCATTCATATTGGCCAAGTAGCACTGTTTATCTTCAATACTTTTCGTTGAAATGCTTCTCAGCCATCAATATCGTTGTGTGTTAATTTTGAATTTTTTTATTGTTAACAACAAAGGTGGCAACAGAAAAAGAAAGTGGTAATTCGTGACTATCTGATAATTAAATTAGTTCTTGTTCATCGGTAAAAATTTGCATTTGTAGTAAAACAACATCGTTTCTGTTCCGTTTCTTCATCACTACATCAGATATTTAACTTTCTTTCATTTATCTCCAAAAAACAAGGACATCTTCCGTATGTTTTGGGGAAAACAAGGGTTTCATATTACATGCCTTCGCGAGGAAAACACAAGTATCAAGTTACAAAGTTGGCGTGTTCAGCTAAATTGTCGCGTTTGCTGCTTCAGCGTATTATTGAATTTAAAATAAACGAAAATCAACGTAAAACACCAGTAGTAATTAATTTGTGCGTAATTTTTGGACCTTGAATTAAAATGCGACCTTGAAACATACACACTGCAAAGGGGAAAAGCCGTAGCAGACTACCGAGGCAGACACAAACCGGAAGTGAACCGAGCAGGGGTGAGTACTTATGGGACTACTGTACCAGAGCTATCAATTGCGCTCTGCACTATGTCTCACCTGTTGTCTCACTAGTTTGCTATTAAAATGGCAAATTTTTGCTGGCAGGTTCTTAAGGTCATTCCACTGAAATAGAACCTGCACTGAGATTTTTGTGAAACTTTGCCTATTGATTGTTTACATTACAGGAACTTAAATTTTGAAATAAAAATGAGTGGTCCCCATGTTCGTTTAGGAGCCACAGCACCCTCTTTATACCGAATAAATCCTTATAATAGCACATGATTGTAGTCACGATTGCTTGCTTGATTCACTTTGCCGACGATTGTTTTTAGTTCTACACTGAGAATTGGTCCATATTTATTTCACACAGAAAAATTTATTCCCCAATTCAAAACAACAGAAAAAAATGAAAGGTCACCACACTCGTTTGCGAGAAAATGACAATTTACCTCTATGGCGAGGTCCAGCGGTAAAGAAGAAGACGCCATTTTTTAATGCGCGCGCGCTAATCACGCGTGAAATTATGCGCAGTAGGGATGCGCAATGCAATACTGGGGAATGAAAATTCTAATAACTTAACCGTTGCACGTACATGCAAGCTCCTTTACAATGTAATGGACTATAAATATATAACAATAGCAATAAATTAAAACCCTCGGTAATCCTTGCTGGTCAGCTTCCCTGGATTCTTAGAGTCCTATGTAAGCTAAACGTGATTAAAACCAAAGAATGTCTTAATGAATGTATCAACTGACTGACACCAAACAACTCTGTTTTCATTCGAAATGAGTGTTTCTGCTAGGAGACACTTAGAACAACCATCTTGATTATTCCACTACCGCGCCGTTTTACCATGTTAGATCAAGAGAACGCGCAAAATATGAGCACGTATCGCACTGTGGCGTCGTATTTTGTTTTGGTCATTTGCAGGCGCCTTGTGCGATCGGTGCAGTTTTGGGATGGTAAAAACTAGAAGCCGAAATACTAGAAAAAGAGGTAGGGTAATAGTGGAATAAGGTGTGTTTATCTTATAGTTACTGTAGTCTGCGTGCTCTCCCGTCTCGAAATTGCGAAAAACTACACTATCCTAAAAGCAAGACTACACTACAAACAAGAAATCCTAGAAAATAGAGAACGTTCTATGTACAAAGATTTCGCTTGCGAAAACCAACAAATCTAAAAAATCCAAACCACTGACCAATGTCACAGTTTCCCTTTCGGGATCTAGTTATGGAATCCTTAAAAGTACGTTGATTTCTCCGTAGGAAAAAAGACAGCGGCTGTACATTTTACCACAGTACCATGCGAATCTTACACAGCCCATAGAGTACAAGGAAAAAAAAGCCACATTTTTTGCAATATTTGTCCCTGTGGTAACGACATGGCGTATGTTAGGTTTAAAGATGTTACAACTTTTCTGTACATTTTTATGAGCGTCGTTAAAGTTTCGTGCGCTAAGAGTAATGGGTAAATGTACTAGTCGCCATCGTTTTTCCGACGGAGTATTGCGCCCACTTGAAAATTGTCGCTCTGAAACCCGACTGTTTCCTAACGCTGAACTCCTGTATCAAATATTAGTAGAATTCCACTTGAAAACTAAAGCAAATGCTGCAATCTGATTGCCTGAGTGATCGTACACCATCAGCCATTAGTAGAATTCTATTAGTACACTAATGTAAAAACTGCAATCTAATTGGCTGAGCGATCGTACACTATCAGCCATTAGTGTGCAGTGGTTGGAGGTAGTCTACGAAATGGCGACGTTTTTTCCTCTTTGCAAAGTTTTGAAGGAACCTTTTGATGCAAATGGATAATTGAATCCCTGAGAAGACTACAAGAAGGACATTAACGGTTTCTCGACTTTGAAAGCTTGAAATTATTGAAAAAATGATGCGTATGCACATAACTTCAATTTCAAATGAAAATTCAATCCGTGCGATATTTCTAAGGCGCGAAGTTTAATAATACGTCGAGAAATAATTGGAAACCGTTATTTGAAGTAAATTTCAGTTAAAATTCTACTAAAACAATTAGATTATTCGCTCTCGATTTCTCTGAGGTGATAGTTGATTCGCCCTGCGGCCTCATCAACTATCACCTCACAGACGTATAGATGCATGCATTTCCTGTACTGAGTTGTTTCGTAGACCGGTAGATAGGGTATCTCACGCTGATTGGATCGAAAACTAAGTAGTTCAATTGCTTAACCAAATATATAACACAATCAAATAATTCAATCCCTCAATAAAACCGTTGCAATCAAACGCTCTTCGACCTTAAATTTGCCGTTAATGTATAAAGGCTTTATACTTCCTTTAGTTAAATAACAACACGGCGTTGACTACACGAAGTTAAAGGAGCTCAGTCACGGTATTTTGAGTTATTTTGACCGCGTACAAAATTGAAGGAAACCTGAAAATGGTAAATTACTAAGAGGGAAAAACACCAAAGAGATAATATGAAACCATAAAGGAACAAAGATAGTAAAGGATGGAGAGGGTTAACACGGATCACAAACGACGAACTTGAAAAATTTAGGCCAAAATTCTCGAGATGCGCCAACCGTGATCTAGCTCCTTTAAAAATAAGTCCTTTACACAATGTATGTACTCAAGCCTGGCTAGTTAATTAACCGTCACGCGGCTACATAAATATTTCCAAAAATATTTGGCTGCTTGGCGTGTTAAGTATTCCATAGTCTGGATGACCTTTTACTCGCTGTCTGAAGCTCTCTTGTTCTTCTTGCCGAGGATCTTCTTCAAGGACTTGTTCATGTAGTATGGCTTCTCCGGTGAGCCGTCATTTCGCTCAGAATCTTCCACTGTGTGGAACAAAACATACAAGAAATAACCCCGGTAGTATTAGCAGATAATAAAAGCCAAGTATTGCTCAGTAGAATAACTATTTTGCCCGCAGTGACAGTTCAAAAACAGTGTGCTATGGCTGATGGGTACATTGTATCCACTAGATAAGGACGATGTAGATTGAAAAGAGAAAGAGAGAGAAACGCGTCTATTTGATCTTTCTCTGGCATTCACGGTTCATAAGGAAGCTGTGAGCTGCTCAAGTCTACAGTGTATCAGTGATATGACGCAGCCTGCCAGCCAGCCAGTCAGACAGCCATAGTCGCCATACAGATAGACATACACACCTACAGACAGTCAGAAAGACAGCCACACAGACAGACAGACAGCCATACAGGCAGACACAGACGCAACTTTCCGCCTCATTTTACTATCGGTTACAACTCATTCCTTAGCTATCCCGCCTCTTTGAGGCAAATCTTAATTATTAAGCAATGTTGTAAGAGTGTTTCCAACTTCTCCCGATGTCCGTCACACACCCTTTTTTCTCTCCGACCTCCTGTACCCTTATTGGCCCCTATTCACTACATGAACCTATCCTACTCATCCCCTTCTCTCCAAACCAATGATATACTTACAGAATGAAAGGAAGATCGTATCGATGGCCATGTTGTAGACGCTGAAGAAGGCTGAAGTCACAACATACGCACCAACAACGATAATCTAGCAAAAAAAAAAAAAAAAAAAAATAGACACATTTTTAATGGATACATTGGAAACATTTTAAAAGAGCTGCCATAATAGGAATAATATAATAGCAGAATCTGTAAGGAGAGCAGTAACGAGGGAGTTATACACCAAGATCACTGCATTCCTGTTACTTACAAGACAAGATGAACAGCAGTTTAGGGGAATACTTACTATGACAGGAGCAAAGATGTAATTGAGTGCTTGTCCATCTTGTCTCCACTCGAACCAATAAAAGCTTCCAATACCTGGAAAAAGACGATCAGATAACCGATAAATAATGATACAACGAAGTCGCTAGCCGAATAAATACTAACGCAGTTACCCAGGGAACGCAGTGGGGGAAGAGCCGGTAGGCGGAACAGTGACCCTAATGCGTGATTGTCTTGGCCAGATTTTTAAGCATACCACTTTAAAATGGTGTTCGCAGGTCCCATAAATCACAACATTAACTAACAGGGATATTTAATCGGTGAAAGAGTGAAGGGATGGGAGTCAAGTGTACAACAGGGGTTCGTAACAGCTAGTTTCACAATATTCTAGAAGACCCTAGGATTAAGTTTGAGACTTGCAAAAAAACGGTAGTCGTTATTGGCTATATTACAAACCCACAAATTGACCAGCTCCTGGTTGGCTAGATATTTTAATTGGTAGAGCACTGCATTGGTATGGCAGAGGTCATCTGTTCGAACCCGGTTCAAGCCTTATTATATTTTTTTCAGACTTTATTTCGGCAACTGCCAAAGTTGCGTTCGTAACTGCGAAGATCTTTCATCTAGTATATCTTTCTCCCGCAGTTCAATTTAAGACTCTTCACTTGCTTTACCAAAGTCGGCAATTACACTGAAATCACAGCAGCGATCACAAAACTCACCCAAACCAGCCACGATGGTCAACTGGGCGAGAAACAAAACAAAGTCTGTCACTTTATCCAACACAACGACCCTTAAAAGGAAGAAAATTAAAGCCAATGAGCAAACACAATAAATGCTTGGGAATGATGTAAACATTCAATTCCTCCTCGTCGTCGTCTACTGGCATTTTTATAGTGCCAATACTTGGGAGAATTAAATAAAAGTCCACATTTCCATGTGGTGTATTTTGAAATTGTTAACCGTGGACTCGACAGTGAATATACGATCTGAAATTTTTCCTCTTTTCTAAAAATCCAATATCCATTCCGCAAACAAGGTAACGAACTCGAAATTTATTTGAAAGTTGTCTGATAATTCCGTCCTCTTAGCTAGTGGTAGGAAACCTGAAAATAACAGTTTAATAAGATAGAAAAACACCAAAGAGATAATGACAAACCATAAAGGAACAAGGATGGCTAAGGATGGAGGAGATTAACACGGATTACAAACGACGAATTTGAAAAATTGAGGTTAAACTTTTCAATACGCGCAAACCGTGACGTAGCTCCTTTGAGAACAATCTCACCTCCCATCTAAACTCACCTCACAATATTCCTCATGAGTAGGAAGAAAGCATTCTTGGCTGAGGTACAGAAGTTCTTGCCGTGCACTGCAATCTGAATCAAATGAGTTGACCAGTTACTTCCTAACTGAATAAAACTGCTGTCTCACGTATGTCCGTACGAGCAAAAAA
Source organism: Orbicella franksi (assembly GCF_964199315.1). Taxonomy (NCBI): domain Eukaryota; kingdom Metazoa; phylum Cnidaria; class Anthozoa; order Scleractinia; family Merulinidae; genus Orbicella; species Orbicella franksi. Next base: position 10,164,034 of record NC_138145.1, on the reverse strand, counting down.
GAAATGGTGTGGTATTCTTTGAATTGATATTTTCGTCATTACAAGTTAATTAAATACTATAATAAAGGGAGAATTCTATTTGATTAATAGAGGCAAGAAGTCCTGTTGGAAGCCAGAAGAGCCTATCAAATGAGAATTCCCCGGTAAGCAGATGAAAATTAACATAGAAATTTGAACCTTGTCAACCACGAATAAGGTTTGCGCCAGAGTCATGGCATTCCGTGTTTTTGTGAAACATTCAAAACAATCGAGCAATGGTTACAAAATTACACAAGCCTTGCGGAGGATGTTCTGACAGCATGGCGTTATCAAGAAATGCCACGTGTGTTGCTAAGCAACCTCTAACGAAAATCGTGGGTTCTTCAATCACAGGAGACGGGAAAACGCTTTGATACCCCACAATATCACATCACATTTTACTCACCATGATGTAAGCATTCTTGTTGAGGAACTTCAGAAACTTCTCCAAGCACCAGAAGCAGCACTTGAGACACCTGAAAAATAATTTGGACTAAGACACTTCCTATTTTTGACAGCTTTCAAACGGCTATTGTAATATAACTTAACGAACTGAGATGTAATGAAATTCGTGGTATAAGGTTGCATCACACTTGTTTGCGTGAAACATCATGCTCGAATGAAACTGAGACAATACATGTAGTTATCAACGTACTTTACAAGGTACTTTTTTATCTCACTCTGCTCCCCGGGCCCTAGAAAAACAACAACAACAACAAACTCATCATTAAGACCCAAACAAACGTCAAACAGCCAGCAAAACAATTTCCAAGCTGATAGAAACTTGTAAAGCAAACGGTACCTTTAAGGGTGTGATCGAGATATTCCAGAGCTGCCCTTATCAACTGTACTATGGCAATGATCAGTGATCCGAAGGCGAGTGAGCCAGTATGATATCTGGAGTATGACACACGAGGAAAGTCAGTATTTCCTTCCCATTCTACTTACTTTAAAAGTCTGCCACATGTAGAGTAGTTATCTCATAAAAGTGTAATGAGCCAATCTAGAGAAGCCAATTATTGTAGTAACACAAAAACAACTTTCAACGCTACCTTAATGTACGGAAAAATGACGCCGTCACTGCAAATCTTGGCAGGTCCTGACAAATAAGTATGATGAGGTTAGTTCTGTGCTTTACTTAATGAAATACATTTTTTTCATACTGTTCCTCAAGGTGGCTGGCCACACTTAGTTTTCAGTTATTTCCAGCACCTCTACTTTTGTCTTCCTTTGCTTCACTACTTTTTATTCTAAATTATGATCATTTTGTATGCCGATAACAGCATTTTCATTCTTTTGTAAGTACTAGTTATCTTCAAGGTAATCATTAACATAAGCTTTATGGCTTCCCTGGGCTTCCTTGCCTTATACGTTGATATTTTGTAAATACATTTATAAATGGCAAAAAAAATAATAATAATAATAAAGATATAAATAAATAAATGAATGACTGACTGACTGACTGACTGACTGAATGCATGAATGAATGAATGAATGAATGAATGAATGAATAAATAAAGCAAATAAAACAATGTACTTCAATGCATCAATAGACACTACCTCTCTTTAATAGTTAATGTTATTATAGCTTATTATGATGGTATCAAAGAATGCCAGAACTCTATATGATCGAATGGGCAGATACCCTAGAAATAGAACTACCTGACCCAGATTAAGTTTTTATTGTAACTAAAACCAAACTTGGTGACCCACCACTTGAGTGAAAATGAATTGGACAAGCAGAGAGATTTAGTATAAAAGCACCAAAACAATACTTGCAGACGTTTGTGTGGTAACAGTCCTTCGAGATTGGCTCAGAGTTTGGAAAGGCAACAAAAAGGAGTTTCCATGTGTATCTAGTTGATTTATATATTTTGTAAACCTCAAGCGCTGCTGGATTTTGAAGAAGCAGCGCTATATGACTAAATTCATTATTATTATTATGAATTATAATATAGATAGGGCCCTTTACGCCCTCTGATTGGTCAAAAACCCCTGTTTTATCAGAGTATAAAACATAGAAAACGCGTGTTTTATTGTTTTTCGTCTATATCATAAAGCAAATGAAGAAGCCTAAGACGTGTATTACACTGTGATAAAACACTCCGAAATTTGAGAACACTTGAAAAATGTACACAACACTCGCCTGCGGCTCATGTTTTCTGCATTTCTACTTGTGTTCTCAAATGCCCGTCACGTTCTATCACAGTGTAATACACGGCTCAGGCTTCTTTATTTGTTAATTATTAAAAGTTGTCAAAACTAAATTACAATGAACTATAATAAAAGAAAGAAGTGATTGGATATGTTTCAGTGTTACACTTACATGCTTCTTGTCCCAAGCCCAGTAATAAGAAGCAAATGCACCGGCCTGCACACACTGTCCTAGAGCTATGATAAAATTCATCAGCCAGAACCACCCGAACAAATGGTAGACTTGCATGCGGAACAGGTGACTGTGAAGCCGGACAGACAAAAGCATCAGCTCAATGAGTTGGCGCTATATATAGGGCGAGTGCAATTTTAAACTTAAAAATTCACTAATCAGAGTACTAGTGTGACAACTTGAACAAAAGTTGGGATAACACGGCAAAACAAAGAAAAAACAGACAAAAACTTACAAAAGAGTTTTGAGTGACAAGTTAGTCGGTGTGATATAGTATTTGTGATGCATTCATCTTTTGTATTAGCTTGAAATGTCAGTCATCTCCCCTGCCTCGCCCTCAGCCTAATACCCGGGCAGGAGATTAGGCGGAGGGGGGCGGAGATGACCCACATTTCAGGCTACTTTTGAATCAAGTTAGTTGGCTCACGCCCTGTCCAAATACGAAATGTCTGGCGGTCAAACAAGATCAAAAATTGCTTGGTGACCAAAGATTTTTTCGTTTGGACACTTTGTATGACCGTGTTTCATAAACTTTGAACGACAACAAACATTTGATCAAACACTGATCAACCATTTTGCAACTAAGTACAACATCAACATGTTTGGTCACCAAACAATGTTTGATCATGTTTGATCGGCAGACATTTTCCGTTTGGACGGGGCTTTAAACCTGGAACGACGAGTTTCATTGTAAGATCTCTCTCGTCTAGTATTACAGCTTGCATCTTACTGACTGATTAGATCTTTTAGTTCTAAACAAGTTCATCATGTATTCATCTACCATTCCCTAAGGTATATTAGACCTATGCTGTGGAATAGACTCTCAACTAACTTAAAAAACTTACCGTTTCTGTAACCTTTAAAAGACAGATCTGTCTAACTAACTTTTCGTCCAAGATAGAACACGAATGCGAGAACTGTGTCTTATGTAGTACATGACCACCAAGCTTGTTTCGTGAACTTTACTTGCAAATAACTTATTTTTTTTTTTATTTATTCATTTTGGAATTATTGTAAATAAGGTAGTTAAATTTTAGTTTTTGTAAACAGTCAAATTTTAGATGTTTAAATTTCAATAACTTATTTCATTTATTTTAAGTGTCCTCTATTAGTAGAGGGTTTTTTTACCCTCGGCTAGACTTCCTTGACACATAAATAAAGTTTTTCTTTCATTCATTCATCATCTCTCTCTACCAAGTATACTTCATTAATGTTCTTATAATAGTAATAGGACTAAGTTGAGTCCACTTTGGTCTTTAATCATAGCGCAAACCCAGCGGCCCAAAGGGCCACCAAGGAGAGCCCCATACTCGTATAGGAAATAAAAGAAAACCCATGCACTGATTTTCTCATGGTTATCATGGCTAGCGGTATTGCTCGTGGGTGCAAACGCACGACGACGACTACGGCAGAGTCGCGCAAGATGGCGGCCATACTCCAGCTAATGGGTTGATAGAGACATGCAGCCTTGGTTTATAGCATCCCTCTTTGATGTTGGACATCCATGTTATGGTCAGTTGACACCTGTCGAAACAAGGTATCCACTGACCAGTATCACGTGACCATATCGCGGGCTTAAGTTTCGAACTCATTGAGGTCACCGCTGACCAAGTGCTTGTTTTCAGCTGGATCGCTGACTCATGTCAGGTTAACTTGCTGTAATCAGAGCCAGGTTAATGCAAACCCAGGATTTAAAGTTAACCAAAGTATAAATTTTTTTGTATACAAATGTTTTTTACTGCTTTTGTTGAGTATTTTGAGATTATTCAAACTCAAAACAGAAGGCCAAACTATATACAGAAAAGCTCAACACAAATTTACAAAATTAAGATTTACAATCAAAATTTTTACCTAGTTTGACTTTATCCAAGTAGTGCTTTTGTAATTAAATTTGTTACTCACTCTTCATTTGCAAAGTCCACAAAATTACATGTTTTGTTGCTGTTTCCCACTTTGTCAATTGCATCTTTTATTGCCTAAAATAAATGATCACAATAGAAGAGTAATTAGTCGAGATCCAAACAAGTTAACAAAGAATAAGAACATCACAGAACAAAAACAACAGCCACCAACAAAACATCAGGGCTTGGTTAGTCAAAGTATGATCAAGGCTTGAATTTTGACCGACGCTTTAATTTGTTACTTTACAGTATGATTTTTTATCCTTCAGTTTTGACTTCCACTTATATCAACTTTACAAACCATTACCACTTTTGCACTAGAGGTGATCAAAGATTATTATAGGGCCTTTGATACCTTCGATTAGCAAGAAATTTAGCTGTTTCCACGGCTAACATTGAAGGAGTCACCACAGTTAACGTTATTAAAAGACAATAATTTTATTAGCGAATGTTCAAGCTTAGGCAGTCCCTTTGAATATACCCTTTGGATGGGGCAAAATCAAGAAAGAGGATTTGAGACAGGATTAAGTTGCATGTTCTCCTAATTCCAAAGGCAAGTCTAAGAGAAGCAAAGATCTTGATTAACTAGTAGCCCTAGACTGGTGTCAATCAGCATTCAAACCACTCATCCCAGAGTATCAATATTGACAACACTTACTTGAGTACACAGTTGACCATTATCTGTGTCATTAGAAACAACTTGAAACTCAGGGTCACCAGCAGTAACCAGGAAGCTTACAATGTTAAGGAAACAACTGCACAATAGGTAGCTAGCTGGGTTTATGGTGCATTGGGAGGGGTTTCATTAAGGGCCGGGCACTGGGCAAATTGACCGACTGTGAGGATGATTTTGCCTTCCAGGTTTGAACCTCTAGAGGAAAGTTTTTCTTAGAAAGAAGTTCAGTTCAAAACGTTTGGCCCGCCTATGAAAACCACCTGCCCTCCTGCTTAAAATGTCAATGAAACTCCTCAGTTGGCTGAGTAATTATAGGAAGGTGGGTGTGTGGGTGGCTAAGTAGGTGGATGGATGGGTTGGTGGGTAGGTACACTGTAAGTAGGTAGCTGCTACTTAGCTACATGTGCATGTAACTAGGTAGCTAGGTACCAAGATAGGTTGGTCAGTCAGACAGTAGGTAGGAAGGGAAAGATGGAGGCATATGGTTACATGTAAGTTTAAAATAAAAATATACCATGTTTCCCTGAGTAACAATGTATTTCAAATGGCAAAGGATACGCTAGGACGCTAACAAACCATGCAAACAAAATGAGCTGCAGCAGCCACGGGATAACAGGAAAGAACAAGGAAAATGGTATTGCAGATACAGCCCTAAAAGAAGAAGAGTTTAAAAACAAACTTCATCAGGAAAGAAAATATTAATTACACCCTCCATGATAGTCACCTTTTCATTATTACTACAGAAAAAAAAACTGTACTGAATACGCACCTGTTGGTTTTGCTGTTTGACTGCAAAACTTTCTTCAAGTAATAGTCATAGTGGGGACAAAAGGGCACTCTTGGTATGGGGGGAGGGGGGAGGGGGATGGGGGACGGGGGACAGCGGACGGGGGACGGGGGATGCAATGAAAGTATAGAAACTGACAGGCAGAGAGGAAAAGACAGACACTGACCTTATAATCACAGTCACCACAAAGGTATACCATTCTGTTTAAATAGTGCTTATCTCTTTAACATTTTTTATCTTTCATTTGAAGGCCAGTAGTCTTGAAATTACCTGCCACCCTCTTTGATAATCGCAATTGCAATGGAGATCCTCTTGTACAGAGCAAGCAGAATCAACACCAGAATTGCCAAGATTACACCAAGAATAACGGCTACAAGATAAGAAACAGAGATTACATAATCGATAAAGAATTGTTAATCATACACCACGCCACACCAAAAATACATAGTTATGTGTTAACTAATTGTTCTAAAGTTTTTTCAGGGCAAATCTACAAGTGGCATCCCATTGCACAGAGAAAATCTGGCAACACTCAAAGTTCTGTTGCCCTATTATAGACCTTTGGGCCAAGTTCTGTAGTATTTTGCCCAGACGTAGAGGACCAAATGTTGTCTAGGCCTTTCTGCAAAGGACAGGGCAAAGTGTCATTTCAGAAGTAACTAAATAAATTCAAAACAAAAGGCTATGACTTGCATACCAGGCAGCAAATCAAATTCCAACAAAAGAGAATAAAAAGCAAGGGTGTTTTGACACCATGAAGACAAGAAGCCATACTTACTCAGCCAGTACCAAGTTCTTTCATTGTTAACATAGGTGTCAAGGCCAGTGGCTACCGACAGGACTGTGCTTGTGGTGTTACCAGAGTTAGACGATAGTTCCTTGTACTTTGTCCAAGAGTAGTATATAGCTACAAATATAGCATATTACATCACCGCACTATAATGATTTCTTCTGGCACTCTCTTTTTAATATAAACCTCTCGTTAACTTTTCTTTCTTTTCAACTCCCCCTACCACTACAGTTAAGGACCAATCATAGTCATAGCCAATCATAACCCTTAGTCTGCATTTACTACAGAAAATTGGCTTTCTAAGGACCTTGACTGCATATATATACCTGTATGTGTGGCTTTATAGACCAACTTTGTTTCTCCATAAGTTTTAATATATTTGCCTTGACTTTATGTACTTTCCATTAATTAAACTATTCTCTGACTCTGCAGCCTTCTAGATCTAGAGGAAACACCAGCAAATATGTCTGCCAAAAATAAAACTGCTTAGAGACTATTTTTGCAATTTTGCCAAAAAAATAATTTTGAACTTACAGAAACCAATAGAAGTCAGTACAGCGTAAATGGTGATCCACACCAAAAGTCCAGCAATCCATCTGTAATATAACAACAAATACTCACAATCAATGTTAATAAGTATTGTCAATCTACAGTGCATCCTATCTGTAACTGCAGCACCTTGGAACACAAGAACATATATACCATATTCCTCCACAAAAAAAAGATCAAACTTTTCATGACTGAAAACTGCTACATTTTGTAAGCACAGCTGTGCTTATCATAAATAGTTAATATGTAATCTACTGTACATAGTACAATAAACTTACCTCATTACAAAGATGAACAAGAAAGAAGCTACCATGGCAATTCCCATGGCTCTGTTGGAAAGTAATAAAACAACAAATAACAATGCTAAATTTACCATCTAAGAAAGAGGAAACTGTTTTTAATCAGTAAGACATGCAGTGATGTACCTCACATCATCACCAGTTACAAAAGAGTTTGAAAAGTTTCATCATGGGATTTGTTCTTAGCCATGTAAATCACAGTTATGAGTTGGGAACCTATATATGCTAACAATATTCTATAGTTAGAACACTGAGTCGTACTAGTTACAGGATAATACAACCCTTGTAGACATTAAATAAATTAACATACATTTAAAGGAATCATACAACAAACATGAATCTGTATAAAAGTTGCATTCCTTACGCTAAAATCCAGTACCATGATGCCTGCACATCTTGAATAATCTATATAAGGCGATAGATTTGTTATTATCACAGAGACTTTGCAAATCAAGATAAGTATAGTTTACAATAAAACAAATGGCCAATTATATTAATATAATTTCTAACCTTTTTACCCAGGTTCTGGAGATTGAGCAGTGCTTGAACAGCTCTAAATTAAGAAAACATAACAACTTCAAATAGTATTTTTTTAATCATGTTATACTACACTGTATGCAGTTTCATTTTAAAATATAGTTACAGGATTGCTTTCCAGTTTGAACTGTCAAAATGCTTAAAACTTACAAAGATCCCTCCTCAACATCTGCACTAGTGATATTTGTTCCATCTGCACTTTGTAAGCTCTCCCCCAAGTTGGACACCAAATTGCCCACAACTGTAGGTATGCAGCGATTAAGGACTAATCAAACATAAGAGAAAATAATGTTAATTATTTGCTAAACAAGAAATTACATTGTCTAAAGAATTATTCTTCCCTATGTTTGTCCATTTTCAATGATCACTTATTTCTCATATAGCTTGGTAAACAATTCCAAGCTTACCAAAATCTCTCACTTTTCGTCTATTGAAGCGCTTGGGCGAATATAATAACAAGGCATCAAATTACATTTGCATGCACTAATTTGCATAAACTCTTGCTTTTTTTTTTTTTGCAATAACTTTCGAGAATTTGAGGACCTTAACACAGTTGATGAAGAAATATTCAAGCTACATAATTTTACTGAAATTTTTAAACAAAAAAAGGAATATTCTTAAAAAGGAACTCATTTATATTGGAAGAAATTTACTTTTGTTAACTATGACATTCTGTTTTGGTTTCAAATACATCAAGTTTGGTCGTGCCACGCAACATGATTTTGTTTCTAAGACAGAATCAGTCAGACCATCAGATACAGTTTGCTAAAACAATTGGCAATCGCTGGGTGTATTTGAACTACTAGTGACTTAAAGTGCCTATGAAGTAAAAAATAATTGCCACTTATTTGAAAGGCTTATCAAAGTAAAGAAGACTGGCATTTCCCTTTTTAGAATATCTTTTTTCGTTCTAGGAATATTTATGTTTTTGTAATATGCAAATGAGGAAAGTGATGATGTCATAAGTGGTTCCACTTGAACAGTAAAACACTGAATCAAGAATATCTCCAGAAATATTGGAGCAGTGTTCTTCAAACTTGGCACCACAAATGCGCATCACAAAGGAAACAGAATAACACCTTCTGTGTTGTTGCCATGGCAACACTTTTGGCTCCAGTCTCTTTCTGTGAAAAACCAAATATGCCAATTTGCAACCCTTCGAAAAGGGACAGAGGGTCATCCTGGGAACACACATGATTCCCATATTATCTTAACTCTCCCCATTAGATTGTTGGGAGTGGAAGATCCTTGTTTGAGATAAAATCTGGTAATGTTAGTTTTAATTAAAACAGGACCAGCGGCATAACTGTTGTCATGGCGATGGCACGACGGGTATCATTTTGTTTCTTTTGTGATGTACATTTCTGGTGTCAAGTTTAAAGAACACTGCTTTAATATTTCTAGAGATATTCTTGATTGAGTGTTGAACCGTTTTAGTGGAACCACCTATGACGTCATCACTTATAATACAAAAACGTGAATATCTCAAAAATGAAAAAAGATATTCCAGAAAGGAAAACGCCATTCTTCTTTACTTTGAAAAGCCTTTCAAATCAGCAGCAATTAGTTTTTACTTCATAGGCACTTTAAAGCAAGAACACAAACTTGCTTCAAATTGAAATTTGGTTCATCACAAGACTACCAATCCAACACAATTTCCCACACAATCAAGGTTTTTCCCCATGCAATTTTAAATCTTTTCTCTGCACCCTGTAAGAATATATTCTACAGTGCCTTTTCTCATCTAGTCAAAAGTGCTATAATTACACATCACACATCCTAAAAAGTAAATAATGTTGAATAACACTACATAATTTGACTACACCATGATAAAAGATTGTTAGCAACAATTTGATAATTTAATATGTGGTGTCAGACTCACTCTTTATTAATATTATTACAAAGATAAATAATAAGTTAAAATGTAGTGTACATTTTGACCAAAAAGATAGTAAAAAAGCAATAATGCTCTATTTAGCATTCATAAAGAAGATGAAGCATGAAGATGATGGTAGTTTGGAATAGAACAAAGAATGAACAAATAAGCACATAAATGCAAATAACATAAAATAACATACCATCAGCACTCTCAAGGTAATATGGAGCACATCTCTTATCCCTAATATACTGAAGTAACTCCTGTTTGTGCAGCATAAAACATATATTAACTCTCCATTGACAAAGGAAGGAATCAAACAAATTCTATTTGCTTATAAGAAAACTTTTTAGAAGAATATCGAGGATGACATTAGAAATTCATTAAGATTATGTCACTAAGAATAAATTATACCCAAGGTTGAGATTTTGTCATGAACATTTTTTGCATATTTGTGAAAAATAAAATTTACTGGGAAAAAAAATCACATTTAATGTTTCTAAATGCACTTTACTTTACTATTGAAATTCTTTCGTTGGTAATTCTTTCCTTTTTCTGACAAGACTGGACAACAACACATTAAAAACAAGTAAACACATAAGGTACATGTAATAAAAGCAATAAAGCACATGTCAGGCATTCTGATATTACTCAATGGTGCAATTTAGCACAATCAACCTCAAATCATACATCCAATCACAGAATTCATGAAAAATCGCATAATTCATAAAAAAATTGCATGATTTTAACAAACAAGTAATTAATTCACAATTTAACCGAAAAAAGTTCTTTATAGTTCTATACATCATTTCAAGACTGATGATTGCCCTTTAAGGGAGCCTAGAAAACTTTCTGCAGTCTTCAATTTTGTAAACAATCAAAGTTCAAGGTGTTTTTTGCAATTCTGCGTACTGGTGTTAGTTTTCATTCTCCAATTAATTGCCCATTGGTGCAATGCAAACAATCCTCTTCTTTGATTTGGAAAATCAGAATTGTTGATGTAATTGTAATATATCAACCACATATGATCCAAGCATTGTTATTTTCACATCCATGGCAAAATGTGGCTTCTTTAGCAGAAAATACGAAACATACATCCCATTGTCTATATATGCATATTGCAGTCCCTCAATTATTCCACAGCTATACACATGACATGCAATTTTTAATTTCTTCCTATACCTTGCCCACAGTAATGAGATGAGACTACCCAGGCATGAGACTAACTGTTTGAAAATGCATGTTATAATGTACACTGGTCTACTTGCCAGTGAAATGTCAGTCTGCATCTGCTTGTGTAACAATAGTCAAGATCGAGAAAGCCAAAGTCATCTTCTTTTAAAGAAAGGTTACTCAGCTTACTCTAAATATTTTCACATGTACCGTCACTTGCAACTGCCTGTCAACATTCGTGACAAAAACATGTTCTGCCAGCCACTGAAAATTAAAAGTTTTGACGACCAAACTTCAAAGTTTGTAACCCTCCCACTAGAGAACATTTTGGCTCCAGTTACACCAATGATCATAGCTGATTTATCTGCCATTTGACAAGACATGGCGTTTACAATAAATAAGCTAGGTAGGAATTTCAAGCAAGGTGTACCACTGTCAAGCTATTTACAAAACCAAGTGATAGTACTCGCACAACTTCATTCGTATAGGGAAGTTGGAAGAAGGCTGGGCATAGATGTGAAGACAGTATCAAAAGTTGTCGAACAATTCAGAGAGTTCAGTAGTACAGCTTCAAAAACAAACTGATTCAGGGCTTTGTAACTGCTGTGTTGACATTGTTAATGTTTGACACTTCAAGCTGCTTTTTACTCTCTCAGGCATTTTTAGCTGAGCAATCATGTTCAGACTAGTCTTTTGTGGCCTTCAGGGAAAAAACAAAGATCTTTTTCTGCCAGATACCATGCTGACAATGTTGAGGTGAACTCTTTCTTTCTTAATTGCCCTGTATATTGTAAAAGATCACAGTCAATATCCGACAGAAATTCCTCTACTGATTTTCTATCATTCATTCTGATTTGCAAAACTGTAAAAGACAAAAATGCCCATACACATTGCTGTCTTTGCTTCCCTTCAAGTGCTTGTGGAGTGGTGCCAAAACGTTCCCAAGTGGGCGGGTAAACTTTGAAGTTTGATTGTCAAAACTTTGAATTTTGATTGGCCGGCAGAACATGTTTTTGTCATGCATGTGGACAGGCAGTTGCAAGGGATGGTATCAGGTGCATAAAAACTTGCTGTTTCTGAAGCTGCTAGCTAGCTGAAGTGTGAAGTTTCAGATTTCAAAGCCTAAGGCCTCCTACTACAATACACTGTAACATGTGTATGGATGTATGTGACTAATGGATTAAAATAAATCATTTACCTCTTCAGTCGGAGAAAAATTGGTGAAATCAATATCATAATCGCACACAAGGTCTGATGTGTTGTCATATCTGAATCCCAAGGCATTCCTTTCTGGACACTTCTTTGCACAAAGCTGAAAAGAGCAAAATCACTGATAAGACATACATTTAACTACAAACTACAATTACAAATAACAGATAAGATCCTGCCAAACGATTGAGGCCTTTTGCATGAGATGATTGAGGAGAATTGATGATAATGAGAACCTATTGGTGAACAGGTTAACTGTGGGACACACACATTAAATTAAATTGACCTTGGCAGGGTTCAACGTCATCTCTAGCTTGGAAAGATCAGCTTCCAAGTACATGTGAAACAAATTTATTCTTATTACCAAATTGATCATATAGAGTTATCCACTATCTCCAGCCTGGAAAAGCCCAGACTAGACCAAGTGAGAAATCTTTTAAGTTTTAATTATGTACATACAGTAGTTCTGAGAAAGAACAATTTAAAAACTTCTGACATCAATTATTTTAAACAAAATTTTGTACTTTTTTTTTTTGTGGGGGGGGGGGGGGGGGATTGCAATTTTTTAAACAAATCTTTTTTTCCTTTGGGAAGTACACATACATTATCATGATCTGAAAACAATATGTTTGAGTAGTGGCTCAGAATCCCCTAAATGGAATTTTTTAACTTTGCAAAGAGTTGCATCTGATCATGCTAATCACAAATTATTCAAAATAAGAAAATGGGGGTCATTGAGCTCGTTTTTGAGTTATAAGTACATAAAGCTAAAATTAAGGGCATTACCATTATTGGTTCACAATAGCTGGGCATTGGTGTGGTACCATCAGTTGTTAAAAAGTGGAAGTACACATATATTGATCTGTCAAAGTGTGGCTGTTAAAAAACTGCTGGAAACTGTTGCCAGCCAACTTAGAATACACACATGAAAACAGAGCACATTACAAATTTATCTACATGTATGTATTAAATTTTATATAGTCATATCACCTGTTTTGTAGGACAGGATGCCCCAAACAGGTTAGTTGAAACTTGTGTGAGTGTAGAAATACATTCCGTTAAGTCAAAGAAAACAAGTTTGGGTCGATCCCTATAAGAAAATACACAGTTAATTAATTAATTTATTTCTATTTCATTTTTAATTGCCATTAAAAAAAGATACAAAGAAATTAAAATTATAAGTATGCAAAAAATAGGAAAAAAAATGTCAAGGGAACATAATAAAAACCAAGCAGCTTGTAAACTTATGGTTCCCTTCCAAGAAATACAAGATGACTAAAACTATACATTACTATAGTAAATGACATATTGACAAGCCATATTTGTTCACTCAAAAGAAGTAGTAATTGCTAATAACAGATGTTTTAAGATTTTTCCTAAAGGATGCAAGAGATGAAGAGCCAGTGATCTCAAGAGGAAGAGAGTTTAAAGTATTGATAGAAAATAGAGAATTACAGGATTTTAGTTCCACATAATGGTAGATGAAAGGAGTGTGCTTGCCTTGTGTTGTAACCATGGATAACTTGGTTGTTTCTTGTGAATATGTTAACAAATTTTTGAGGGAGAAGAGAGTTTTTAAAATGTAGCTACATGTAATTTAGGCTATGTTAAAATCAAGCCAATGCTGGTTGGCGGTGGTCAGGGAATCTTGTGCCTCGATGTGACATAAAGGGTTTCTCGAATCGCATGTGTTGTGCGTTCCAGCCGTGTGAGGTTGTGCAGTTTGTTTTGAGTGCCGAACAGTACGTTTGTTCTGCTTTTTCTTCCTCCCTCATTGGTGGATTTGGTAAGTATTGGGTTGGTAAGTATCTCCACTGACTTGGTCAGTGTGACGGTGTCTGGTGGGTGGTTGCTGCTCGCAGAGTTGCCATGGATACCTGTGTGCCCTGCTCAAGGCTCAATGCTCAAGGCTCACTGCTCGCCCTGGAACCGCCACCCACTCTAACAGGCACCATCCCCAAGCTCATCTATTGGCAATGAGTTTAACCAGAACATAAACTGACCAAGATGTAGTAAATGAATGTCTTGAAGTTGAAGTAATTTAAGTTAAGTTTACATTTTATACAATCTGTTTCCCAACAGTTACCTAAAATTATTGGAAATTAAACAAAGCCTGAACAAAGTAATAAACAATTAACACCCAAGTCGCTAGTGGAGGGAAGGTGCCTACGAAGCCCAGGGACTGCAACCGCAGTCACATCCCCAATGTGCTAGAACACCCGACTGGCCTGCCCAACCCGCAACCAAGCCACGAGCCCCCCACGCCAAGCCCCTTACAGGCACCCGTCACACTCAAGCCAGATGGCATTGGTGGAAAAAAAAAATGCTGAAAAGAGGCGGGGGGATAGGGAGGGAACGCCAAGAACCGCTAAACTATAATTCAATCCACAATGCCACACTAACAGAGCGATGAACACACTGTGAGCACATGGGACGACAACACATGTACTAACCAAAAATACTGCTGGACAATGTCAGCCCCAGGGCTCTCACGACCATATGACTGTTGAAAACGCTACAGAACGCACCAAACGCTAAACAAACGCTAACAGATGGCCAAGGCACTAACAAATGCCTACAAAAACGCTACTGACCAGACTCACTCCTGGTCATAAACTATGTAAAATTTCATTAAACTATATCAAACACTACAGAACACACCAAACACTAACCAAACGCTCACAGACGGCCAAGACACTAACAACCGCCTATAAAAACGCTACTGACCAGACTAGCTCCTAGTCATTAATTATGTTAAATTTCATTTAACTATAGTAAACAATACAATAAACTGTAAATCTAAATAACAGAAGAGTGTTTTTTCCTAAACTTACGCAACAATTTCATCAAAGCCACAAATATTCCCTACAAAGAGATGAGAAAATATTAGTGCAAGAGTGCAAGACACATAACAAGTACACTAGGGTACACTTTAAGTGTGTTGTGAAATGTGTTATTGCTTGATCAATAATACATTAAACATGTAGTTGCCAAAAATAATTAAAATAATGATGGAATTATCTAGACAAATTTTAGTTAAGTTTTGGCTGGAACATTCTATGACAAAGAAGAATGAGTGACAATAGTACTAAAAGTTACAGGAATATGGTCTGGGGTGAACAACAATTTACCATTCCAACTAGGGGGTGTGGGGGCAGAAATAGTCCTAGTTAGTTGTTTCATGGTACAGAAACCGGTATAAGCTCCGGTGTTATGGTAACATACTATATATGGAAAAAAAACACTGAGACTATGAGACTCTCTAAACTATGAGACTCTCTAAATTAACATATTGTCGTTACCCATCCCAGAGTAGCTAGGATGTATGTAATTACCATAAATCAGATAAAATATAATGCCAATCAATTTACAGCATACATTAAAATTTAATCACACTAACAAGGAATGTACTACAGCACTCTACATACAAGTACATTACTAAACCGATACTGTTAGATACAAACTTGTACATAATTTTTGCTCACAACACAATTTTGTTTTACACTCAAAAAAGGCTTCCAAATTTTTTCAGTTCGATAGCAGAAATATTTTTTAGTTTGCAAAAATGAAAAACTTACCCTCAGAATCAACTGAATTTAGAAGTTTGTAAGGGTTGCCTTTTACATAAGCTGCAATACGAATTTTCATAATAAATCATATCAAACTCTATACAATATTGTGCACAAAATATGTTAATTAAGGTTTTACTATAGCAATGTGACAACCTAAAAATCAGGATAGCAGACTTTTAATTTATGAGTAGACGCTCTAAGAGAGTTTACTCATACCGCAATATCAAATCGTACTTTACAACTAAGCCGATTGAACACAGTAAAGACAAATAAAAGAATCAGACTATTTTAACACAAGAGTTGTGTTAACACATGAGTGTTAGAGCACACAATAAAGCAGGTAGTCACGGAAAGGCCCTTCTTCCTTCTGTGACATTTTGTAGCTTTTTGTATAAATTAACAATGAATGAGACCACGTACGCACACTATACATGGTTAAACCACTTATGTCTGCTTGCGGTTACTTGCATCCTGGTTTGCCATTAGTTCCAATCGGGTTTGATTGAGGTTAGCTTTCACTTTGGGGTTTGGGTGACACTGTATTACAAATATATTTAGGCTTACAGTATCTATAGTTACAAAATCCAAATTCTCCTCAGCTGGCATTTCGATGGTGTAGTGGTTGAATGAATGCATCCTGAATCAAGTGACCCGAGTTCCACTTCCGTTATCTACATGTTGAGATGACTTTCCCCTGCGTTTTTTTTTTTTCTCTTTTTTTTTAATTTAAGAAGTAAACTTTATTTTGTTTCTGCCAACAACTGAATTTCAAGATTCTGACAATCGGTCGCGAAAAGTCACTGAAGAAAGAAGGGCCTTCCATATAGCAAGCTTTCGAATTCTTATCCCCAGTTTCCATCCTCTACACTTGGAATGCCTGGGACTATGACCCCCCATTTGGCAACCAACTACGACGATGACAACGAGGACAAAGAAGAAGGAGAACGGCTTGCATTTTATGACTCGGGCTTTCCTACAGAAGCCCAAGTAAAAACGTAAGCTCTGTTTAAGTGAATATTAATAAATATTAATACTGTTAAATAAATATAAATCTAGACAGAGGAGATTGACCAGGCATCTTGGGATCTTGCAGGGACATTGAGCAATGATTTAGCATGAGAGTCATGTTCAATAGTATTTCTGCATTCACGTGATTACACAACTAATTGTAAAATTCTACGCAAAACCGTTAAGATTTTAGGGCACTTCTGCATATCTAGTGATCACAACAGTAAGCTACTGTATACAGCAATCAGCTAGTAGTTTTATATTTACAACATTCCCACTTCATGTTTGTGTTAATGATTGTCTCAATCATGTCTAGTTCAGTGTAGTAGATATCGTATTTCCTTGTGGTCTGATAGTCATCTACCTACATGATTGTAAATATATATTAATTATAGATTTGTAAATTGTATACTCAATAAACTGCCTGATCCCAACCATGCATGTGTCTGTCTCCATGTTTAGACAAAGATTAATTCGAAATAGCCTAAGAACAACTTACCTACAATGCCCAAGACTACCATTCCAACCACATAAAGGACAAAGAGAATGCAACAGATCCAGTCAGTACAACTCCTAAAAGGATGAAAATTGTAAACTTAGGTCAAGCATGTATTACAGTAAAATGTAATTAGTTAGTAATAATGTATTTGTGCAATAATCCTTGTTCATGAATTACATACATGCATGTATGCTACCATTCCAGAAACCCAACAATAACAACACTCGACACTTGTTGATACTGTATGTCGCAAGTTCTTAAGATGACTTTGTTGAAGATGTCTCCGAACTCCTAACTCACTACATGTATCTACCATTTAACTCTTCAGTTCTTTCAGGTAGCCAGCACCCATATCATTTTTATTTTTACTCCAACTAGCAAACATTGTAATTTCTAACTCTGAGGTGAAATATAAGTTTTTGTTGTTTTGTTGTTAGATTGTTGAAGTACATGTATTTACTTAGTGTCTTCAGCATGTTCAGTATTTACTCTCTGTACTGTATTGTGCATGATCAGTTTTCCTTATGCAATATAACTGTGTCACCATTATATTGCTGCAGTGGAACCCCACCTAACAACCACCCCATTAACCCGGTCACCCCGTTAATACTGCCACCTAGTTAATGCAGCCAATTTATTCTGCCCCAAACAAAAGCTCAGTCAGTCATTTTCTTATTTAAAGATGCCCTTTAATAAGGCCACCCCATTAATACAGCCAGATCTTTGTGGTCTGTTGGTGACCGGATTAACGGGGTTACACTGTACTTATTTCACTTGCTTGGCTTGCCCCATGTTGAATAGCTCAGGTACACTACCAGCAAGTCAGAGCAAATGTTACTAGCATTATTTGTAAAGAAATTAGTTTTCTACAATCACCTGTCTTTGATTGGTCCATTAAATGTTGGATCAAATTGTTTTGGATTTCCTGAAAATATTTTCAATAGATTATTAAAGAGTTACAAATATAGCAACACAATTGTGTAATACATGGCTTAGGCTTCTTTATTTGTGAAATAAAAAGTAATTGCATTTGCTCATCTTGGGCAAGTAACATAATTAAATCAATACTCCAGGTTCCTTCAGTCCACTTGCCAATTTATTATTATTATTTTTTTACGTACTTTTCTTTTACTTTTTTACACTTAGGGCAAGTCTCATCCCGCAGTTGCTGATGAAGTGCTTACTGCGGACAAAACGAAATACGAAAAGCCATATGCCCTCAGTGATGGTCCAACAAGCAACTGCCAGATGAGACTTGCTCCAGATTTCTGCTCCTTTTTAAAGTGGCAAATGAATTAATAATATATGTTAAGAATCCTAAATGGCCAAGGATTGCACTATTTCTTAGGCATCATAGGTATCTATGCCTCTTCAATAACACAAGTCTGGGATAATTTGGGATGCACTTAAAACATATTTCAGCATATTTATATGAAGCCCAAATTCTGGCAACTTCAGATTACAAGACTGTCAAATCCAAATTCACAATTCTGAGAATCTCTCTTTAGACGCTCATTGCAAGTGTGAGTGGCTGCTTAACGTTGATAAATAACCACCTACTTGTAATGTTATGAGCTTTCTTGCGATGCGTTCGTTTTATGCCTATTTCCTTACAACTCCTTTAGTAGTCACATTTTTAAAACAGCAATTGTTTAATTGTGTTAGACACAAGCTTATTTATAAGCCAAGGGGAGCAGAAAATTAAGATCGAATGTGACTCCGCGCTTTCGTTTAGTTTAATATTGTGTTTGTTTTACCAAATGAAACGAGGAACATGAAAACAAGGAAGTTATTGAATGCTGGGAATCAAATTTCACAGTGCAGAATTGAAATTACGCTCAAACTGCGGCGAGTAACGAAACTGGCAAATTAAAGGCATGATTCGTTAAATTAAAGATATGATTCGTTTGAAAACAAATTCTAATGATGGCAAAGCAAAAACGAGCATTAGCCCGGGCATTTGAGCTAAAGCTAAGCTTCGACGGGACCTTATAAACTTACGTTTACAGGTCATTTCCTCCACCACATTAAAATTGAAGCCATAAAACAACCAATACATCATTATCAGCTTCCATTTGGAAGGTTTTATCCTGACAAATAATGAATAAAAGTTAAGTTATATAAGGTTTGTTATATACGTTTCTTGAGAACAAAACTTACCCCACTTTCCCGCTTTTCCACCTTTGCCTTTGGCGCCTCCTTTCATCTCAACATTATCTGTCCTTTCATCGTCGGTGTTTTTCCCACAACAGCCCATGATTGATGTAACCTATTCTGTATGCGCAATGCAGTGTGTATAAGAAACTAAGGGACTAAAGACCATGAACACAACGTGACGACATTAAAATCGGCAACGTAAATCACCCATCGAGGAAAATTTTGCGAGCAGATGAGCTATCACGTAAAGTTTTCCGCTAACATCATTGGATCAACCCATGTCACGTGCTAATGCAGAAGTCCTTTGTGGGGAGGTTTGGCCCGATTTGTTTACACGCAAAACCGCTGTCGCCATTGGTAACATGGTCAATGACGGGCAAAGGCAAACATTGTGGGCGACAAAACAAACAAAACCATTGAACAGCCTTGAACGGCTAGGATAATATATTCAGCGCTATTTCAATTCGTGATGTTTTACAGGAAAAACTCAGGCCACACAAAATCATGGCCGGATATCGCTGTTTACTAGTGGAATTTAAATATTCGACCGATTTAAAACTGTTATTAGAGCAAGAAAGAACATGTCAGGGCGATTTGGTTCCATATTTTGTAATTCTCAATAGGTATTACAATTTGGCAAATTTTAGAGGCACTAAAACGTGCAAAAGCACAGCTCAGTCGTTCCTACCGACGAGTAAATAAACTATCAAAAACTGTCACAAAGCTTCACAAGGTATATCACATAGTGTAAAAGTTGTCACGATAGTTTAAAAATATGAGAAATTGTTTGTTATTCGTTTACTTACTTGTTTACATCTTATACTTTAATTTGTCAATTATTTTACAACGTAGATTTGATCAGAGATTACTCAGAGGTGATTATTTAAGGCACAAAAAAACGTATGTTACCTTGTGATAACCTTGTGATCGATAATCATACTGTGTGAATGTAAGCTTAAATTAAAAATATACTACATACACTTTGTGATGATGCGATTATAAGTATTGTCTCAGTGATAACTTGTAACACCGCTGATGTTTTGTGATAACTTGTGATACATTTGTCATAACTACGGGAAGAATATAAACCCAAAGTTTTGAATTTACGGACTGAGCGCAGTGACACAGTGACACAGTGACTGCGGACACAGTGCCCTTTTCAATACTTAGAAAATATTGGAATCGCAATGGAGTAACCTGACTGGTCGATATTGGTTACTGGCCCTCTGAATTAACTTGTCGTGCCATAACATGCGATATTTTGTAACACATGCACCGTTTTAGCTCTTTCGTTACCACTTGCGCCCTCGAAGAGCGACATGTTGCAGCCCTTCTGATTCCCTGTCAACCCTTTATGTTCCTTACGAGTCCCTTTAATTTTTCTGAGATTATAAGGCTGACTCAGTTGGGCACTGAGGGGGACCGGTGTGTATCGTGATGACTGAGTGCGTGGGCAGTGCAAATTTGAATTGGTAGGTTTAAAATTTGTGCCAGTATATAATGACGATTTCGCAGTTTACTGAACTGTTAAGTCCCAAGTTTTTAATTCATAATAATATAATGAATTTTGTCCTTCGAAATCGCTTCACGTTGGCTTCTGTTGTATGTGCTGCGATCTAGCCTCTTCCAGGTGTTCAGTTAGTTGGGAAATGAACGCCCGGAAGAGGCCAATATATAGCGATCGAGACGCACGTCTTTTGATTGTATGAGAGAGCTGTTGTCACCCCAATGAGTTTTTGGGTTTGTCCCCACCCCCGCTGTAGCCGAGAAACACAGCTTTGAGGTGAATCATGTGATATTTTCTCGTTCAACAAAAAAACCGCATTTTTGGTTGGCGACGAGGGGAACGGGGTGGTGGGGTAGGGAACTGGGGTATGACGGCTTTTCTAAGAAGCCCGCACCCTTCAAAGTTGCAACCACCCACCTGATGAGCTGCGACCCTGGCTCAGCGATTACTGAGGCTTAGCAACCAAGAGCTCGATGGAAACATGTCTGATTGCGAAATGGAAGAATAAAGGTCTAATGCCGAATACGTTTATAGACTTCATTTTTACCAAAAGCTTAGACATCATAATAAACTAACGTTATTGCTAATCACTGCATGATGAGTTTGAGGTTCAAGTTTGTATTGACAAGTTCTCAAGCAAATACTTCTTCCACACTCTCTCGCTATATAACCGCTAGACACTGATAACCATTCTGAAAATCGTACTCTTCTTTATTCACTCAGAACAAGAGAAAATGAGTCCCCTCATTTTCTCTTGCTCAGAATCAAAACAATGTGTAACCGACTAAACTAATTAAGCCTACAAATGGATTTAGATTATCGACTAGTCATGCATAATTACGTTTTGATCGGTCCATAAGCCACCGCAAGAAAGGCAATTATTGCGCTCGTAGAACCAGGGCCAGGGATGGGGAAGAAAAAACAAAACGCTAAAAGTGTACAAACTAACTTAAAAAGCAGCAATGCGACGTCGTTTTTGATGGATAATTTGAATTCTTTGCATCCATCATCGAAACTGAGCTCTTTTGGAATTACTTTTAAGTCTCCCTGTTTGTAATGGATTAGTGAATTTACTTCAGAACCGTTTTCTTGTTCGTCGTATTTCTTTTGGTATCTCGAGGCTAGAAATTTGGCCACATAACGATATGGCGTCCTAAAGGCCTTGTAGCAATTCCAAAAATGATAGAGAGCAACAACTGCAATCGTAACCTGTGGAAGCATTTCGTTAGTATGACTCCCTAGTACTTTGATCAGCCCTATTATGGCGACCCCCAAAGGGATGGCGCAAAGAAGCGACAAAATTGTTACCCAAACCAGAGAGAAAAACATGAGTATAGACTCGAAGACTCTACTAACCAACCGCAAGCGCCCATGGTATAAACAAACTAGAGGAGACGTACAGAAAATGCCTATGATAATAAAAATAATGATTATTAGTATTAAGGATACAACAACAGCCAGTGAAAAGAAAAAACCTTTAGAACTGCAATTGCTCTTTCTTTTCCAAAAGTGTGAACAACATTCCCAGCATTTAATGAAAATATCTGGCTGCTTTTCCAGATTATGTGCGATGTTCTCTGGAAGGTCAAGGTACTTGGAACATTCTGGTGGCGCAGGGTTATAACAATTTTCAGAGGGTTTTAAGGACGAAGGTAGCTCTGAGAAAAAATATTGAAGAAGTTTGCAAACAAACCATGTTGGATGAACTCGATGAACAGAGCACGACTGCCATTTTGCCTCGAGTGTACTGCGCGAAAGGAAACATAAACAAAACAGCCTAATAAGATAGGCAAGGGCCGAAATTACCATAATTGGACCTAGTAAATAGGGATGGTTATCAATAATACTGTAACCCAATGAGCGAGTGAGAAAAGCAAATGGCAAATGATCGGATAATCCTGAATGAAGGTTTGGTAAAAGGACTAAAAAGAGGTCTCCCAAACCTAGGAAAAGCAACAATGGTAAGGTAGAAAACATAAAAATGAACTTAATAATATTCCAAGCAATGTTTCTTTCGTGGGTGGTGGAAAACGGCTTGTTGCCAATCCAACTTCCAAACCCTACAGGGTAAGTTTCTCCTACGATAATAGCGAGAGGGTTTCTTATGGGTTTCTGGGTTTCTTCCTCGTCTTCTTCTTCATTAGACTGGTCAATATCAACACGTGTTTCATTTAGGCTGTTGGCAGCACTCTGTTCCTCAATGTTTCTGTTAGATTGTGAACTACTCACTAGTTCAGCATCATTAAGGCTGTTAGCTGCACTCGGTTCTTCAGTGTTTCTGTTAGATTGTGAACTACTCGCTAGTTCAGCATCATTTCGGCTGTTAGCAGCACTCTGTTCCTCAATATTTCTGTTAGATTGTGAAGTATTCGCTTGTTCGGCATCATTTACGCTGTTAACTGCACTCGGTTCTTCAATGTTTCTGTTAGATTGTGAACTACTCGCTAGTTCAACTTCATTAAGGCTGTTAGCTGCACTTGGTTCTTCAATGTTTCTGTTAGACTGTGAACTACTCGCTAGTTCAGCATCATTTCGGCTGTTAGCAGCACTCTGTTCCTCAATGTTTCTGTTAGATTGTGAAGTATTCGCTAGTTCAGCATCATCTAGGCTGTTAGCTGCACTCGTTTCTTCAACGTTCCTGTTAGATTGTGAAGTCCTCGCTAGTTCAGCATCATTTAGGCTGTTAGCAGCACTCTGTTCCTCGGTGTTTCTGTTAGATTGTGAAGGTTCGATCTTAATATCTCCGGTCTCTTGAATAGGCACACGTACACTTAACCTACGTGCAGAATCTGTTTGCTCAACTGCTCTATCGGTAGTACGTATGTCTTCTTGTACCTTTCGTGTCTTTCGAGGAACCTTCAGTTCGATTTCTGACGGTCGGAAGAAGATAAATATAGCATGGAAATACAAAAGAACCATAATCCAAATGATTATAGCAACGGCGAGCCACTCATCGGTAACAATCAGTTCGTTGTCGTTGGCAGACTTGGCAGAGGAGAGACTTCCAGATGTACTAGTGACACCAACAGATAAACGAGTATCTTTTTCCGTTCTCAAAAGGGTCAGAAAAGTTGTATTCGGCTTACGGTAGTTTGCCACACGTTCAACAAAGTACAGAACGGATTGCAAAGTGGGGAAGGTAATTCGCACTGACGAGTAATTGGAGCCAGATTTTCCAATGGACATCGACTTGAAGACACGGGAGACATTTATTTCTTTATAGGCTCCAAAAGTAAACTGGCCCCCAAAAATCCCTTCTGAGATAGTTTGGGTAACTAACTGCAATCGACCTTGAAAGTTCTTCCTTGGCTTGCCACCGGCCGCCATCTTTAAGTGTAATGATGCGGTTGCACTTGAGTTTTTAGCGTCTATTTGTTTCGCACATTCACCGCGTACTTGCTCCGTATACCAGACACTGAATTTAGCTAGGCTTCCGTTAGCCAACATGTTCTTTGATTCTTCGTCATTGTCCGTATCATTCGTACAAATCCAGTCGCATGTGCCTGGGTTGATAATATCTTCAGCACATGGCAGATTCGTCATAAGCAGGAAGAAAGCAAGACCATACATTGCCAACGTTTCTCGACTTGACATGATCAAAGGATAACCAAATTGCCAACAGTTTTGGTAAAAAACCAAACCAAATCAAGGCTATTTCCTAGAACTGGAACTATACTTTAGTCGCGAGCAACGCCGGGCCCAGAGACATCCTCCTTTTCCGATCGAAAACCTGACAGTTCCGTTTGCTACCATAAATGGGTGTTTTATTGTTCATGTCATGCAGTGTGGCCAGTCAGATCTTCTCTTTCTCTCTGCTGTTATTTTTAGCTTTTCCTTGATCATGCTTGGTTAACGAAATCATAAACATAAAGTTTATTGAGTTGCTAATTGCATGATATGCAAATTACTCAAATGATGAAGTGACAAAAGTAAGTCCTCCAAGACGATTTCTCTCGGAAAATGAGGAAGAGTTAGGCCTCGTCCACACGTATCCGGATATTTTTGAATCCGCAACTTTTTCTTTCTGGATACCCCTTCCGTCCACAAGCATCTGGCGAATTCGGCAGCGAATCCGGATATTTTTGAATCCGCTCTCCAGAGTGGAAAAAAATAAATCTGCAACGAATCCAATAACGTGTGGAAGGTAAATCCGGATATTTTCGAATCCGATGACGTAGCAAAATCGTTTCCAGTCTCAATATGACGCCAATATGGCGGCACAACGTATAGGCCTAGTTTCTCCAGAGTGAATCCGGATACCATAGGATGCGTGTGGACAGGCGAATTCGATTTGAATACGCTACGTGTGGACGGAGAAATTTTTGAATCCGGAAAGAAAAAGTTGCGGATTCAAAAATATCCGGATAGTTTTGGACGGGGCCTTAGAGACATCATTCGGTTCACGACAATGGCAACGATGACAAAGAGAGGGATCATGTAAACGCACGTCCAGTAATGTTCCCAGGAAGAGTATTTAAAGTGCACTATGATCAAATTCTCGATACTCAGTTTTTACATTTTCGTACACAATAGGTCTTTCCTAGGTATCTTGGCAAATTTCAATCTATTACGAACATTAGAACTCACGTTTTTTGGACCTTTATGTAAAGCATATGAAGAAAGCAAAGAATTGCATTCTCCCGAAAAATTAACTGCGCAATGAACTAAAATCTCGATTCATTTAGTTCACGTCCTTTCCACTCAGCGACCTACGACCCTGGTGCACTATACCACTCGAAAGTGTTGCAGAACTAGTATGCCTTTGTATGTATTCGAGTTTCACTCGTATGTATGTATTCGTATTTACTCATATGTACGTATGTTAATCGTGTGTATCCATATGTTCCTCGCAGTAGTCGTGAGGTGTGTTAGTCACAATCTTGAAAAAAATTTAAAATATGCAAATTATAGGTGTTGTTGTGTTCTTGGGCAAGAACTTTACTCTCACAGTGCCTGTCCCACCCAGGTATATAAATGGGTACCGGCGAATTGAATGCTGGGGGTAACCCTGCGATGGACCAGCATTCCATCCAGGGGGGAGTAGAAATACCCCTGCATGGTCACTTCATGCTACTAAAACTGGGATAAGAACCGGTCGACCCGGTAGGCCACTTAGCTCGTATACAGACTTGAACTTTCTATTCAAATTAGGGAACTGATGTTGTCATAAACTAGATCTTACATCAAGTATAAAAAGTAGAGCTATCGCGGTCAATTTGCAGCAGAGGCCATTAAAACTTCAAATAGTTCTACAGACAACAGATTACAGCTGTGATGAATTCCGTTCCCATGGCAACTCACTCTTTTCCAGCCCTCTTTATCCGACTTACCGTAATGATTCGATTTAGCGCCCTCACTCCAATAAGCCCCCCGCCCCTCGAATGTTTTTTTATTATTATTAATAAGCGCCCCTACTCTAACATTATAGTATCGCAACGCCGTCAGAGTACTTATCGACGGAGGTTCATCTTCTTAAATTGCTCATATACGTAATGCCGCATTACAAAACCACTGAGTGGTTGTCTGCGTTTCTCAGCTGCTATGTCCATGCGAGTGCGTGCAAGATGCCACCCCAGAAAGCTTCTATTTACGTATTGATGTACCTAAGTGACACTGTCAAAGCAGTCGAAATAGATCAAAATTCCTGACGGAAACTATATTTGTTACTGTTACAGTTTCTGTTATTGTTTCTTTTTGAAATAAACAGTATTAAAGTTCTGTTTTGAATTTTCGGTCGCTTCTCAAAAAAGAAATAAGCGCTCTTAGTCCATGGGCCAGGACCCTGGAAAGAGCCATTTGGTACCAAAACGAGGGACAAATTCTAACACTTATTTTTAACAACATTGATACCTCTAGGTTATATTGGTGTATGATAACCATGCCAAATGAGTAGCTTTGCTAGGATTATCACGTGATTAAATGACGTCACTCGGTTTGGCTGAATAAGCAGAATTGGTAAAAAGATGCCTAATAACAGTTAAATGCGAACCTGAAAATGTTACATACATTGATTTTTGGTTATTGCAAACTTCAAACGCAGTTTTCAGACCTAATTCCAATCACTTATATATGACTTATAGGTATTATC
Source organism: Orbicella franksi (assembly GCF_964199315.1). Classification (NCBI taxonomy): domain Eukaryota; kingdom Metazoa; phylum Cnidaria; class Anthozoa; order Scleractinia; family Merulinidae; genus Orbicella; species Orbicella franksi. Next base: position 10,137,002 of record NC_138145.1, on the reverse strand, counting down.
CTTGAATGATTTCCATGACAACACTTGTCAAATTATAAATATGAACAATAAGACGGAAAATGTGAAAATAAAAAGAAAGTACTCGTGTAAATTGCATTAGTTACTTTCGAACGCTCGTTCTAAACTACATTGACTCCTCTTGCTTAGTTTGGTATATGATAACCATGTCAAATGAGTGGCTATACCAGGCTTATCACGTGATCAATTGCAAATCACTCGGTTGGGTTGAACAGATAGAACTGGTACAAATGTGATTACTACGGTCTAATACAAGCAAATGCAAATACAGTCATGTTACATACACTGGTTTTTAGTTATTAAACATCTCAAACGTTTTCAGAGCTTATGTCAACGACTTATATTTAACTTAAAAAATTGTTTCTGGTTGGTTTCCATGGCTACACTTAGCAAATGTTAAATATGAATAATTATTCAGGATATAAGAAACTGCTTGTACATGTGTTACATTTATAATTAAAGTTATATTTCTTCGTCTTCTTTGCTGTCATCTGAGACAAACTCCTCGATAGAATCTTCACATCTGTTGTCACAGTCTAATAGCTTACACACATCCGTGCACTTCAAACCATTTTCCAGGCAACTGCAGGTAGGAAGTCGACATGGCCTTGTACACGAGCAAGTCAGTAGCTCTAGCAACGGCTGTAGGGGCTGGGTCACCGCTCATCCAGTCAATGGCAAAGTGATCACCGTCTTCGCGCCAGCCAAAACCAATGGGGGTCGTGTCCCTTGGCAGCTTTGCAGACTTGCTTGGAAGTTTGGGCTGCTTGGAAGTTTGCGTGAGCCGCATTCTTGAACAAGCAGTCAACACAAGGTGGTAATTGGGTGGAGTCGATGTTACCCTTCTTGACGCAGAATAACCTGTACCTCAGCTCATTAATGTTATCAGTTCCTGGTTGAGAGCAGTAGAGCTTACATGTAAACTCTTGAAGGCTCTGAAAAAGCATATCTGATAGAACCCATTCCATCTCCAGCTGCTTGAACATTTCTTGGTAAGATGTCTGTTACTTGACAAGTCGTAGGGCTATTATCTTTTCCCTTCCAGCGAAGGCACTTACTGTATCACAACCAGTGAAAGCATACATACCAATTAGGCATTTGCAAAGTTCTACTCCTACCGCTGCCACGACACTGGAGATACTGACACATCTAGTTCTCGTCTGCGCTACACACTTGACATATATGGATGCCGAATGAAGCAATTAAACGCCAGGCAAAGCAAGAATACGTATGTATCTTCTGAAGCCACAACCACCGCCTTGTAGCCCGATTTAACCGCATGAGCTGCATGTAGAATAAGCCTGGTATCAGCTTCTTCCTGTGTGGAGTTGAGCTCTTCAACTATATTGGCAGTTGGTGTGCTAATCTCGCAACAGTCACTTTTGCATGTCACGAAACGTGACCTTGCCTGTCAACTTTGTTCTGTATTAATCCCGTCTCCACCCCTTTACCACAAACTCTGAGAAGGCCTTTTTATTTTTTGGATTCAAAAGGAATTTTCTCCACTGCTGCAGCTTGTGTTCGGATGCGTCCGCAGGTAGTCGCACTAAGAAATTGTTTCCAAGCGCTTTTTCATGGTAAACACGCTACGACATTTTCTGTGATAGTAAATGTTGGGATTTCTCCTTCATTTAATGTCTGAACAGCAGCTGCTCGCCTCTTAAAAGTGTACCTCAGGACTCCTCATCTTTTGGTCTAGTTCCGTACCATCGTCAGTACAGTGACTTGTACATGCACAACTGGACTGTTTTTTTGTTCTTCAGGCGTGACATTTCCTCTTTTTGTGCCACCTATTCAGTCATGCAAGGTTCCACGTCAATATTAAGACTTAGAGGTTTTAAAAAAGCCACTTTTAACCGGTTTAATTTAAGCGCTGAAGTTTGTACTTATTTATTCAGGTGTTCGTTCTTCACCAAAAATGATTTTATATAAACAACAAAAGCAGCACAAAAGACCATCCGCACTGGTCATTGTAAATTAGCTTTGTTACTATATATGAATGAAATCATCTTTAGCAATGTATGAAATTGTTATTTAATATCATTTTCCTTTTGATGCATTTCAAACTCCATATTTTTCAAAATCTCTCATTATGTCATCTGCTGCTACACCATTCGTATAAAATGACGAATGATATATACTCGAACGCCTATTTCGAGGATCTGTAAGTTTCTTGTCAAAAATCGACACTATCAGCTTAATATTTAGTTAATTGATTTCTCTTAATGTTTACCTAGATGCTTACTGTTTATTTATCCCCTGAAAATTTTTCTCGTTTCTATAAGGAACCAAAATTTTAGCGGAAATTGGCCTTACACACCTGTCAAGAATGCCGCCATCTTGGATTTACCCATGATACAATATGAATGACACTGTTGGTTGTTTTTTACTTTTTCGTGTAATCCTGACACAAATGTCTACTTCTTACAACTTCGAGGAGAAATACAAATGTTTTCCTTTTTTCCAATATCTAAAATACTGATAAAATGATCGTGACCATATCTTTAAAGGATCTTCTAAGCCTCTTTTCCATGCTGAAGCTATTTTTTGCGAAATTTTAAATTAAAAAACTCACACAAAGCTACTCATTCAGAAAGGTTATCATACAAATTTGAAAACAACTCATGCCGTAGTATCAGCTGATAACACTTAGGTCTTGTCCTTAGGTTTGGTACCGAAAAGTGGTCTGGCCCATGGACTATCTGTCTCAAATAAGCGCTCTCCCTTGAGGTACCAAAAGTAATAAGCGCCCCGGGCTCTAAATCGACTTGACTTAAACCCTTTCACCCCGTGGGGGTATAGGTCCTTCAGGAAGTCTCTCCATCTCTCTCTGTCGTGTGACTGGCTCTCCAAATGTTGCCTGCAGTTGAAGCCTGCCTCCCTCATCTCCCCATCCATTGACCGTCGCCAGTTGTTCCTTGACCTCTCTCTCTCCCGCTTTCCCCGTGGGTTCCATCTCAAGGCCTGCTTAGTAGTGTTGGTAGTCTCCTCTATCCAGTTTTCAATATTTCAGTGATTTTAAACTCCGAGAAATTAAACGAGGCCAAGAATTTGACGTAACACATTTTTATTATGTAAACCCGAGCGTTTTACTAGAAAATGCATGCACTACTCGTAAAATTCATCTGAAACTACGTCCGGGACCCGGGTGTGTTTGACCGTATATGAAAAATGAGTGCGTTGGGTGTCTCGAATTGAAAGTCATTATAAATGATTTTGATGATTATTTCTGCAATGAACTCCCGTTTAATTTAGATGCAATTTGTTGCTTATATAGGGACTGACCAAACCAGGATTGAAATACGCTGCAAAACGTTGGCAAAATGTTCAAGATCGCGCGTGATGGCTTTATCTTTGTCACCAGTGCTCTTATAATCTCTTTTTTATAATAACTGTCTAATTTCTCGCGCGTTGATTGGCTCATTTTTATCATCAATAAGAGTACAGACCGATAAAATTTTAATTTATGCGAGCTTTCAAGTTCAACTTTCAGCTATCAAACTGCCAACTTTTTAACCAATGAGATTTATGGACTTTTTTAAGTAGCCAATCAAAAAGTGAGAAAAGCTACTGATGTTCGCGTCATTTTGAATAAAATTCACTTATCCTTGTTTACGGCGTCTTTTCCCCTCATTCATTCCCGGCTTTTGCCGTCTTGGGGTCTTGTTATTGTAAAAAACAAATTGACGTCAGTTTTCTACGCGTCTGTCCTCTTATTGATGATAAATTTCGTCATAACATTGTCAGTTTACTACGAAACCACTCGCCTGCGGCTAGTGGTTCCACAGCCACTTTGACCATGTTATGACGCAATTTATCATCAACAAGATGACAGACGCATAAAAAACTGACGTCAATTTGTTTTTTACAATAACAAGACCCCAAGATGGCAAAAGCCGGGAATAAATGAGGGAAAAAGACATTAAAATTGACGAGAAAATTAGTCAAATTAGTATGTGAGAAATTTGACAGTGACAGATAGTAGCGTAGAATAGCGACATCATGATGGACAAGTGCATTGAAACTTTCCCGGCGAGGAAAATAGATTAGTCTTCCTATTAGTCGATTCGGCTCATTGAGGACCAGTTCCCCTTCCTTTAATTATATCCTAAAAAGCGGGGACAGTTTTAGTTGTACACTGTATTGTGGGGCCGGGCGACGTTCGAAGAGCTTTACGTCGTTGTTTCAAAGCTTATCATGCATCAAAGCAAAATCATTCAAAGCCTAGTGAATGATTCACTACGCTCTCAAAATTTAAGGAAATGAAAAACTACAACAAAATCACCCAAGAAAATGATACGCAAATCACGCGTGACAGTATACCACTGCTTGCACACGCTGATAATCCCCAAGATAAATTAACAAAAGGAAAAGAAATTAATTCCATAATTTCATGTACAGTTTGAAGTAACAAGCCTTTACAATCGAGACAAGGAATAAGTGACTACTCACATATTCATTTTATTTTGGACACTTTCATGTCTTGGGGTTCTTTGCATCACTGAACCCCATGGAAATTATTTACTCTCGCTTGAAAATTAGAAAGGCACCTTAAACAGTGACAGAAATAAAGTTACCAAAATGACCCAGACCTTCAAGGGTTAGACAAAGGAAAATAAACTACAACAAAGTACAGTAAGTAATTAAGCTTCTTTAGTACAAACTGACAATAAAGTTCCCGTAATAACAAGTCACACTTTCAAGGTTAGATAATGAAAAAAGAAGAAAAAAAAAAGAAAAAAAAGAGAAAAAGGTAGAGCCTCTTCGTTACGAACAAAAAAAAAAATTGAGTTCCTGGAAAGGGCCAGACTTTCAAGGTTAGATGATGGAAAAAAAAAACGAATAAGGGAAAAAAAGTACAGCCTGTTAGCACAAATTGACAAAAAAATAAGTTTCCGAAATGAGCCAGATTTTCAACGTTAGCTAGAGAGAAAATAAAAGAGAGAAAAAGACAGGAAGGAAAACAGCTGCAGGAAGTGCATTGCAATAGGTCAGATTTGAATAAAACCAGGAAAAGAATAAACCAAGTGATGATTTACAAATTTATAAAGACGTTGAAAATAAAGAAAGATCCCAACTCTGAAGAAAATAGCCAGTAGCATCCAAGATGACAACAGCCACATTAGGAGAACTAACAACTAAAGAAATCGTCCAATGTGGCAGAAAAAGGTGTGCAATTCAGTATCTTCACCAAAAAAAGAAGCCAAATTTACTGTGAGTGTCTGTTACGTGATAAAGCTCGACAGTCATACTGGGAGAACTAACAATAGACCAAGTCGTCCAGCATGACTGCCGAGAGACCACACACAACGAACCATCAAAACAAACTGGCTCCTCTTTAGCAAAGACGCTGTCGGTATGCTGAGGATCAGCCGCCATATTAGGAGAACTAACAACTAAAGAAATCGTCCAATGTGGCAGAAAAAGGTGTGCAATTCAGTCTCTTAGCCAAAAAAAGAAGCCAAATTTATTGTGAGTGTCTGTTACGTGATAAAGCTCGACAGTCATACTGGGAGAACTAACAATAAACCAAGCCGTCCAGCATGACTACTGAGAGACCACACACAACAAACCATCAAAACAAACTGGCTCCTCTTTAGCAAAGACCCTGTCGGTATACTTAGGATCAGCCGCCATATTGGGAGAACTGACAGTGGAGACATCATCCAACATGGCGGCAATTTCGTAAGATCAACACTGGCTTCTTCCTTCAGGACGGGGTTAAAAGAATTAAATAAAAGAAAAACGATGACTGAAGCAGCAATGAAAAGCAAATAAGTAATGGTTAACTATGAGCATAAATCGTGTAGTTGTTTCCCAGAAGACAACGTGGAAATAAGAGCAACGACAAAGAAACAAAACTGAACAAGTTTCGATTTGGAAATACTTTGGAAAGTTTGAATACTGAAAAAAATTGGCCTTCAAGAGATAAGAAACAAAAACTAAATAAAAAATTGATGAAAATCTGGCTCTTATTTAAAATGTCCTGAATGTTAAACTGCTAAAATCAATTTAGTACGTTTTAAACTCAAAATAAAATAGAGATTCCATTTGGAAACAGTTTGGAAGGTTTGAATACTGAGAAACTAGGTTAAAGAGATAACAAGGAAATAAGTAAAATTTTAGTGAAAGTCTGGCTCTTATTTGAAATGTCTTGAAAGTTAAACAGCTAAAATCAATTTAGTATGTTGTTGAGTCAAAATAAAAATAGAGATTCGATTTGGACACAGTTGGAAGGTTTGAGTATTGAAAACCCAGGTTAAAGAAATAACAAGGAAATAAGTAAAATTTTGGTGAAAGTCTGGAAGAATGGAAGAATGTCAAGTCAAATGATATCAGTGTGTTGTAAATTCAGAACAAATTAACCCTTGACAGTTTGCCTTAAAAAGACGAACGATAACTGACCTATACTTACATACACAGGAAAGAGCTGTGATTAAAATATTACGGAATTTATAAATACGGTGTTAAGACCCCCCATTTTTTCTAACTATTACAATTTTAAATTAAGTACCTTTTTTGTTCAAGCAATTTTACCTACGGCAATAGGAATTGGAGATTTTGAAATATTTGTCTGGTTGAAAAATAAATCAATTCACTTTTATGAAATGTGGACTATCTGTCAATTGTCCACTGCACATTCAAAAACAATCTTCACTGACGGATTAAAAATTTGGCATAGAGCCCTGGCAAGAAAATTCACGTGAAAATGAAAATAATGAGAGCGACACTTAAGAAATTTAAAAGATAAGACAGAGATAGGGAGAGAGAGAAGAATAGAAGGAGATAGAGCGATAGAAAAACAACATTTTTTTTTTTAAAAGCATAACATCATTTCAATATTAAATATTTTCAGACAAATATTTCAAAACCTCCAATTATTAATTAAAATATTTTCCTTAGAAGAATAAGTTTATTTCCGGATTCCCGGATAACGTGACTTTCTCGGAGAGGCCTGAGCACTAGGCTGGCTAAAAGCCATCGGATCAAAGAGCATTGGGGGTGGCGCAGCATTCATTTCCTGTGGGGGTGGGTCGGGATCCTGTGGACACGAAGAGAGAGTTGTTAGAACGACACTCGCATAAAAAAATGTGTAGGTTGGTAACTAATGAGGAAAAACAGGGACGATATCATAAAGAAGTGTTGTAGAAATGGGAATTTAACCAATTCAGAAGTACAGTCAAACCTCGCTAATACGAACATTGGAGGGACAGAACAAAGTGTCAGTATAATAGAGGTGGTCAAAGATATGATGTCACTGTAAAACGTCACTGTATGGTATAAAGTGTTCTTCAAGTACAAACTGACCCAAGCCTTATTTCTTTTTATTTCTTCTTGGCAGATGGCTCATGATTGTAGAAAGAATCATGCGTGCAAAGCAAGGGTTTTTTGTGTGTGTTTGACTGGCGTCTACACTTGCCACAAGTCGAACTTGCTCAACTTTCGCTTATTCATCTCCCTCGAGCGAGGCGAGAGGGTAATTTTGGAGCGATGAAGTCGCGAGCGCGAACGGCAAAACCAACAAGCCAGGAAATAGTTATTGGAAAATACTTTTAGACAGTCTAACTGGCGTAATGCAAGGATTTGTTTACGTTAAATCACATAAAGTCAAGCCAACATGATAAATAGCAATTATCAAACTGTTAGGTTATGTTAATTTTTAGAAAAAAGAGATGTAACCGGTTAGCAAGTAATACCACACATTAAAATGTATTATCTCATTCAAATGCAATGACAGACCCATTTACAGTAACTTTATCAGTTTATTTTAGACAACTTTAAGTTCTCAGTTATGACATCGAGCAGAGCTTTGCATACTGTAACGAAGTCTTAACTTCTAGTTTAGACCCTATTTTAAATGTATCATTTAACTTGGCAAAGGCATTGACAAACAAGCTGTTAAAAGTACACTTGCAAGTTCTTTTGAATCGGAAAGCAGTTACATTTCAGGCAGATGAAGAAGTTTACAAAAATATTCAAGCCTCAAGGGAAATTTAAGTAGGGGACCTTGGAATACACATGCTTTGAACACCTAATGTTCTTTGTTTGGGTTTTCTACACCCCTAAACGTACCCTTCATCGACCAAAACAATAAATAAATAAATAAATAAATAAATGAGAGCAATTGGGTAAACATGCAGTGAGGGTCACCCTCCCAAAGCTTCAGCTTTTTTATTTTTCTAGTCAATGTTTTGCTGCCTAATTATTGCCCCACTGACTCTGCCTGAACTAAGCTAACTAGTAGACTGTAAGTGGCAGAATCATGACAGTGAATATACCTGGGGCATCATATAGCTACGCACTTCAGCAGATGCGAGAGAAACAGAGCTTGAACGGGAATGCTGAAATAAAAAATGTGCTAGTTAAGCAAATACAATCAGAAATAGTGCACATGAAACAAAGCAAGTGAAATTTAAAGTGTTTCCCCATTTTTGCTTCGTTATCGATTGACAGCCTTCCGTCAATTCAGTAATCTTCGCATGTTCTCTTCCTTACAGCGACAGAAACAAAGATTAAGTTTAACTTTTTTTTATTTTAAATCAAATTTTTGTATTCTTGAATTGCCTAAGATAAATAACCTCCAAGGTGGCAATACACCATATCATACATGGTGGTCTTACTGTGTGGGTCTCCTTTAAGGATTTTTGTTCAAAGTGAAATGATTACTCTCATCAATGTGGATGGGTTGATGAACTTTTATTTTGTAAATTATCTAACTTTTATGACAAGCTGGTAATTTATATTAATGCAGTAAAGAAAAACACGAAATGCGATTGTGAGCATTTATCTTCTTTCACAGTTTACGTGATATCACTATTACTGAAATATTGATTTCAACTAGTTGAAACATTTACTTAACCTCTTATTAAATCATATCCTTTTTAAAAAAAATAAAGCATCTCTTTGATTTTAATTCGAAACAGCTTACATATTACATACATTTCAAAGAAATTTAATTCCAAAGGTGCTTTAATTTTCTAATTAGTTTAAACTGAAACTTGGTTACACGTAAGTCGTCATCAGATTTGAATGGGTTAAATGGCAAAAATGTGAGCATGTGTCCTTTCATGGAAGAAATCTCTCATGTTTGACAACTACACTGCGACTACTATAACCAAAGCAGCCCAACAAAATTCTGTACAAATGAAAGAATGAAATCCTGAGATGGTAAGTTTCTTCACATCAGATTTACCACAAGCAGCACACTTCAGCCTTGGTTGGAGCAGAACCACTGCCAGGGCTATCAAAATCAATTTTAAATTTTGTTTTTGTCTTAGAAAACACAGAAAGGAAAGTTTACCTGTGACTGTTTATCACCCCCATCCTCATCTTCATTTCTAAAAGAGTCAAAGAAAGGTTGGTTTTAAAACACAGCGACGACGACGACAACAACAACAACAACAACAACAACAGAATTTACGCAGCCAGGCCCTACATTTGAACATGTAGCACCCAACAATTCAATGTAGATGGTACTCACTTCCCAAAATCTCAAAACTCATTACTAGTGAGTGGGTTCTTTGCTATTTTACATCTATTGATAACTTGCCAACATACCTAGATGAGGGACGTGAAGAAGGATTGCCAATAGCTGGCGACTGATCAAGAGTTTGCTCATGTGTTCTTTCATCAGATGTGTCTGAAAACAAACAAAGGAATGTGAGCTATACATGCTAAAAATACTTTGTGCTCTGCCATTGAATACCAAACCTGTATTCAAACGGAAACAGAGAATGGCGAGGTGTGGTTGGTTAAATACAATGTTTATTGGACAATTTCTTTTACAAGTTTATTCGACCTATTCTGTCTGTGATTAAAGTTTTTTACATTCAATAGGAAGACTGTCTGATAAGAAACAAAGTTAGCATTCCATAAGCTTGGTGCTCTGTATATTTCTCCAGTTATGCCACTGTATAAATACCAGGGACACGACTTTGAAACTAATTGCAACTGTTCAGAGCTGCAGGCAACTATGTGCTGCGACTCACATCTACTAAACAAACTGATCTCCCAGCAAGTGACCCCAGGGATAACTTTGCAGTGGAGAAAGGACTACATATGCGGACAAGCAGGCCAGGAAAGCAAGTAGCATTCTATTACCTGTATTCACAGGAGAAGGCACAAAGAAATTGCCTTTGAATTCGGCGCCAGGCATTGGCATCATAGGAAGAAGGCTGCTTGGAAGCATAGCAGAATTAGAGCTTTTTCCACCTGGGTTCAGAACATCCACATATTTCTTAGCTGCAGGGAGAGAGAAAAAAACATGATTAAGTGATTCACAATTTCCTAAGCTCAAATTGATCAGTGATGTTGAAAAGGTTGCCCTTTACACCGGCAAGTATAAGGCTTAGCCTAAACAGAGACAAATGCATGAAATTTCACCAACTGCTCACCATGTCTGCTGCCACCATGTGCCTTTCTGGAAAATTTAGAAGCCACAGGAGGTGTGGCCATACCAGTAGGCATTCCCGGACTTGGCTGCAGGCTTCCTGGAAGAGTTGGCCTCCCAGGTACATTGGGCATGAGCATAGGGCTAAATGGAGGTGAACCAGCCCGTCCACCCACACCTTTAACTGCAGTACCTAGACAAAACAATCAGAGATTAACGCATGCACCTTCTGTTGCACACCAGATTCACAGAGATGGGGACATGCAGAAACAGCACAAAATCAGGAAAAAAAAACTACATCAGCAAATTGTTACCTCCATTGGGGGGTATGCCATGACCAAGAGGCATTGGAGGAGGCATTGGAGGAGGCATTCCACCACCAAGCTGCATGTCACTAGGAGGTGGAGGTGGAGGAGCCGTCTCCTGCAAAAGAAAAGAAGTCATGTTAGTTTACAGTACAATAGAATCGTCTTCCAATGACATTTGATCTAAAGCATCCCTGGTTACTTTGGCCGGTTTTGTATTTATTGAGATTCTCCATATGGGCGCATTTTATTTTTCACAAATTGCTTTATAAATTGTTCATTTGAGCAGACCCTATAGCACATATTCCAAAACAGCCAGTTACCATAACAAAATTGCTTGGGAGAAGTAACAACATAGTATACAGCTGTTGTTAAATACTATCATCTGGAAATTTTTCAAATCTTCATTTGAAAACAAGCTAAATTTGCTGTAATCTTCAGTTAGACAACACACTAGGATAAGTTTTTCTCACAAGGTTTGGCTCAGTTGATTCAAATTGAGATTGGACAATCTAAGGAACTAATAATATCTATGAAAATCATCATACACACACCTCCTCGTCTTCATCTGCGTTGACCCACTTTTTAAGATCCTCATCCCAGTAAATCTAATACAGGATTGTTAAGATAACAATGTTAAAAGTAGATCATGTTTGGACGCAAAGCCAAAAACAACTTTATTCTAGAAAAGGAGATCCTACAGAGATCCTTCACAACCTTAAGTTGGGTCATTAAACAATGATCCTCAGAGGCACGATGGCCTCATGATTAGGGCATTCATCTCTGGATCAAGCAGTCCAGGATTGAGCCCTGGCTGGGTACATTGTGTTGTGCTCTTGGGCAAGACACTTTACTCTCACAGTGACTCTCTCTACTCAGGTGTATAAATGGATGCCGACAAACTTGATGCTGGGGTAACCCTGCTATGGACTCTAACATCCCATCCAGGGGGGGAATAGAAATACTCCTAGTTGCTTCATGCTACAGAAACTGGGATAAGCTCCAGCCTTAAGGGCTGCTTGGCTCGTATGCAGACTTAACCTATACTGGGCAGTAAGACAGTGTGTCACATAAGACCTTACCGATTTTTTTGTGTCATCTGGAAGAATCATTTCATTAGGGCCACGAGGAATAACCTTCTGAATTATCCCCGAGAGGCCAGAGAACCAACCACCCTGAAAAGAATAGAAGACATACTATGAAATGCCAATAATTTAATACCACCTGGGGTTATGTTCCTTCAAAACATCTTTTTGGTTGATTGATTGGCACTCTGACTGTTAAATAGAAGTGATGAGAAAAATGAAAATCTTCAAGTAAGTAACATACCTGCCTAGCAGTCACGAGCAAATAATTTGGGCTGAAAGGACTGAGGTACGTGTGTATGGGGATCAAGTGTATAAAGGAGAATAACATCATTTAACCAACCTGACTGCCATTATTTGCCTTTTTCTTTGCCTTTGCAGATGGTTTAGGCTTTGGTTCTTCTTTTGCAAGTGGCTCAGGTTCTGCAAACAACATGAAATTTGCAATCTTCCAATAAAACATTAAGTCAAACCTCGCTAAAGCAGCCACCCCTTATTAAGCAGCCAGTTATCAAAGTCCTGAAATTGTTGTCACAAATACTGTAAATAAAACTCCTGCCAGTATTTACCGGCCACCTCTTTCAAGTGGCCACAGCCACCTTTTGGTCATCCAGTGAGGGTTGTCTATCTTCTTTAACCCTATTAAGTGGCCACCCAATATTTAAATTTTAATGCATGTAGTTTGGCTTTGTTTGTTCGAGTACAAACTACAAAGTGACTGTGATGATTGTCTTGACGCGATTGCAAGTTTCAAAGTACATTAAACTTTTGCGACAAGTGCATCAGGAAACAGTGATAGGTGTTATTATGTGCAACACTAGTTGCAAGCCTTCAAGCATTTTTGTGTTTATATAAATTGACATTTCTACTAGTTAAGCTTTGTGGCCAACCCCTATTGAGTGAAAACCTCCCATTTCCCCAGTGGCGGTTGCTCAATGGGGGTTTAACTGTAGAAATCTGTTTTTGTTTCACTGCGTACCTTTAGCTGGAGGGGGCTCAACTTTCTTTGACTCTTCATATCCAACCCCTTCTGACCATGAGGACTGTTGACTGTCATTCCATGTTGGCTGCTGACTGTCATTCCATGGCAGGTGTTGACTGTCATTCCATGGCAGGTGTTGACTGTTATTCCATGGTGGCTGCTGATTATAAAAAGGCTGCACCTCCGTTGGTGCTGGTTGCTCACTCTCCATCTGTCCAGGAAGCTCCTGTGAGACAGGTGGACCTGGAACAAAGAAGGTTGGCTGTGCAGGGGGATCAACAGCTGGGGGAGGCTCCTTCCTTGGCGATGATGGCTGTGGACCTGTGCTAGGGGGAAGCTGCTGAGCTGGAGGAAGATCAGGCTGGATTACTCGTGTATCCGTACTACCAGACCATGAATCCTGGTGAAGATCAGCCATGGAGTCTTGGCTTACTGCAGGTGCACTTGATGTGGGTTCAGCCCAAGAATCTTGATGCTGGACTTGCTCAGTTTTCTCAACCTGATGTTTAGGTGTGTTAACTGGGTCATATCCAGAGAAAAATGATGCTGAACTCTCTGCCAGAGGATCTTCCACCTCGCCTTCACTCTCAGTCACAGAGCTACTGATCTGGGATGACTGTAAAGGCAACCAAAAAATAATAACTTTGATGAGTTGAACCACAGTGTGAGTGCGCTGGGAAGAAGCATTGACTTGTTTCTAACACTCAAGAAGACTCTTACCAATGAATGCAAAAGATATTGATGTTTCTAATTAAAAAGCATTTTATGGTTCCAGTGTAAAGATGCATGGACTTACTTCACACCCTACCTAAGGCCTGAGAATGACAGTAAAATACCAAGAGAATTGTTATGCTTACATCTTTAGCTTGTAGAAGCCTGTCCAACATTTCTGTTGTTTCTGCAACAGCAGCATCTTGACCCTCAGGATTCAATCTATCTGTCAGCTGAGATGTAAAGAAAGGTATGGCTACATGAATTATTGCAACTTAACTGAACTACATCACATGACAACTGGTCCAAACGTAAAATTATTCGCTTGATGAATGCAGGATGTGTGGAATGGTCAAAAGCTTTGAACTTGACTAAAACTTTGACTTGGTGTATAGAATGATTTTCTTGAGTTACATTAAAAAGGAGTGTTTAATTCTTTCTCTGCATCAGAGGACCAACGTAAATTCAATAATTGCAGTTATGTGCTAACAAAATCTGAATCTGATCACTGTTAACTCACTTCTTAAAGAGTGGCTTGAAAATTATTACATTTACCATCAACAAACTGAGAAAACATTAAAATCAAAACTGCTGACAGAATGATAACTTGAAAAACCATATTGGGAAAGGAGAATGGAAAAATACTGAAAAATGTTGAATCATCTCAGTAAAGTAATGCTTTTGGTAGCATTTAACATGAAAGATATCCCACTTAATTACAAGCTAACTGAAAGGCACAAGTACTAACTCTTCTTGTTTCATACCACATGTATGACAAGTCTGTTCTTGGTATATCTCACCAAAAGTGATCAAGGAACATGACTTAAATTCATTTCAGAAATCAATGTCATCTTCACACTGCTTCCATTACTGAAGGTTTGCCTAAAGTAAAATAGCAACTCTTACCTCCTTCATGTTCTTAATTAAAGTTGAGTTGAAGTGGTGAGGATGTTTAATTAATATTTTTCCAGTGAGATCTGCATAGTGCAAAGCCTGTCATGGTAAAAGGCAACAATAAATTACTGCTTTGTCATTTCCTGATCCATTGTAAACTTTGGTACGTGTATGTGGTCAAGCATAAAACATAACTTTTAGACTCCTTATACTCCTTGGAAACGTACATGAATTACCAGTATAACTTACAATATATGTACCCTAATTGAGATCAAAATAGACAAAGTTTATTGCTTACTGTCTGAGGGAATGAAAGTAAATCAGCAGTCTACACCAAGGATGTCTTTTTATCTTACCTCATCAATGAAGCCTGCTTCAGCCAACTTATTAGCATGGAGATATTTGTATGTCTAAGGGAGGAAGAACAGTAATGTTAGAAAATTACATGACTGAGATCGTTTGCATTTACAAATTTGCAGTTTTCTGTTCATGTGCATTGTTTCTTTGGCCATGTAATTACAATCTTCCAGAGTCATTTAGCTACATTTATGAACTTGAAAATTAACTACTGTTAGTAGCAAGGTTTCGGGCATTCACTCTTCACAAAGCAAAGTGAGTCATCAACCTACCCTTGGCCTCTAGTCACCAGAGTACAAATACCTAAGGTTTTAACGCTGCATTTATCTATCAGTACAATTTTGAACTGGAAAGAGTTTACTGAGTATAACAAGACAATAACTCTGATTGCTGGGGGATTTCTTTAGCCTTCACAAGCTAGACTGGCCTCACCAGCCACAAAAAGGCCAAGCAAACCATCCTTAACTTGAGAGTCAATTTGAGCACAGACCATCATTTGGCAGAATCAAAGGCCACTGTGAGCGACATAAGTAGGGCTAGTAAGTCTTACTATAAATGTTGCTCTAAGAGCAAGCTATATTTTATTAGGTGACCTAGCTTTGGGTATGAGTATGAAATCCGGTACAAGTACGACTTTTCAATTCTAGTTTCAGGCTTCACATTATCACGTCATAAATCCATCTCATCTCACGAGCTACCCTCTCTATCCAAAACCAACATGAAGAGTAAGGGCTGTGGAAATGTCACTGGTTTCAAATTCGAAAATCATACTCAATCTTGTACTCGCAGTCCAATCTAAAGGTCCCCACTGTAGTTTAGTAGCCCCAGCTACATGTACTCCTTCCACACAACACCTGAGTTACAATTGTTACAAACCTGTAAGACAGGGATATAATGGTCCTCGCTATTTAAACTGACAGCATACTCTAGCACCTGCAAAAAAAAGAAAAATAATAATAATAATAACTTTTAGTAAACATATGTTGCTCCATTAATTCAGTTTCATGTCTTTCTACAAGTGCACAATGTTGTAAACCAAGATATTAAGTCGTTTATAGTCCATACCTCCATCATTTGCAGGTTTTCAAGAGGAATGTGCTGGTCTGTGATTGTTTTCTTTCTGTTAAGACAAAGAAATTTTATTAGGGTGAAAATTTTGCCAATTTCACCACAACCTCCATTATCGCTGATGTTCCATTTCAATATATTAACTTAACCTCATTAACCTGTATGTTACACAAAACTTTCTTCATCATAATTATAATAACACAGTGCCTGTAAAATAATAGCTACTTACTGAGTTTGTTATCTTATAATTTTAATTTATTATACCAGTGTCAAAGTGAACCCTATCATTACCTATGATCAATTCCTATCAGTGCCATCTTGGTCTTTTCATCATATGGAAAGCCAAATCGCTCACCAGCCAAAGTGTAGCACAAATGTGCTGCCCAGACTTGGTCATTAGCCACTGAAATAACAGAATTCAAAATAGTTACCAATAATTACATTATGAGGGTAAAGGTCGACTGAAAGGGAAAAGTAGCCCAGAGAACAACTTACAGCAATTCAAAATGTTTGCATATTAATAATTTGCTAGGAAATAACTGAATACTGTATACAGCACTTACTGAGAGTGTCTCCCAAACAGATCATGTTTCTTTTGTTAGACTGGGGATGCTGACGAGGTGGATTGGCCACCATTGCTGCAAGGTTCCGTTGCCAGTCATCAGGCGTCTAACAGAGGAGTAAGCAGAATCAGAAGTGGCAAAAAAAATGGAAATCTGATCCAGAATACTTCCAATGGATCATCTAGTCACAACTTCAACAGGCCTATATTAATATTAAATCAAGTCTGATCACCAGGGCCCAACTGGATAGGTAAGAGACTGGGTAGAATGAGCAGAGATGAGAAGTGTGCAGATTGCAGCTGGGATAGCCAGCATCCTGGAAGGGGTAGGTTGGATTCTGAAGAGGATTTTTTTGCCATCAACTCCATTCCAGGAAGGTACATGAAAAAAATGATCCTTTGAAATTTGGCAAGTTACAGGTGAGATAGGTTGCATCACAGGTAAAACTACAAACATTTCATCTGGTTACCACTGTATATGGTATGTGGATGAACCAGAAATAACATAATTCAAACAGCCAGACCTACACACGTGGACTACATCAGTGAGAGCAAAACAGTTTTTTGCCAATCAATAAACAGAACAAAACTTTAGCTTACCATTAATGCTACAGGCTGCCGTCCTGAAAGATGATCATAAACTGTGTGGATTGGGTCAAAGTCGGTCATGGTCTTCATGAACCTGACATCACGAGAAATGCACAAGACAAAAGAATTAAGCTAGACGGTACACTACTGTATAAAGTGAACCTGGCCAGCATGGGCGTCTACTGCTAACTGAACAAACTGACAGCTAGACATTCGCAGGGCAATTTCTAAGGCCTATGATGTATTGATCTAAGTAAAATGTAAAAAGTAAGTAAAAAGTCCTCAAGATAACCACTGTATCTGATCACATTTTGTGATCCGTCTGAGCGCTATAAATAAAAGATTAGATAGGCACATATTCTGTTGATTGCACATGCTTAGTTTAACCATTCAACATCATCCTCATTTCATGGCTTAACTGGCCCCAACTAGATGATAACTTAATAATAAATTAAGGATTATCATTTGTCTCACAATGTAGTCACTTCAAGAGATGTAGATAGCAACATTTAGTTTATCTTGAAACACTACAATCTACATCTCAAGTGGTACATATGTACATGTACAATATGCTTTATCATTATTGTATCCTACCACAATGAACAAAAATAACCTTCTACATGACATAGATAATGACTTTTCTTAATTCATTTTCTAATTCATAACCACTAAATTCTGTACCTTGACACACACAGTTTACACATTACACCTTGTAGTTAGTTCATTCACAACATACCTGTTTGTGACTTCATTTTGCACCTTCTTGTCCATTTTTGATGCTAGCACCATTGCATGTCCCCACAGACCATATCTCATTGTGTATTCAAGGGCATCCTGATACAAGAATGAATACAAACAAGCAGTCAAATAACATGAGATAGTCTACCCCAGTAATGGCTTCTTTCTGAACTCTTTGTTATTCCAGTGGGTTAAAAGAGCAGTCATGAAACTAATGAGCTTTAAACTACGAGTAATAGTAGGCATCTCAAGCCTCCAAGCCAGTAAGGCTGAGGGCCGGAAATGACTGAAATTTCAGGCTAGAGTAGGAAGGGGTTGGTTTTTTTCCCCATGAACCAGAGTTTAGTCAAATCCACTATATGAGCCAGGGAAAAAAACAGGGCCAAAAGCTAAATAAGAGTAATCTAACCGGCCCTTAAAGATTGTTTATACAAGAAAAGCCCATTTGTCTTACCTTGGTTGCTCCAGCTAAGAGCATCTCTCTAAAAACACTAAGATGTTTGCTCTTTTCATACTCTGATGATAGTGGCCCAGCCTCAGCAGAGAGGAATTCATTTTGGTCTGAAGAGTTACAGCTCCTCCAGTTCTCCATAATCAACTCAGCCAAATCTGAAGCCACAAATGCCTGCAAAGTACCATTCAAAATTCACCAACAGAAATCAGTGCACTCAACTTAGATCAATGTTCTACAAATGCTTGATCTTGAAATAGATGATAAATTTTACTAGATTAGCATTCTTTCGTAAATTCAAATTAATAGCTTTGTTCATGTGTTTTCAACAAGCACAGCAATTTGTCTTTAAGTCTGCAGCTTGGAAATAAAGATTTTCAAGTCAAAACTATTTAGATTCAGATTCTTGCTTTTTCATCAAGGGTTTACTGGAAATTCAAAGATATCCTATATTTACGGTTTCCATGATTTGAAGATGAGATGAAAAACAAACAAATGGGCACAGGCAGGCAGACTGACAGACACACAGGTAGCCGGCAGGTAGATGGACAGATGGATAGACGGATGTACACACAGACAGACAGACAGACAGACAGATAGGCATGTATGCAAGCTTGGAGGCAGTAATGTTAAGTTGTAACTACATGTACATACCCCATTGTGTTTGACCAAATTTGCTAAAATCTTCCATATGAGAGATTTCACCAAACCATCAGCAGACATGTCAGTTACAGTACTCCTCAGTTCACAGTAAGATATCACCTCTGTCCTACTTGAGTATATGCTATTATTGGGATGAAAAAGGTGACCACTCTTAACTTGCCACTTCATAAATCAGCTCTACACAATTAACCTAATACATGCACATTAAATTTACTCAAGAAAGTTAAACTCAAGAATTTTTTTCATGTGTTTTGGTAGCCTGCGAACAGGCTCCTAGTGAGGGTGGAAAAAAAATTCGGTGAGCGAAAGCGTGATTCCGTGAGCAAAGCGAGTGGGAGTCAGAGCATGAATCCGTGAGCGAAGCGAGTGGGAGGTGGGGGAGCCTGTAGAAATTGTTTTTGATACGCCGTTCCGCCCTTTGGTGATTAGCCTGTTACAAATCAGTCAAGTAGGTAATTAAACCTGTCAAAATTGATGGTTTTTCCCGCGCTGATATATCGGCTTTTTGTAGCATTCTACCGCACGCGGGTTTTGCAGTAAGGGGAAATGTAAGGTGAACGGGAACGTATTTGCCGTTTCTCCAAAAAGTTATTAAATCCGCTTGAAGGGAAAAGAGTGCCGGTGGTGTCAGTTTTTAACAGGGTAAAAAACAAAGAACTGACTGGGGCTTCTGGTCAAGAGAGTGTGGTTTTGGCTGCCAAAGTTGGAAAGCTAGGACATTGTTTACACTGTGGAATGAATTTCCCGGAATTGTCTTGCCTTTCTTGTGCCAGGCAAGTCATTCGCGTGGTTTATTCTTGCACAGTAATAACAAGCCGACATGCATATAACAGCGGAAACCATGCAGACCTATGACCTATAAAAATTTGCCATAGCACGATCTAACGGCTCCACTCCACTTAAAATTCCTCCTTATTACACAACATGAAGTGCCCTTCATGAACACGAGTGAAGCGACAAGAAAGGTCGAGTGACCGAACAGAGAACAGCAAATGTACAAATGTCACGAACCGTAGAAGTTGTGTAGGCTAGTCAACCCCATTTTACACAGAGATGTGATGAAAATGTGGCAAAGAATTGCTCAAAGCTGCCTCGAATTCCATGTCAGTGAACTGTACATTGCACACAGAAGCCATCTTTGTCGGTCGCGGCAAGAATTATGCAAATTTACAAGCAGTTGTCAAGATCTGTCAAATATTTATCTCAAAGCTTCTCAAAGCTGTCAACAGTCATCGATTCAACCAATCAGATCTTGATACCAGGAGCTGGTATCACGGAATGGCGGCATCAATGGAATGTCTACAGGCTCCCCCGTGCACTCCCTCGTCACCAGACCGCTCTCAGCTCGTCCCGCTTGCCCTGTTCTACACTCGGCTAGCTCGCTCTGAAACCAACCGGGAGCCTGTTCGCAGGCTAGTGTTTTGGTATCAAAATGTTTGAATCCAGTTTGCATTCATGCTTCCTTGCCCCACATCTGCTATTTTCCTTTTTTTTGATTTTTAAATACAATTAGCAAGATTAATAACATTTTTGTTTTAATAAATCAATTACTGGTCATTTTTGTTTGTTGGATATGAAATGATCATAACTATCAGTTGGCCCAGGGTGCCTATGGCCTTGATGCCTGGCTATCTACCATCTCACATCCATCACATGCTGGTGGTAACCCTGAAGTAATAGTACATCATTATGCATGACTCAAAGCATTTCAACAGACCTAGAGAGTGGACCAGGAAATGCTTTAATGATCTCCATCTCTGCAACACTAAACACCATCTGTGTAGAAAGGAAAACATGATGATTTATAAAATAAATCATAAAATAAGTCAAGTTTGGAATACATTTTGAAACTTTTCATCTTCCAAATTAGCATTTGAATTCTTGAATGAGAATTTCCATTCACACCGTAGACTATACTGACCTGCACTGATGCAATGACACATTTAGGTTGCTCCTCTTCATCTTCACTACTCATCAGTGAAATCAGCCGGCCACCACCAGTGAACTGTACCAAGGGGTGCTGCACCCTGTACAAGGGAGGGGTTAGTCTTGCAGGCTCAGATTCTTGGACTTCAGCCTCAGCAGCTAGAACCAAGAAGAGAAAAGACAAAATACACATTCACTCAACTCAAGTACCCTGTTCTGCCATTTCTGATGACAATCTTGTAATTCTTGAAGAGGTATGTAAACTTTAACTGATGAATTCTGGCTATTGGTCAGAAGATGTGATTGGTCATTTATGTACGTAGTATAATTTTGCTTTCAATGGAACTATTGTCCTTTTGCTAGCTTTACTCTCTTTTATTCTCTTTGTGGTAATTAGAAGCACATAAGTCCGTTCTGTTAACTTTGCATAGCAATGAATTATTTTTTGAGAAATTCATAGGTAAAATTTTCTTGATATGTTTCTGTCAAGTTAAGATTTAAACTTTTAAACAGTTTTGTGATATGAGGAAGGCTGTGGGAAAACAAGCAGTAGGTGATTGTTTTCACAGTCTTTTTTTTAATGTTCCCAAACTTTCACCCTCTTTGATCTGGTGATCAACAAGTGAACTGCATTGCATACACTGTAGGTTTAAAGAAGCACTTGCTTTTAGGGAGCAGTTTCTTACAGTGTGTTTTCTCACAAGTAACAACAAAGCAAATCCATTCATACCTTGCTCTGGCTGTGAACCTTCATACCCAGGAGGGTATGGTATACCACTGTAGAATTGCGCCAGCTGTTCTGGGGTATAACCCATGTTATAGTAGCCCTGTTGGGCGCAGTACTGTTCATAATGTTGTGGATAATAATAGTACAACATTGTTAAATATTGATACATGTCCATGGATTGAGAATCAGCGTATGATGGATAACCATACTGATGTGAAGCGTATGACGATGATGAATAATCATATGCAGGGGTGTTTCTTTCATAGTCCGATGATGGCGTACTACGTCCACTGTGGTATGAATGAGCATATCCAGGATCAGGCGCTCTATACAAGTCTTCCCTAGAAGAACGTCCTTCATTGTAACCCCTTCTGCCTTGTCTTGGTGACCCATACCCATAATAAGGATCCCTTCGATCATGATAGCTGTCCCTCCTTTCATAATCTCTTCTACCAAAATCCCTTCTATCATATTCCCTAGAATCATAATCTCTCCTGCTGTAATCACTTTCCCTTCTGTCAAATTCTCCTCGGTCTCTTCTGTCATAATCATGCCTGTCATAGTCACGCTTCTCATGTTCTCGCCTGTCATAGTCTCTTCTATCATAGTCCCTACGATCATTTTCCCTCCTGTCCTGGTCATAATAAGGCTCTCTCCTATTATGCTCATAGTAAGGATCATCTCGACTCTGTGAATTTTCACGTGAATAAGAATCGTGATATTCACTCTCATTAGGAGGCAAATACCGGTGATCTGTTCTATCACCTGAGCCAAGAGACTCAATGTTCAATTGTTGTTCAGAATTACGAGATGACTCATCTACAGAATTTAATGGAGGAACTGATGGTGAACCAGACTGAGATGCAAATGGATTTGGCGGCGAGGTTTCCTGAGATGGTACAGTAACATCCTGTGATGATCCTACATCCATTTTAGATGTTTCCGATGTTTTCTTCTTTGGACGACCCTTACCTCCCTGAAGTAAGGATGCCAGTGACATCTGCACAGGGGCCGCTACCGTTGAGGCATCAGGCAATTCTCTTTTTTTCTCTACTGCTGCAGATGTTCGTGTAGCTGGTGAGGGTGTATAGATTTCCTGACCTTGAGTGGGTTGAAATGGTACAGATTGCACTGGCTGAGATAATTCCTGTTGTGTGGCTGACATTGAGGCTGGTGTAGTTGAAGGACCAGGCAATTTTCTCAATATGCTCTCCTGTGTTGCAGATGATGATATGTATGGTGAGGGTGCAAAGATTTCCTGACCTTGTGTGGGTTGAAATGGTGGAGATTGCACTGTCTGAGGCAATTCTTGTCGAGTGGCTCGTATCGAGGCTTGTGCCATTGAAGCACCAGGCAATTCTCTCAATACATTCTCCTCTATTGCAGATGAAGTTGCATATGGTGAGGGTGTAAAGAGATCCTGACCTTTAGTGTGTTGAAATGGTGCAGACTGCACTGACTGAGGTAATTCTTGTCCAGTGACTTGCACTGAGGCTGGTGTAGTTGAAACACCAGGCAGTTCTCTCGATACTTTCTCCTGTGTTGCAGATGAACTTGCATATGGTGTGGGTGGAAACATATCCTGACCTTGAGTGGGTTGAAATGGTTTAGATAGCACTGGCCCAGGCACTTCTGCTTGAACTGGTGTAATTTGCTGGTGTGGTGCATCTGTAACTTGAAGCTGTATGCCCTGCTGGTGAAGAGCACATGCATCAGGGTACAGAGCAACAACCACCTTTAAGAAGTAAACTAAAAATGTAGTTTACATTATTTTGGAGGAGGGAAAATTAACTTTGACAGTACTCAGCTACCTGGAAAGAAGCCTAGTGGCCAACTCAGATATTATGTCAGTGAGACATTTAGATTCCATACCTTAGTCCTAGAAACACAAAAACCTACACACACATTTGCACTCACAAACACTATCACAGACAGGTTCACTTAGGTAGCTTTTTACTTAATTATTAAGCAAAAAGCTATCTAAGATAGTACACCAGTTACTAATATGTAAATGACAACTGAAAGCTAGTAAGTTAGAGTAAAAACATCATGTCTGGCAAGGTGCCATGATTGGGTGCCACAGAAAAAAGGCCTGTTAATTTTGTGCCAAAAACTACATTTACTTGCAAAATATTCTGGACGTCCTTTTTTCAGACTTCTAATTTTCTCACACTTTTTATTATCTTTTTATCCTATCAAGCCATCAAGCAGTGTCTCAACTAGAGTTTGCTCCATAAAGCCCAGCATAAAGGAAACTAAGAGCTTTGGATCTACTTCAAAGTTACTGTACTGTAAATATTTCAGATGCTTAAAATTTTGGATGCTTTATTTCCGGTTCCTTTTTTTGTCTAAAATTAAAATAGTCTAAACATTTTTGCAAGTAATATAAAACATACCTTTCTGTCAGCAGGAGATGTTCGATCATTGCCATGAAATTCAGAGGATTCAACTGCAGCAACAACTGCTGGAGCCAGTACACATGGCGCTGGTAGTGGAACACTATTCATCCACAGAGATGTGCGTGGGGAGGAAGCAGGCGCTTTCCCAGCCAGTTGCTTTTGGAGAAATGCGGCCTGAATGGCATCTCGAGGACTGTCTGGTTCTACAGACAAGATAAGTCAAGCATAATACAGTTGTAATACAGATTACATCACAGGGTTCACAAAAAATTTAATCTATTTAAAAAAAAAAAAGAGCTGAGACATGAGACTACCAGAATGCGACAAAGATCTTTTAAAAGTTTATGTACAGCCAAGTTTCAAAACACTACAAAAATAATCTGTCAAGAGGTTTCTACCCAGTTTGGTAGAAAATTCTTCAGTAGTGGAGGCATGTTGAGAAGTGGAAATACATTACTATGACAACTACATTAGGGTATAATTTACTGTATGCACAGTATATAAATGAAGGGATTTAATTTTGGGACTTGACTTCTATCCACAAAAGTGCCTGGTTCCTAGCTGGTGTCTGCTTGCTAAGGTTTCCACTAACAAACCCATGTCAACCTATGAGTGTGCAAGAGAGGCAGTATTGTGTGTCCATGTATAGTTGAGGTCCATCTGGCCCTTTAAAATGAACATTTGAGAAGTGAAAATATGTACTACATAATTATATAATGATCATCAATTTTTATGCACTTTCTTACCATCTACTACAGACTTCGGCTTCCCACTTGGCTGAAATTGTCCCTCCATCTTAGGAGGCATATGTAGTTGCATCTGCTCAACAGGAGCTGGTTTAAACAACTCAAGTGGAGTTCCCTCTGAAGGCGCTTTGCCCAGAGAGGGAGGTTGCACTGCTTCAACTACTGATGATGGCTTGAATGTCCCAGAGGGACTATCCATTGATGGCTTGTGGTCCAAGGAGTCTACTAAAGGTTTTTCATGAGATGGCAATTTGGTGTAGGCATCATGATCAGGATCAGCCCGTATATTTTCGGCCATGTTCTGCACTGGTTCAGGCTGTTGAACAGAAGCTTGTGGGATAGATGCTGGGACAACTGGTGGTACCATTTTGGGTGGAGGCTCCAAATCATTACGGTGCAACATGATATCACCCTCTGGGAGAGCCATGTCCTGTGGTGGTTCAGGCTGTTGGACAGAAGCTTGTGGAGTAGAAGGCAGATTACCTGGAGGTACCAAACTGGCCTGGACTGGCTCAGGCTTTTGAAAAGAAGCTTGTTGTGTAGCTGTTGGCACACCTGGAGGTACCATACTGAGTGGAGGCTCTAAATCACTACGATGCAACACAAGATCATTATTTGAGAGAGCCATGTCCTGCAGTGGTTCAGGATGTTGAACAGAAGCTTGTTGTATAGATGTTGGAACACCTGGAGTCACAGTTTGCAATGGTTCACCATTTTGAGCAGAAGCTTGTGGGATAGCAGGTGGTACACCCGCAAGCATCATACTGGGTGCAGGGTCCAAATCACTATCATGATGCAACTTAACGTCGCCCTTTGAAAAAGCCACGTTCTGCAGTGTTTCAGGCTGTTCAACAATGTTCTGCAGGATATTAGGCTGGACACCTGGAGGCACTGTACTGCGTGGAACTGCCTCAAATTGTTCTTGTGATGGAGGCTCCAAATCACTAGAATGTGACATGACGTCACCCTCTGCTGGTGAGGCTTGAAAAGCTCCAGGCTGAAGGTTTCCATGATGCTCTGACATGCCTTCCATGGGAGCTTGTGGTTGATGTTCATTCAAATTCAGATTTGACACTGGAGCTTCTTCAAGGAAGCTATCTTTCTGCGCAAGATAAGGGTCTGCTTGCACAGGTTCTTGTAGTGAGGGTTCTAGATCACTATGGTTCAACATAACATCACCCTCTGCTCTTGTGACTGGAAAAGCTCTGGGCTGGAGGTTTCCGTGAAGTTCTGACATGCCTTCCATGGGACCTTGTGGGTGAACATTGTCAAACAATTTGCGATGGGATGCTTGAGCCGCTACAGGATAGCTATCTCTCTGCCAACTCTGCACAGCAAAAGGGTCTGCTTGCACACGTTCTTTTAGTGAAGGCTTGAAATCACTGTTGTGCAACATGGCATCACCCGTTGCTGGAGAGGCCACAAAAGCTGCAGGATGCAGGTTTCCAAGCAGCTCCGACATGTCTTCTATCGGAATTTGTGGGTGAACATTATCAAAGAAATTTAAATGTGATGCTGACTCTTCTTCAGGGAAGATACCTTTCTTGGTACAATCCACAGCAAATGGGTCTGCTTGCACTGGACCAGCATCATCCATTGTCTCTTCTTTAACACAATCACCTTCATATTTATATTTAGAAGAACAATATATTATAGCAGTTAATAAAATGTTCTCTAAAAAGATATATACACCATATAATTAATGCATCTGTCGTTAGAATTTTAATATTTGATTAATGATGTGAGTCCAGGGTTACTAACAAGCCTGGAGGCTACAGGCAAATGACCTGTTGGGTTCACCACATCACCAACAGCCTTTATTTTGAGTATTGGTCATCACTGGCTTTCATACTCCTGATCAAATGGTTCCATTATCTTGTCCAGGTTGTAATTAAATACCAGAGACCCAATTAAGGTTCTGAATTCCACAAAATCTTGGGATATCTGATATAGAAACAACTAAGGAACACCAACTGTTTGCAACAAACAAGCAAACTACCCCTGGTAAAAATCCAGGTGGTGCTGTGCACGTAGTCCTCACAGGGAGCCACAAGCTCTCTATTATTACTAACTATTAATTATTACCTGGCTCAAATGATTCAGGCATATGTTGTTGATCACTGATCTCCTCGTGATTAAACACAGGAGACCAGCTGCCTAATTCAGGTTCTCGACTCCATGTCTCAGCACCCAGCTCATTATCCTGGGGGTTAAACAACTCAGGAGTGCCAACTGCTTGTGATGAGGGAGCCACATGTGACTGTTCTTGATTAAAATACAGGTTCTGTGCATGGTCCTGATAGGGAGCTGCAGGCACACCAGCCTGGCACACACTGGCATATGTGCGCCCATTAGATGTTGAACTCTGTTGACCAAATGCAGCATTGTTTTACTTGACAGAAAATTGGTCACAATTTATCTAATCTTTTAACTCCAAAGGATGCCAACATGTTTGATGCCTTTTGGAAAACAAAAAAATTCTTGACCTAGGTGCAAATACTGTTAGAGTTTCTCTCAGTTTCTGTAGCATTAAGTGGATAGAAGCCTCTGGTGCCCCCTCCTTCATTTAACTGCAACATGTGTATATGTAATCAAATAACTAACCTGTTCTCCCACATCACTTTGTTCTGTATTTGTTTGCCCATTGAAATAATGGTCAAAGAAGTCAGCTCCTGAACTTTGTAAGGTGGCAGTCTGTGGTGTCATGTTCTGACCTGATAATGCCATAGCAGGGGGATACTTGGAGAAAGAATAGGGTGTGGTTTCTTCCTCAACCCACGTATTGTTAAGTTCAGGGTCCATTCCACGAGGAGATGACTCTACTGACGAGGAGTTGCTACTCTCAGAGAGATCCTCTTGATAGTGACCGTGCTCAGGAACAACAAGCTGGGAATCGTTATAGCCAGTATTGTGGTTAGGAGTACTTCCCTGTAAAGATAAGTTTAAGAACATTGGAGAAATTGTTAAGCATGCTGTCTTAATAGAGATGAAAAACAACATTTTAATAAAGAGGAAATGCAGAAGGGAAACAATAGGGTACAAATCCAACTCTGGTAGGCGTGGAGAGGAATGAATTCTTCCGCTGGACTGTACGACTTTCTTCTCATAGATGAAAATTTTCAACTTACACATTTAGTGTTATTTTAAAAGGGTTTCATTAACATTACCAGTAAGAGACTGAACTGTACTATCTGAACTTTTTTATGAGAAAAACTTTCCTCTAGATGGTCAAACCGGGGCAGGGGGAGGAGGAGGAATCATCCTCACAACTGGCCAGTTTATAAGTCAGCTATTTAGTTAGTAAAGATTACAAAAAAAAAATTATTTTACTTTTTTTTTAAACAAACAAGAATCATAGAGCACAACCAATTTTTGTATCCTACCAGATCATATGGTCCTACATGATTCTGATGGAAAGAATCATTGCTATAAAAATCATCTTCTGCTGGCCATTCGTCCCAGCCATCAAACTCATTCTATGGAGAAATTAGTTAGCTTACATAAGTTTAGAATGTATAATCATGTGTATTTATCCACTAGTAATAAAGCCAAGCAATATTACTCACTCATTGCTATTTTAGATACAGAAATAAAAATTTGTACCTGCACACTGGTCATAAAAGGATCAGCAGCAGCTGTAGAATTTCCCTCAAAAGGATGCTGATACTGTGCTGATCCTGATGAATGGTTCACACTAAATCAAACAAGAACAATGCAAGTACTAAATTAGCTAGTTATTATAAGATCTATTCTGACCCCAGCTAAAAAGAGATTTGTGTCTGGCCAAAGTGTCTCCTAACATACCCCTGGGGTTGGTCCTGGTTTCAGTAGAGTAAAGCAGCTAGTAGTATATCTAGTACCCCTTCTTCCCAATAGATGGGAGGCTGTTATCCCCAGAATTAAATATGCCATGTACCCATTTATACACCTTTCTGGACAGAGGCACTACAGGCAACAGTAAAGTGCCTTGCCCAAGAATGCAACACTATGACACAGTCAGGACGTGAGCCTGGACTGTTCAATCTTATCAACCTCTCTGCACCAGCTAAAAATTCCAAACATTTCACAAATGACCTACAGGCATTGTATACTTTGAAGATGACTCAGAGATTTCTAAAATTTGTCAAGAGGAAACAAGGACTTTTGAAGACTGCCACATGTGGCTGAAGGAAGAAAGATGGTAATTGATGCTAAATGTTAAGAGCCACTAAATATTGCGAGGTCAGGAAAGATTTTCCAGTACTCTCCTAAATATCAAAGAAACACTATCACAGCTATTTTACTGCTTTTCGGTTAAAACAGTGCTAAGATTATACCAAAGTAACTTTGCCCATAGAGAAAATGCTTCTAGAACACCAAGAAGATATTATCTGAACTGTTGAATGGAGAACATGAGAACATCAGGGTAAGACAACAGCAACTTACATCCTATTGGTTGATAGACTATCCAAATTAGTGGTTTGGAAGTCTGAACATAAAAAAGAAAAGAATTCTTGGACATGTACCAGGCTTAAGGGTTATTCTCATTGCTCCTTTTCCCCTTGAACAGAATTGTCCAGGAAAAATGGCTATGTCTATGTCTACGAAGGAAATACTTTTATTACCTGTTAGATTGTTGATCCCAAAAAGAATCTTGCTGGCCTTTTTTCGGACTTGAATTACCTGAAATTCAAATGCCATAATATTTAACAGTTAGATTATGAGCTTGAGATTTCTATCGCAAGATTTCATAGTTGACGAGGGCCCAGCCCAAATCAACTACCATATATATATGTAGAAATCAACAGCGAATAATCTAATTGTTTCAGTGTAAATCTACCAGTCATTCATTGTGCTAGGCTACTCACCATCTACAACAGAACAGATAGTGAGTAGCATAGTTCATGGAAAACAGCATTCAGATAGAATGCTAGTGGGTCTATATTTATATTTAATAGCATTACCTACTTACATCTATTGCGAGTTTTAAAACTAGACCATCCTATTTTTCCTGGACAATCATTTTGTTCTATATTTGTTGTAGTTCAATTTAACCCTTTGTACAACTTGATATTTTCCTTCGTCCTGGTGTAATGTAATGTATTACAATTTATATCAAAAAAACAAAGGAAAATACCACCATGTACCAAGGTTAATATTGAACCACATGATATCTCTTGAATAACTGTGTAATAAACAAGGAACAAGTATTATTTAGTTTCACTAGTTTACAAATAAGTTCCACACACACACCAACTACTGTGCAAAGACCCTGCCAGACATTCCATGCCTAAATACTAAGAGAGAAATATTATATATATTTGCCCTTCTTTTTTTCAACAAAAGAATTTGAATCCTTTGTGTTAAAAGGATTAATAACACTATTTATAAATAAAACTTGGGTTGCTTCTGCAAGAATTTAAGAGAAATGAAAATTAAGATATCATGAGTAAAGCTATTCACCATTTATTTCATTAAACAAGCACGTTGAATTTTCTCTGTTCTTCAAGTTTCGAGAAAATAACCAACCGGAAGTAAAATATCTGTAAACGGTACACAAACGACACAGGATAAACTGTAAGCAGTTTTCTCTAAATATAAGATAACCTGCTGATAAAATTCGCCAAGAAAATTCTCAGTTAAAGAGAATCGCCCGACCTTTCAATATCTATTTCAGTCTGTGAACCGTGACTTCAGAAAAGTCGGCTTTTGCTGGTAGAACTTTATAACCGGTGTCTAAAACAGGTTTTCATCGCGACAGTAAGCCCTAAAGATTTTTAGCTTCAAGCAAAAAAACTTACCGAAGAATTGAGCTGCGTTAAAAATGCCTGGAATCTGTGCCATATTGTAGGCTGACCGCAGCAAATCTACCGATGAAGAAACTATACGCACGACAAAGCTGTAGAGCGAATTCACGATGCTTAGACCAGGATGTTTTGCACTTCAGAGGTCCCCCCTTCCATGGCGGAATCCTTTGACTTCCCCGCAACGGGACGAAGCCAAAGTTTACCAAAGAGCCGAGGAAAACATCGGTTAAACGTGCAGCAAAGTAAAACGAAGTTTGGTGAGTCTAACACAGTTTACGAAGAGCTAACTTTTTAACATATTATGCTAATGAACTTTCCGGCATTGAACTCACCATAGCAAATGATACCGCCACGTCACTTCACGCATTGTTTACGAAAGTTTGCCGCTGACGTCAAGAAACGGAAGTCTCGCGCAGTCGAACCGGAAATGTAAAGTAGCATGTGTCGAGTAACGCAATTTTTCTAAAACGCGTATTGAAAACTGTCGAAAATGGTATTGTTCATTTCCTTTTGGAACACGATAGAGTTAAAACTTAATCGCAGATTATTCTGATAGAGGTAAACGTATATAAAATTGGTTTAGTGTCGATCTTGTCTTGTTTGCTTGACAGAAGTCACTTGAATGCATTCTTGTGAATTCTTGGCGGTATCGAAGGAACAGCTTCCATTCTACAATGTAAATGACTTCGATCCATGGTGGAACAAAATATAATAGAGTTAAATACGTTCAGTTATTTTGAAATAAATGTTTTAACGTGGTATTATCGAGTTCAAAAAACTTTAGGATGTTGCATAAAAAATTTCCCCGCGACCGGGTAGTTGAAACGAAAAAAGTGACCTTTTCGATGAGGCATTCGGCTCAGGTTTCTATGATAGAAATCCCACTGAAGCTGCCACATCTAAAAGTCTGATTTCGAGTTTTAAATTTGGGCCGGCAAGCATAATAGTATTGTCATTTGACTTGTATGTTGTTGTACAGTTCTTACCTTTCTGAGGTAAATGATGGTTAGCAAGTCCGGGACGGTAATACTGGCCGCTTTACAGTCCAACACCAGCAAACATGAAAATTTGTTCTCTATTCGTCCCTACTCCGCAGAGACAGACAACACGTGACAATCTTTCAGTTGGGCCCAGGCTATGAGCTTATAAACACCGAAACGACACATGAATGACGATATGTACATTCTTGGATATGAGATCGCCAGCTGTCCCATCGTTGCCGGCAAAATCGTTTCTTTTTTTTTTTTTTCTTTTCAGCATTATATATGTGACTAGGTCGTCTAGGAGTAATCGAGGATCCAACAAAGTTTTGGCGGGCCGTTACCAGTCCTACCATTTTCACTCTCATCCCGCTTCACGTGGGATGCGGCATGAAATAAATTTTAATGGAGGGATGCGAGATAAAAATACTTCGGCTTGAGTGGGATTTGCTCATTTTGACAGGCGGGACGCGGGATAGTTTCAAAATTAACGGCGGGATGTGTGAGGAAAAACAGAAAATCACACGTTATAATTACGTGGAGAACTGAGACTCTAATCAAGCTAGGCGGGATTGGGATAAATCAGGATAAATTGATTCTGAAATTTAGTTATTCATTATTTACTATGTAAGTCCAAACTCATTGCTGAATATCTAGGACTGCGCTAGCTAATAAACTTATCGATCTAATAATATACATGAAAAATTTACTCGATTCTGATTGGCTGAGAGCAGTGCAGTTCAAGTGTAACACCAGTGCAAATTACACGTCGTAATTCTGGATTATGATTGGCTGAGAAACAGTAGGAAATTTTCTCAGCCAATGATATCACGTAAAATGATGACGAAAATTTTGTGCGGAAACTTCGAAAAAAGTTTCAAGAAAGATCTTCCGGCAAATCCTTCTACGCGAATTGTTTCGTGTTTATATTATCAATAAGTAATCATACGGTTTTTCTCGTTCAATTTGGAATCAATTTTCACTAGTGAGTTTTTCAAAAAGCTGAAATTGCACTCGCCGAAGCGGCTCGTACAATTTCAGCTTTTTGAAAAACTCACTCGTGCAAATTAATTCCAAATTGAAGTCGAAACCATATGAATACCTATACTAATAGATCTAATAAATCGCAAACATAAGTAATAAATCGTAAAAATAGCTTCTTTGAAAGACACAAACGATTCTGCCAATACTACATGACTGGGCAATCTGTTTTACTCCTGTAGATAGGAGGCTTAACGATGGGAATACTTTAAAAGCATGTCCAGATGAGCGTGTGGAAGAATAATAATTATTAACTGGGTGAAACTTGGCTTTATCTACATATTGCTGGGTTATTTCTGGTCTTGTAGAGCATAGACAAGGGTGCGAGTGCAATTAATTTTGAGTGGAGCAGGACATGGGCCAAAAGTAAAAGCGGCAGGATGCGGCCGTTCAAAACAAAGCCACTGTTGGAACTGTTGACACTGTTGAGCCTTCGAGCAGGTGTTGAATTCCTTTGTACATCACTGGACTTCGAATTTCTTTTTGACGGATTGGCGCGGCCCAAGAGTAATTTCCAAACTCCACTGAAAATAATTGATACTTAATGTAGTTAACAATACGACTCGGCAGACGGGATCGGGAATAAAAAGAAGGAAAAAGAAAAACATTAGCCGCCGCGACGGTTTACATAATTGAGTAAATGGACACCACAGTTATAGACTCTGCACTCTCTGCTGACAGTGACACTCATATGCGGATGGTCCTAGAGTGAACTGAGAAAGGATCTTAAAACTGCCAAGTTCTCGGCAGAGCAGTAAAAAAAAAAAAAGAAAGAAAAAAAAGAAAAATAGAACAATGATGATAGAAATTGCAATATTGTTGCCCGGAAACGTTTTGGAGCGTGTTTTTTCAGAGGAAAAGGATCGAGGACCGTTTTCCCTTCCTACTGCAAAATACCAAAATTAAACCAAATATAGGTCGTCCCGGAAGTCGTGCATGAATAGTGTTTTATTGACCAGTTGGGAAAAAAAGCCCAGAGAGACTAAACATCGTAGAGATCGGCCCAATTCACATTATTTGGATGAGAAACATAACAAGAAAATGGGACGGGGCAGGTTTTTGACGGAAAACTCGTCAAAATTTACCCGTTTACTTCATCTGCCGTGTCTAAGTCGACGAGTTTTGACATCCACTAGACGAAAACACCGTCGAATATCTGTTAAAAATTGACCCTTAGAGTCCTCATGATCAGACGGTTCTCTGGTCGAGTGTTGGGAGAAAATTCTGTCGAGAAAGAGCAACCTCGTTCCTATCGTCTTTCCAATTGATGGCGGACGAGGGGTCGACCGCCATCTTGAAAGAGGTTTGAGAAGAACTGGTACTAGGCACTGTGGGTTCACAAAATGGCGCCTAAGTGGCCACTAATTAACCCGTCCTACTTACTACCGTAAATTTTTTAAGGTATGTTTAGACGGACGCAGGCCTGTGGACGCGGAGTTTAAAGTAGACGGAATGCTCGTCAGACTGCTGTACCTATAGATTCAGTCCCGACAGCCGAGCATTGGTGGAAACGAGAAGTACAACTGAATCCATAAATTAGGCGAGCTTATCCTAAGAACATTAAAATCAACCACAGCACTGAGAAGTACTCCGCTTATTTAACAAATAAATAAATAGATATGATGCAAAATAGAAATTTTTAACAAAGGAAGATGGAAATGATGTATAAAATTGAGTCCGTCTTCGATAAAATATTTATATAACTGTACACTTAAAACTTGATTATTTCTGGGCCTTGCCTTCGATAGCACACCAGTTTCCTTTATTTCTTGTATTTATTTTTTGCATGTTCGTCAACGAGCCCAGCCTTATATAATAACGCTTCACACTCGCAGTAAAATGGTGAGAATTTTCATTTTCTTTACCTTGTCGACAATGGCCATAGAACCTGCACTTAATGGGGGATTGAATCGAAAACAAATACTGGCATGTACGTAACTTGCGAATTTTCTACGCTTTTTATGAACCATTGGCAAAGGGGAAAATAAAGGGCTCATGTGCGGAACGTGACGAGGGCAAAAAATTAGTGTGCAACGCGTGAAAAGCAACTAAAAAACATAAGTGACACGAGAATTTATGAAATATGAAAACGTCGTTAAAAGCAGCTAATATATAAAAGTATGTAAAACGAGTGAATTTTGCAAAATTTGTGCGTGAAACGAGATCACAATCTCTCCCCAACCCCCCCTAAACCCCCAGTTATTTGCTTCCCTCCCCGGGCTTCCCTCTTCGATGTTTAAAGCAAAATTATGTTGCTGAGAATAAAAACGCACGCAGAAAAATGTTAAACGCAACCTGTTCTCAATAAGTTACTGAACTATGCCAGAAACGTCGGATTTCTTCTCTGTAGTTTAGTTTTGTCTTTGCGGTTTATTTTGGCGCAATTTTGACAATAAAATGAGCCTAATTACCTTGTTGCAATTCCGCCCCTTCCGTCGGTCTAGCATTTTCTGGCAAATGATCACAGGAAAACCCGTGACTTTTTAAACACCCCCGTGGGCGCTGAGTGCGACATTAACATTTGCAGTTCAAGCGTTTTACAGCTCGAAACGAAACTAGACCTTGAACGATTCCGGCGCTCTGACGTTTGAGGACCTCTGAGGAGCAGTTAAAACTTCAAGAGAGCGAAGGAGGTAGCAATTTCATTACAGCACTTCGAGAAAATGGACGCGTCGTACGAAGAGTGTTTCGCCGATGACGAATCCGACATCAGTGAGAGTTCGTTGAGCCGCGACGACATTCACACTGGACAAATTCATCAAGACATTGTAGAAACCACGGCTGAGAACGAATGTGTTTTTGACACGGAGTGGGCTTTGAAGAGAAGGTACAGCTTGTCTTCGCTTCTTTATTCTCGATTGCTGCTACGGTTGGAGGGCAAAATGAAGACTGCTCTTTCGTAAAGTTGTTTGGCTTGATGACGGCCTTAGTCACACTGATCGGTGAATAAAAAACAATGTCGGTGACTGATATTTTCTCAATACGAGAAATTATGACATTGTTGCGCTCATCGAAGGACGCAAGAGTTGTTTGAGAAACATATTAACTCACGAGAATAATACCTGATCTTGGAATGACGAAATACGATGAGAATAGTTTGGCACGAGAAATATTGATCATCGAACTGTCAATTTACTCAACTGAGAGCCAAGATATAATACAGGCATGAAGACAGCGTCCGAATTAGAAACATGAACAATGGACGAAGCTAATATTATCACTTTTGGTTAGAAAGGCGGACGCTTAATTGTGGTTTTGGGAAAGAAGTCTATTTATACCTCTTTTCAAGGGAGTTGACATCTTGATTTTCTGCTCTCTCCGGAAGTGAAACTGTAGTTTTTTACATAAAACAATATATACATAGTTTAGAAAACAATGATCTCAAATGGCTAAGGAAAATGATAAGGAACAATGAGTTGAATCTTTCGTGGTCTATGCTATCAGTTATGAGGGAAGGAAGCGGTTGTACAAGGTTGATACACAGTTAAATTTCTTTGTTCATGGAATTTCCAAATTCATGATCAGTTTATTCGTTGAAGTGCTGTGAAATAAAGTTGACTTGACTTGCCTTGACTTGACTTGACTCTGGTTGGGAGAGACTAAGGGATATCAGTTGCAGAGACTGTGAGAATGAAAAAACAAAAACAAAAAAAAACAACGATCCTTTTTTTCTAAGCATAAAACTTAAAGGCGGCTTGCATTTGCATTTAGTTTACGTGTATGTAAATGACTGCTAGAATATTCGGTTTGAAAAAAGTTACCACAAATTAAAACTTTCTTACCCCCAAATATCCCGAGATGGCAAGTTTCAAACCCAAAAAGGGCTTCATACTAGGGTCTTCTTTTTCTCCTCGAGATACGGCAATGGTTGAATTGGACAATTGGCGAAAGTGCGAAAGTTGCGTGCGAAGTGCGGCTGAACCAAAGATCCCACGTGAAATTAATGCAAACTGAATGTTTTAGGGTATTTTTTATATCGCTGAACTGGTCCGCGATAGTGATGAAAAGGAGTTTCTGATCAGTTCCCTTAGCGGTCTGAATTTTAAAATACTGACAGCCAAGACGAATCCCTCACTAACTTTTTCATTGCATTGCCGACCGGCTCCGTCTGTAAACCATAAAGAAAAAAGAACTCGACCAATATTTCTCCAATACGGACCTAACGCAAGTTCAATAACCTATGATTATATCACTGACTCTTTTTTTTCTGTTTGGGTGTGAAGCTCCGTCCATTATAGTGAGACAGAGAAGGCGTAACATGTTCCAGGCTCTCGGTTAGTGGGGACGATCGAAAAAGCGGGCGGGCGACGAGCGGGATCAGCACCGAGCGGGATTCGGGAGACCCCTCTCGTCGCTTGTCGCCCGCCCGATTTCCGACCGTCCCCACTGACCGAGAGCCTGGAACAAGCTAAAGAAGGTGGGAATCCTCGAAAAATCGTGACTTGTAACTCCAAAATTTCAAGATGTAGAAAGCTCATGGCATGCATTTATCGAACTGAATACTTTCACATTAATTGTTTGAGATTAACAGGCGGTTATTCCGTCAGTGAAGATCTAGAATAAACACATAAAGAAGTGGTAGGTATTGAGTCTGTAAACCAAAGGTTGTTCATGAGCATTTTGTTTTTGCACGCGAAGTCCGCGCGAAGTTAGTACGAACTTTACGCTAATCAACTAAGGCCCCGTCCACGCTAAGCCGGAGGAATTTGAAAACGGAGGTTTCACTCTGAAAACGCCGCATCAAATGTTTTCCGTCCACACTGCGCCGGAGGAATTTAAAAAGCAGCAATCACCGGTCATTTTGGATTTGTGTTTGAGGAAAACTCGGTCAGGGAAATCACATGATATCGTGACACCATAGTTTTCGAAAAACTCCGTTTTCAACACGTTTTCTTTCCACACGAAAACGAAAAGCCGGTGTTTTCAAATTCCTCAGGTTTGAGGAGCGTTTTCGAAAAGCTTCGTTTTGGTGACGGATTAGTGTGGACGGGAGGCCTAACAGTAGAACTAGCTGCGTTTTCAAATTCCTCCGGCTTAGGTGTGGACGGGGCCCTTTGCATGACCGTGTCACTTGACCTTGTCAAACACTGATGAAAATGGTTGTGGTACGAAATAAATACCAGAAGTGGAAAGGGCGCGATGAACCTTTTTCGGTTTCCAATTTTGAGGCCACTGACGCTAAAGTTTGAGATGTTACGGCTATTTAGAGGCTTTAAAAAATTAACAAAACTTGTAAAGAAAAACGCTGCTGGACGCGGGACGACAAGTTTTGCAATCCAGCATCATACTGTCTTAAAATTTCGCACCAAAACGTCAATGGCATCAAAATTAGAAATCCTACTAAACATTTCAACACTCTCTTCGTACGACGACCATTTTCTATGATTGACAAAGTCACGTGACACGGTCATGCAAAGGGCCTAGACTCACTAAATGTAGGGCGTAGTAGAGCAACGCAGGAAATAACAAAAAGTAATCTTCCCTACCTCCTATCTCCTTGCCCTAGAAAACGTTAATTTACCTTGTCTACGGCGAAACAAAATTAGAGATCAGCTGGGCATTGTACCAGCTTCGGGTGAATCGAGTGATTTTATAAATGCATGCAGATGAAAGTTTGCGCCGCCTTTGCGCCGCCCTTTCCTATCTCTTGGCTGAAGCCTATAAATAATTCCTAACAATCAAAATAAATCGAAATGTGGATTTTTTTTTGTTCTTTTCCAGTCTCCCTTATTTTGAGAAATAATTCTTTAAAACCAGCTGGGCGATGTCTAATTCGTTTCTAGGAGTTTTTCGACGTTTTAAACTTCTAGAGAAATCCACATTTATCCTAAGGCTTCGCGGGATCGTGCTTGGAAGAACTTATTTTGGCGGGGAACGGTTTTCCTTTACAATTCTGGGAACGTACCGCTAAATATATAATGAATGTATGCGGTGATAGGTTGCTACAATTTGACGTTCTTTTACCTTCAGCCGTGAAGTGTATTGCCCCATATACCTTAAAATTTGTAAAAGTCCTCTGGTATATTTATATTTTCCCAATAGTTTGGTAAATAGTCCTTTTAGCTTAAAATTTAAATGTTTGGATTATTGTTCAGGCCGTATCAAATTATTTAAACTGTTTACTCTCTGGAGCGTTCTAGCTCTTTGTCAGCTAATAACAGCAAAAAAGAACGCTGTTGTTATGCTAATTCCCGGCTAATTCTAAAGACATCAACAGCGAATCTCGTTTAGATCACATCAGAAGGAAAACCTTTGTTTTTGTTGTTTTGTTTTGCACGAAAGTTTCGCTTTTCGGCGCGTTGTAGCGGCATTTGATTCCAGAACAAAATCATGAAAAACTTGGGTGTTAGCACCCACGTGAGCGACCAAGATTATCTTCCCGACGATGAAAGTTCGAGTGACGATTGCAGTGGGGCAACCGTAGCGAAAGATAACGAACTAAAAACTGGTAAATCGAAATCATCGGGCCGAGATCCGGATAATGAGTTTGTGTTTGACAAAGAGTGGGCGTTCAGGAGAAAGTGCTCCTTACAGTCATTACTCTCCGCAAGGCTTCTGACTTCGTCTTACGAACCGAAGATATGTAAGAAATTGGAGGTAGTTCGTCATCTTACTGGCCATCGGCGCGGTGAGTGGTGCACAAAGGAGACCCCTGCATCCTGTGACGCAGAGAAACCTTGCAACAGACCTGTTTGTTTCAGCCAAAGCATGAAAAAACAAAACGACACATCGGAATGTAAATCACATGCTAACGGATCTTTGAAATCACGACACAGGTCAAATACTGTAGTATAAAATTCCTTAAAATGCCAGCGGTGAAACCTTAAGCAGTTTAGTCTCCGTCTTCACGAAAGTAAGCGAGGGAAACCTTTGGAACAAGAGATAGCAGCAATTTGGTTAAGTTTTCCCCCATGTTGGCTGTCATATGTAAAAACTTCAGTGCTAGCAGAGACGGACACGGAATCAAACAAAAGCATATCCGGATGCTGGTAATGTTCCAGAACGGAGGAGAATAATGGCAGCTAGAGATCTCCGGATACCGAAGAGCACACGAGTATATGACTCTTGCATTTTTGGCGGACAGCAAGCACCCTCAGAGCGCTTATATCAAACGAAGCTCTTTATGGAAATTTCATCTCGATCGAAAGGCGGGGAATAAAGCTGAAGCCGGCTATCAGAACGGATGGTAGTTGAATTATTTATAATAATTGAATTATGACATCAAGAGTCCTCTTGACAAACTCGAGTACCTGGTTAACACGAGTAAACCGAAATATATTCAGTCATAAACTGGATTGTTCGTACACACACAAAAAAGAAACTTCAGGAAATAATCAACGATGAAGCTATCCTTTTCGTTGCTTGTTACTGGGTAACTGGCAGAACGTGATCGCCGCAGGTTACCCCAGAAACGGTACGCTTCTGGTGGAATTTTTTAGGTCTGGCAAAATTTCCGTTTAGTTGCTTCGACTTTCATTTGCGAGTTTCTTAATTAATACGTACGTGACTTTTCATAAAGTAAACAACACAATTTCATGAGTCCCAACGGTCCAAACATAATCCAGCTGTAGCTGTTGATTGTCTCCTTTGCAGGCGTTGTCGGGCAACGCGTCGCCCTCAAGAGGAGCGTTGTGTGATTACCTTCACGCAACGCGGGTTCCGTGACTTAAATCCCCGTTGTGAATACTCTTTGGGAGTCTAGATCAGCTAGCGAAAAAAATTGACCTCAGTGATGTAAAAAGCTGACAGAACAAAGAGATTGAACAGTTACTTGACAACCATCTTAATAAAAAACGTTCTCCCAGTCACAGTTACTTGCCTTTAAGTGTGACGGAAATATTTCATTCCTATTATTTCTTGTTTATTGTTAGTTTTTTGAATTCATTCTGCATGCATCGTACAATTTTTGTGAGATATCCTGTGGCAGTCTGTCCACAGACCCTCTATTGTGTCTTGAGTTCATCGTGATCACACGCAAAATATTAACCACAGGAGGCAAGAACAAGCCAAAAGGCAAGGGGTGTGGCTGTGGAAACACTAACACACAATATTATTTTTTTCCCATTTGGCATTCTCTTTCACTCCTTGTCTGCGAAAAAAAATAGAAAATAAAAAATAAAAAACATCTGTGGACAGACTATCCTGTCATGACAATTTGATATGTTTTGTTGTTTACAAAATAAAAATTATTTATATTTTTTTGTTCAATTCTTTACATGATTTTTTTCCT
This sequence comes from Orbicella franksi, assembly GCF_964199315.1. Classification (NCBI taxonomy): domain Eukaryota; kingdom Metazoa; phylum Cnidaria; class Anthozoa; order Scleractinia; family Merulinidae; genus Orbicella; species Orbicella franksi. The sequence goes on along the minus strand of NC_138145.1, from coordinate 10,096,355 downwards.
GGGGTCTACCCAAGCTCAACAAGGTGGAATGTTTCAAGGGCAAACCAATATTTATGAATTTTGAGTATTGGAATCTTAGTTATAAAGCAAAGGAACTAGGTTTACATTACTTTCCCTTTCAGAAATCCCCATTAATCCCTAGTTGTAACAGTCTCAGAGATTCTTTTCACCCTATCTTTTGACCTGCTAACATAGTCTTCAAATTAATTCTACCCAGGTAAATATTTGAATTTTCATGTAATATCCCTGTATTGCATTTTACAAATGAAAAGCTGGTTCAGGAAAAAAATTACCAGGCTCCAAGATAGAGTGGTAAATTAATTAAAATTAAACTTTTATTTTACCCTCGGCAATGCTTATAGCACAAGTGCTAGTGGGCCAAGCAAACAACTGAAACAAAATAATTCAAATTCAACATAACATTGTTAAGAATCCCAACTGGCAAACCAGTTGGCTATTTATAAGCGTGGCCAAAGATTTGAACTCGGGGCTACCGAGAAACAAATCCAAGTAGTAAATGAACCCCTCAAGCACTTTGTTGCGGTGTGATAGGCTCTTGTATAATGAAAAGATGAATGGCTGTCAAAAATAGTTATGAAAAAAAACCCTCACTTAATAATGCTGGGCTTGAGCAACTTACAAGAGTCTAATGAAATTAGTAAGAATATATGGTATTCTTAGACATGTTGCTTAGGTCAGCACCAGGGTTGATTTCAGGGGGAAGCTAGCGATTATTACATTTAACTGTGAAAAGGCCTTAAAAAACTGCAAAACCAATCCCAGCATCTTTCTTCATCCCACACACAGTGGTAAGAAAGGAGTAAGCTTATATATAGCTTTATACAAAGATACTTGGAGTGATTGGGCAGGTTTATTTTCTCACTCTCTCTCTGGCTAAGATAATTTCTGGCATTGGTCAATGTATTAGGCTGAATATCCCTCTGTCCTCTGTACAAATTAGCCAGTTCATTCCAACCTGCAATCAGGTCCCGGAATCGGGTTAACCTCCCTTGTCTCGTTTATAACTGCTTACACTGAGACTGTCTCTATTAGTCTCAGTTTATGATACCTTCGACAATCATTTACTCGCCATATCCATGTCCCAAACATCTCCCATCTCCCATCTCCCAAACATCTCCCAGATCTTCCGCCGGTCCCTTGTAGTTCCGTTCAGTAAAAAATTACCTTTGTACACACAATTTCGGCTACTGCATAAGCCTGGGATCGTCTGGTGAGATCTTTACTATGGTCACATTGGCAAACACAGAACTATAACTGTCGTTGGAATCAATAAGCTGTTTTGCTACTTGCTAAGAATGGAATGTCGTTGTTCCGTCGCTAGGTACAGTCTCAGGCTTGTATCCTATTCGCTCGTGAATTTTCGAAATCCTCTTTGGATCATTCAACGCCAGAAGAGAATCATCAAGCAAGCTCTGAGCTTTAACATCCTCATCGTCTTTCTTTGTATCCTTCGTCCACATCTTTTTTGCTTTCTCGTATTCTTCTACGTCCTCTCCTTTCAGTTCTATCCGAGTGGGCTTTCTTCGTAGCATAATTTTAAGGAAAATGTCAGATTTACGAGGTGCCTGATTAAAGACGAAGACCTGTCAAAATGGCGCCAAATGTCTTCTGAGAGCCCACGGTTTCAAATCTCAGCAGCATTTCCTGTAAGAAAAATTCAAAATGGCCGCCTTCGAGGAGCAAAAAGCGTCTTGTCTTTCGCAGGTGGATCTTAGTAAGAAAGGAAGCATTGATGACCAAATCGTGGACTTAGTACAATACATTAATGCTAAAGATGATTATTTTACCACAAGCTCCTGCTCTGGAAGGATTTCAGTTTTCTCCGAGGTTAGCTATGAGGGGATAGAATATACCAGTATGTATGTATTTTGTTTTGGGTGATGCATCTCAGAGACTCAGATTTAACTGAAAAATTACAATTTATCAGCTTGCAGATCAGAAAAAGAAGCATTGCGAGTGGCTTTATGTTACCCACAGTACAGCAACAGAAGAAGAAGTTGTAAGTATATACATAACCCTGGAACATAACCTGCATACCACGTGTGTCACATATTTGGTGATCAGTTGAAGCGATCAGTATGCAATGGAGCCCCAATCGATGGAAATCGATGATTGGAAAAGCAATCGATCAATCGATATCAATCCATAAAATTAGTTAATTGGCATCCACTGGTATCGGTCAATAGATGATCAATCAATGGTCACGTCACACAAAAGCCGTTCATCAATTAGCAAAATATGTCACACCCAGACTTCTCAACACAAAGCATATGCCATGTTGCACATCCTCATACCACTGTTAGTAACTGTTCTTCTTGAGTGTTCTTGTAAATGTTGACCAAATTAAAAAAATGTTGGTGAGCGATTCACTTAGCATACAAGAAAAAGAGACAGTGTGGAAACTCATTTAAAGTTACTAATAGACCATTTTACAGTTGTCTGCTCAGTGACCTGACCTTTGTATGGCAGCGAGGCTAGAGTTGACCTTGTTTTGATACAGACCTCACTGCTTTTGTAATGTAAATGCACCTAGTTAGCATCAGAACAACTTGTTTTACACAACAAAAGCACTGAGGTCTGTATCAAAACAAGGTCAACTCTAGCCTTGCTGTCATACAGAGGCCAGGTCACCGAGCAGACAACTGTAAAATGGTCTATTGATTGGTATCATTTGGTATCGATAGTCATCAATGGTTTATTTCATCAATTGGACACCCCAAGAGATGAGGTGCAGTCTCCTACCTGTCACCCCTTATGTGTGTTTTGCACTTGTTCGAAGCTTGCTTGCACTTTGTACCCAGCTCATCACACCCACACAACTGTAAAAGCCTGAGGAGGAGTAATATTTACAAATAAAATCCAGAGACACTTTAAATAAGTATTCTGCAGTTCTAAGTTGCTCTCAGTTAGTTAGGTTATGCTGTAGTTAGTCCTTAGTTAGGATCTCTTTCGACTGGGGTCTGATATATCTATCTTGAGATTAACACAAGAAATAAAAATTTAATGAGTCTATTTGTGATAATTGACATCTGTTTACTGATAGTCAGGCTATAATTTACATGAACTTGTAGACTCTTACTTGGTGTAGAAGATGCAGTGTTGTAAAACAATGGAGAGCAAAAGGAAAAAAAGAATGTGGAAAACAATGAAAACAATAGGTTTGTGGGGCAGTGTTCTATCATTGCGTGTTCTGTCTCTTGTAAGACAAGAAGGAGCCAACATGGAGTTCATATATGAATTATTTCATATAAACTTCACATGGACCAGACTACTGTCAATTTCCAGAAGTAATGACCCTTCCCATGACTTTTGGAATAAGCAGGTTTTGGGGCTTGCTACTTTTGAAGGGTCCTAACCTTCTGGAGCACATTACTTTTGGGGAGCCAAAAGGTTTGTTTAAAGCTGGCACAACTACCAGTAAGCTCTTTTTATTAAATAAAAGAAAGAAATGTGTAAATTAAAACAGTTCCGAAAATGTGTCAGTACTTTTGAAGGATTGTTGCTTTCAGGTTTCATTAGCAGGCATAATTTTTTAACATTACTTAGGGGGGTCGCTAGTTTTGGAGGCTGTTACTTTTGAAATTTTACCATAGTATATCTCTTAGAGTTACTGAAGTTCAAATCAACCTGCCTTTTTATTCACCACTAGGTTAAATCCTTGAAAGGCTGTGTTGGAAGTGCTGTGTTCAAGTTTGAACCATTTGTTTTGCATGTTCAGTGCAAAGACCTTGTCGCTGGACAACAAATGGTAAGAAATATTAGTAATGTTATGTACTTTTATCATAAATTGATTGTGTCGTAATTTAAATCATAGTAGAACTGAAAATTTAAATAAAATTAATATAAAAAGAATCAAAATTCTTTCTTATTTTCTTTTGTAGCTTAAAGTGGCCCTCACATCTGGTTTCAAAAATTCTGGAATTGTCATTGGCAAGAAGGCCAATGTGATAGTGGTGCGTAACTAGACACTCAAATAAAGTTTTTATTATTATACAGCTTATAACTGTGTGCTAATCTAATGAGATTGAAAGTTAAAAACAAAATATAGATCAAACTGTCAGTTAAGATCCTAGAGACCTATTACCGGTAAGTTTCTTTATTCTTCCAGCTCTGATGGATATCCTTACATAGTAATACTACAATGGGACTCTTACTCCTCCATTGTGTGGTGTACCACCATCAGAACACCAAAACTGATCATATTTTAAACAGGATTGTTGAATAAAAGAGGTTTTATAATTAAAGGAAATGACTGACCTAAGTTTTGTTTGGGCTTAAAAAGATAGATAAGTGTTAGTAATAAAAAAGGGGCCACACTAATTTACAAGGTGGTCACTGACAGGAGATTGACTAACATCCAACTTTACGTCAGCCAAATGCAAAATGAGCAAATTTGCTCATATGCATCAGGTTGAACTTTTGTGATGGTCCAAGGATTCTTCTACATCCTCCTGCCAGCTATAAGGGAAAATTCTGTTAAAATCTTGGATTTTTCTGTAGGTATTTCTGACTGAAGTGAGTGCTCAATGACAAAATCTTTTGATTTGAATTGATGAATACTATTTTTGCATAGTTTGTGAAGAGTATTATTTTTCTCTGTTTATTTCAGGCAGTAAGAAGTACGCAAAGTTTGGAAGTGCCACTTGCTCATAAGGGAGAACTTATGGTCTCTTACAAGGTAATCAAAGTGGAATTTTTTTGCAGCAAAATCTCCTATTTTATTTGTTACCTTCTTATAGCTGAAGTAGGTAAGCAGGGTGAACTGAGGGCTAGTAGCGCCTGGGGGGGGGGGGGGGGGGGTTACTCTGCAAAGTTTTATACGGGGAGGCTCCATCCCAAGGTCCAACCCCTTACCCTTTTGTATACCATTTTGACAGAAAAGTTACCCCTTTTGTTTGCTTTTATTGAAAACAGGTACTCTTTTTGCATACCTACTTTAGAACATTGAATCTCTTTTCTAAACCATTGAAATGAAATTAATGATGTAGAGCTTATTAATAAATTGAATGAATGATACAGCTGTAAGGTGCATCTGCTCAAAATATTTTAACTGAAGTCCCTTTTAAATACCTAAATGACAGATTTCCCTAGTACCCTTTCATATACCTCAAGTTGTAAAATCCCTGCCTTTTTAATTACCTGAAGCCTGAAAAAGGTACCTCTTTTGGGGAGAGCATCTCCTTGTATAGGAGTACCCCCCCCCCCCCGATAATTTCTACTTTCTTTGTTATATCACTTTGTACAACTGATCACATTTTAGCGCTTAAATAAATTTTAACTTGTGTGAAGAGAAATGTTATCACTGATTTTGTTTTTGCAAGACACAGTGAAACCTATTTTAAGCAGACCCCCAATTAAGCAGACATCCTTTAAGCAGACACTTAGCCTGGTCCGGAAATTAACGTGTTATATTTCCTTTTATAACAAACCCCTATTCAGCAGACACCTCTATTAAGTGGACACGGACACTAAAATAAATTGTATTTGGCTAATTTCTAGTGTTAAAAACCTCTATTAAGCGGACACCAGACTGAATTGACAATGTGGCATGATTACATCCTTGAAATGGTTGATTAAATGTACCCTTATTATCGTTGCTTTATCGAAAGGGCATTACTACAAACAAGTTAAAGTTGGTAATGAAAGCTGACGAACTTGAACTCTGGATAGCTTCGTTAACAACCTGGAACTTTATTACAGTACAGAGGGGTTGAATGTTAATTGTTAACAAACATTGCACAATTGTTATAAACCTTTATTAAGCGGACACCCTCTATTAAGCGGACACTTGGGAAGGTCCCAAGGGTGTCCGCTTAATAGAGGTTTCACTGTATAAACAAAGCAGGGTTCATACTCTTTGAAGCTTTTAAAATTCCATGACTTTCTGTGACCTTTTCCATGACTTTTCTGCATTTTCCATGACCAAAGGTAAGCAGTTATTCTCACAGCAGTATCAAAACAATCATTTAACATATTTTCCAGCATTATAATGCATAAAATGTGTGCTTGTGTCTAAATCTACTGAAATGAAAGCCTGTTTCTGACTCTTGTTATCTTTTCAATTTTTAAAATAACTTTTTGCCAAGCATATTGCTTTTCCATGACTTTCCATGACCTTCACTTAAATTCCATCACTTTCCAGGCCTGGAAATTCAAATAACAAATTCCATGACTTTCCAGGTTTTCCATGACCTGTATGAACCCTGCAAAGTAATGAGACCCCTTACTATGTTGTTTCTTACATTCAGTATATAGAGTTCCTGGTGAATGCTGCCAACAAGAAACTTGAGGAAAATCAAAGAAGGATAAACAGGTGCATTCTTTATCAATAGTCTCTTACCTTAACTAGTTTCCGTTTATTAAAAACTATCACTTTCTGGCTTGAACTTGCGTTCAAACCCTCTGAATGACGTATGTATACTTATTTTAATGGTAAAGAACGCCTGATCGCAGGCTAGTTAGTAACCCCTAAGAGTGACGAGCATCTTATTTCTCAAAATATTGAAGATCCGATACCAGGATTCATTATAAAAGACGTAAAAAACGTTCTCTGGTAAAATTGTTTAAAGTTGTGAGCTTTCAACAGCCAGTCTGCTGTCTTCGATGGACAAAAATGAAATGATAAAATAGGGGTGACCCAAAAACACTGACCCCCGGTCCGCGGACCCCCACAACGGACCGGGTCCGCGGACTACCCTACGGACCAGTCCATGGACTACCCCTATGGACCCCCTCTACGGACCATCCTAAAATAGTGTAAAAATAATAAATAAAGATTTCACTTATGGATTGTCTAATAGATTCAGACTTGTGTCGGTGATTTTTTGAGTGTTACACTGTGCAAATGCAACAGACTCGCGTTTTTAACACCTCAACCCCCCACCCCTCCCCCACCCCTCCCCCCCCCAAAAAATGCCTAAAAGCTGTTTTCAGCGTAAGGAAATGCCAATGGTAAGAAGGAAAGTTCTTACCTTCCATTCGTGGCTCAATCTGGCTATGGAAGACATAGTTTTAGGCCGTTAATTGTTGTTTGTATCTATTATTCCGCTGAGCAAATTGTGAAGCCTGGAATGAGTTCACGAACCCACGGGAAAATGGGCTGAACAAAATGGCAGAGGGGAAAGAGCACAAATTTCGAGGCTTCCCGGAGGCTTCACCGTACGCGTCTTTCGTATATTTTATGGCCACAGCAAAGGAAATAGCAATGTGCAATGATTTAAATTGCATCCGAGCCTGAATCCAGGGGGCCCGTTTCTCGAAAGCCCCGGAAACTTTTCGGGCCCGTAAAGCCATTATTAGTTCATCTGTATCTACAAACGGAGAAGTGTATACGCCTGAAACTTCTTGCATGAAGGGAACCTCTGTTCATATTAAGAATACGTAAATAAAACAGTTCTGTAATCGTAACGTTCGAGATTTTGCTATGGCTTTCCTGGCCCGAAAAGTTTCCGGGGCTTTCGAGAAACGGACCCCCGGTCCGTAGTGGGGGTCCGCGGACTGGGGGTCAGTGTTTTCGGGGTACCCGATAAAATAGACCTAAAAGTTTTTGAATATAACAAGCGAATGGCATATATTAAATAGAATACGTGTGAAAGAATGTGAGAATGCTAAAAGTGCAAAATTAGTGTTTGTTTAAAAGAATGTTACATTGTCCCGGCAGAGGGCACAAATTGTTGTCGGCCTCGACCGTTTTCGCTGTGTGCCAGGATTCCAGCGTCTTTCTAATGCGGCTGTTGCCTTTGTCAATTATCTCAGCATTGTTAAAGTCGATGGTATGATCGAACGTCCAGGCATGTTTCGCTACATTGGAGCCTTTAGCACATTGTTTAGTATTTCTGATATGTTCTTTTCGCCTTGTACTAAACGATCTTTTTGTCTCGCCGATATAACTCCAGGGACAAGACCCACAAGGGATTTTGTAAACAACATTGCACTGGTGGTCGATCCGAGGTCGAAACTTGGGAACAGGGAGACTATCGTTACTCGAATATCACGACTTTTGAGAATTCTAGAAAGAGGCTCGGTAATACCTTTGATGTAGGGAAGGACCGCGAAGCTCTGACTATTCGTTCGGTCAGCCCAACTGAAGAACATCCCAACTAGTTCTTCAGGTGAAGGTGTTGGAGGAGTCGAAGATTTCTTTCTTATGATATCAGCAGTGACTTTTTGTGGGTAGCCACGTGAAATTGATCGCATTAACACCGCGTTCCAATCTAATGGCACATTTTTTATCATTTCATTTTTGTCCGTCGAAGACAGCAGACTGGCTGTTGAAAGCTCACAACTTTAAACAATTTTACCAGAGAAAGTTTTTATCTCTTTTATCTTATTTCTCCTTAAAATAATTCACTTTAAGTTCATGAGAATAAAGGATATGATCTCAGAGTAAAATGGTGTCAATAGTATTGATTATGACAACTAGTCCTCACCAGTACCACAGTTTAGTAAACGTATGGAGAACGATGTGGAAAAAAGTGCATCCTGATAATTATTGTCTCAAGGGTTAATACTTTTGCGATTCTTCTAAATGTCAGATTTGTGTGGTGTTTTTAGTAATTCAATGCCTGTGGTTTTTTGTTTCAGATTTTTTGAAAATCTGAGGCAGTTGTTGAGTGAATGTGATGATAGTAACTGCACTCTTCAGAAAACAGGTACAATCATACTACTACTATAGGCTAGTGGCGTATAACATCCATGCTTATCTCTGGTTTAATTCACAGAAAGAGACGATTCTTCTACTGCACTGGGAATGCCACTGTAAGGTTACCCCCAAACATGTCCATTTCTACACCTGATAGGAAGGCATTGTAAAACTGAAATGTCTCGCCCAGGCAAGTTAAGTCTTCTTGCACTGTGTTCCTGGGCAAGACAACTTGCACTCAATGCCTCTCTACAGGTGTGAAGTGGTAATGTTTGGGGTAACCCTGCAACTGAAAAAGCCTCCTCCATGAACATGCAGTTTCTACCGTCAAGGAAGGATAGTGTGTTTAGCCATAATTGAGGTAATATCTGCATGGAGATGGCAACTGACATGGACAGATTACTTTCTTATTTGCAATAGGGGTCTAAATTGCTGCATCCACACTATAATAATATGTATGGTTACAACACTTTGCAGACTTAGTGTTGACATCTAACACTTGGAACTTTTATTTGTTCAGGTTAATTTAATTGATGTTTCTTTCTTTAGGGAGGACACCAAAAATAAAGGGTATTAAGCAGAATGAATTGGCACTGGTGCATGTAACCTCTCAGCAATCAAATTTAGATACTCCAAAGCGGTCCGACGATGATGATGCACTGGATTGCTTAGTGTCCTTTTATGGAGGAGTGTCCTGAACAGGCGCATGGGGTAACTTTATGAAGGTTGAAGTCGGAATGACAATGGGCAAAGCCTCTCGAGTTCTTTTACAGACATCTTCAAACAGATGAGCCAGGGTGTGCACATCAGACACTATCAAGACAACTGACACTGCCAGACATGCCAGCGACATGCCACAGTCACAAAATGCAAAGGACTGAAAACTATCACTTGCAACTTGCATGACCTTGTGCAAGAGTTGCTTGGCAAAACAGTTCTTCAGTAACTTCTTGGAGAAGTAAAAAATAAAGAAAAACCTTACCTAGGATACCATTTCATTTTGAATAAGTGTTTTGACAGTGGACAGACCCTGTCTAGCTGCCATAAAGATATCTATTTCCATGCAGAAAACAGTGTTCAGATCCAATAAAAACAGGTTTCTGGACATTTGAATTTGCTGTGTGTCATGTGCTTCCTACTGGTCCTGAACAGAAATCAGGAAAATGGACCTACTAAATAGGATAACATTGTGCCCCAGTCAGAGAGTGCATCAGACTAGTCCCAAATCAAATGTAAGCTAGACAGTTCAGTAACTTTTTGTACTGGAGGAAACACAAATAGAAAGTTTGGTTATCTTTCAAGTGCTGAAGGGTTTTGATCATCCTAATCCTTATTTATTAATTTATTTTTTACAAAACAATAGCCTGAAGAAATGGATGCCTTGTGCTGGGTGATGAAGTGGTACTGGCCCAGGTTGTTCAAAAGTTGTATAATCTACCGGATAAATCACTATCCAGCAGATAAGCGTTAACAAAACAAACCACGCTATTCACTGGATAATGATTTATCCAGCTGATAGCGTTATCCAGCCTCTGAACAACCAGGGCTTGATGAATTAGTGTAGCACATTATTTTGCTCAGACTATTCAAAAACTGGCATAGCATTACCTGGAATCACAGCAACTAAGGAATCATTATCAACTAAGGAACCTCATCAATGCAATTACAACTGTTATGCCTTGTTTATTTATTACTACAGTTTTTTTTATGTTACTAGTACAACCACATCTTATTCTATCAGTGGCACTTATCCATCTACCTTGGACAATGTTTTCTGTTTTTTTTTTTCGTTTTCTTTTTTGGCAGCGACATACATCCCTAAGATATCGATTTATATAAAATGGAAACTGTCCATATTCAAACTAATGAAACATGATATTTTCACCGCATATCACTACACTGGCTTGATTAAATTATCCACTTTAATTGATTGTGTTTTGGCACATGCCATTCTGAGAGAAATACTGCCATTACAAAAAACACTTTATAGCAGCAATGCCTGATTCTCAAAGCAATACTTGAAAAATAAAATTCACGAAAACTGAATGACGCCTTCAAAAATAGTGCTGTTAGCTTACCTATAAAACTCCCTCACCACAACTGAAATGATTAGTGTCGGGATAAGAACCAGACGAGTGCTTTCTGTTAACACTAAAATTAACCGATATGCATTTGGCTAATGATACAGCCTTGCATGAGAAGTCTGGCAAAACTTTTCATGACTTCTGCCTAAACAACTATTTTACTCTATTCTGCACAGTCTACATATACCCAAAATTATGACAATTTTCCAGTAGCATTCTGACCTGTAGCTGATTATGACCACAGGTTAATTAATTAACAGTCCAAGCTATCCTCTTCAAATTGACTTTCAACAGAACTACAAAACTGTACCAAGCCTTCCCAAAACCAAGGCAAGGTATTTTAGCATTGATAATCAATGCGGTAGATTTAAGAAACAAAGCCTTAAAATTAAAGCACATGACCTTCATATTTTTGTTCTTTTTGCTTCTTTTTAAAGTTTTTTAGGAGTAAGTTCGTTTTGTATTTTGTTTGTTTTGTTTTTTAGCTTTTTACAATTTTTTCTTTTTTTTTTCTTTTTTTGAACTTTTCAGTCTATTTTTTTGCTATAAATTCAAGTATAAATACAGTATATACTTCTCTGCATGCAAAAAAATGTCAAGTGAATGTTAATTTAAACTTAAAATACCCTGTCAAATGTGCCACTCTGAACATTAGCCTGATTTGCTGGACCCACACGAGCCTGCCCAGCAGCTTGTGGCTGTACCTGACCTCTCCCACGATGTGGTGGTGCCAGAAATTCAAACATAGACGTATTTACAGAACTCAATGTGCGCGTGAGGTCAGTGGGCATGGGATCGCTCCAAAAAAAATCATGATTCAGTGCTGTATCTGCATCAATTCTTTGCCCTGGATCAACAGTCAACATCTTGTCAATCAGGTCTAGAGCAAGGGGATCTTTAACATAGCTACGTAGTCTTTCCTTTACACGCCTTTTCTGATTTGGCGGGAGGGTCAACTTGGTAAACAGATCCAGTTTTTCCACCCCTGGCCACACATCAGGTGCAATGGAGCCACATAGATGACTTATCAGAGTCAACTGGTGTTGTTCAGTGTTTCCTTGCATGATGGGAGTTCGTGTCCACAGCTCTGCCATAATGCAGCCTGCCCCCCACAGATCTATGGGAGGGCCATAATTTCTTTCCCCTAGCAAAAGCTCTGGTGGCCTGTACCAAAGGGTCACTACCCGGTTGGTGTAACGCTGAGATTGCTCTTTGTTAAGATGAATAGCACGAGCTAGACCAAAGTCAGCCAGTTTCAGAACACCATTCTTAGTAATGAGAACGTTTGCAGCTTTCATATCTCTGTGGAGTATTTTATTGCTGTGAATGAAGTAGAGTGCATTCAGCAACATTTGCACCATTTTTTTCATCTCCGACAATGAGAACTTGATCTGGTGGTTGCTAAGAAGGCCAGCAAGGTCATGTTCACAGAACTCAAACACAAGGTAGATACTTCCTTTATTGCGATTATAAGGAGATGCTACAAGACAAAATAGAAAAACAAATAGCTTTAAGTATTTAATTAGAAGTGATCTAAATAAAGTTGTTCTACAATACTATGCAATGACCAAGTACACAAGTTTGTCTATCACTAGTCTGTGTCGGATTGTTCAGCATTTCACTTCATAAAAGGTAAGTCTGCATACAAGCCAAATCACCCATTGGGCCAGAGCTTATCCTGGTTTCTGTACATGAAGCAATTAGTATTTGTACTACCTCTGGGATGGGATGCTAGTCCATTGCAAAGTTACCCCCAGCATTAAATTTGCCGGTACCCATTTGTACACAGTAGAGAGAGGCACTGTGAGAGTAAAGTGTCTTGCCCAAGAACACAACACAATGTTCCCCGCCAGGGCTTGAACCTGGACCACTCATTCGGGAGTCAAGCACACTAACCATGAGGCCACCGCACAAAGTTCAGTTTAAGGACTCAAATCTTGTTCACTCCGTTTCATACAAATTAAACGACACAAAGAAATATGGAGGAACATAAAAAAATGTTAGAGAATTGGTCTGTTGGATGTTGTTCTGAATCATTTAAGCTATGCCTTTTTGTAATATACAGAGATGACCAAAAATGGGTCTTTTGGAGAATGACAATGTATACTAGTAAGAAAATAGTCCTGAATAATTTGAGTTTGAGTTTCTGCAGAACCTCATCAGGCAGCTTCAACCTGGAAACGTTATTTTAATTTAGTTCAGAAGGTTTATTTAATGGACTGTTTTGTGGCTGGAAGCTAAGAAGTCAGTGAAAAAAAATACCTGCATAGTCATACATTTGTAAACTTAGTGATTGAATTATTCACCACAAAAATCCCTTTTAACTGTGGCGATGATCATTATTTTTGCTTCAGAAGTCAGTTTGATATTTTTGAAGCCACTCATTTTCTTCTGAGGAATGCCTCAAGAGGAGGAAAAGAGGTCCACAAGGAGTGGACCTGTGAAGATTGCTGGACACTAGACTTTGCAAATCTTGTTTTTTTTTTTCTGTGTAATTTATTACAAAGCAATGTACATGTATAAGAATAGTAACCATTTTGATTATGCTGGTCCTCCATCATGGAGGTTTTTGTGACAAGATTGGCATCAACATTACAACAGGCAAAGAGTCTTTATCTGCTGATTTTGGAAAAACTGCCTCATACCTTTGGGGGTTTGGCAGCAAGATGATATCCACAAGAGGGTAGATGGGAAGAAAAAGTTTAAAATCCATGAGCATTGAGATTTTAGAGTGGTCCTCTAGATACCAGCTGGGCTATCAAGCTAACTGGGAGCTGGTCACGTTGTGAGCTCATAATGTACACAAAGATGGGAAAGCATGCAAGGGAACACATGAAACCTCATATATATTTTTGAACTGCAGGGGGGACTTAAAAAGATATATCATCACAGTTACATACATGATTTTAGGCAGTTGCAAATTAAGTGTGGCTTGATAACCCAGTTGGTAGAGTACTGCACCAGTACTGTAGAGTCACCATTATTACTAGAACTCTTTTACTAGAGAAGGTAGTCTCTACAATTCAGGTATTATATATTTGAGTTTCAAGTTGAGAATAAGCAAAGCACCAAAGTAAAGAACATGTATAACAGGCTCTCCACCCCACAGAAGTGTTCATCAGTATTTACAATATGTCATCAATGCCTTAACTGCATTGTCACTTCCTTGCATACAATTACATAACATTATAATGATCACGTAACTGAGATAGACCAGCGATTTTTACCTACCTTTAGTTCGACAAATCTCCAAGAGGTTCACCACATTCTCGTGTTTCAACAACTGAAGGATCTTAATCTCTCTAAGGGCGGTGATCGGGAACTGAACAATGGTGCAAAAAACACCAAAAGTTCAGTGACTACAAAACAAGCACGGAACACTACTAAATCAAGCAAATCATGTATCTACAAGAACATTAAATACCCCTTCTTTCTCGTTGTCCATGAGGACCTTCTTGAGGGCAACGATTTCTTTAAGATTCTTTCGGTTGCGTGCCTTGAACACCTCGCTGCAAAACAATTCTTACCATCAACACAAAGTCGAACTATCAAAATGGCGGACTGAACAGTCTACAAACCCGAAGGTTCCTTGGCCAATTTTAACCATCCTTTCGTATTTGTTGACATCATGGCAGAAAGGGTAGTCCAAGAGGTCTTTACTCATTACAATTATGCGATAACGAGTGTTTAAAAGTGTGTTTTGGCAAAGAAAAGACAATCGCGTACTAAACCACGTTGTCCTCCTTACGCCGGTAAAATGAAGGTCACAGGAAGCAAGTTTCCCGGATGAGAAGATGCGAAAAAAATCCTTCCCAGAAATCAACGCACTCACCTTCAAAATGGCGTCTTATGACGTCACTATTTGCATTTCTTGAGAAACGCGTGGAAATTTTCGAACAAAATCTCCCTCCTGGAACACTTATGCGTTTTATCCATGCTTCATCTTGCTAGGGCTTGGCGATCGGATCGCAAAATGACACTTTTTTGGATCGAAAATTGCTTCTCCTGGCGAAGCGTTGCTCTTTGCAGTACCGACCACGACAGTCCGTAATTGTCGAAAACAACTTCCAATTTTTCTCTCATATTTGCTGGAACGATATTCCCTAAGCCGATTAAAACCGACAAATTCGCAACTGGGGATAAAAATGATGTCGTAACTCGCGCCGACTTTCCCTGAAAACAACGCCTTTCTATGTTCGGAACTGAAATTTTCAGAGCAAGTACTGCTTATATGTTTACGAGGAGCGCGAGAGCTTCTGGGATTTCAACAAACCATTGCATCTTGGGATGTCTTTGAACATTCACGGGTCCTTCACGAGAATCACCGTCAAAACGTTATGTGGCAGTTGAAATTTGTTGTAATAGTGGTATCAGGGCTCCTAGGCCTTTTGATCGGATGCATTGCCCTGTACAGGAAGTCGAAAAGTTTCCGGTTCCGCACAAAGTATTTTAGCTTCAATTGTTTGATGATGTTCTTCGCAATGTGTTGCAGCTTTGTGGGAGCGTTTCATCCATTTGATGTAGGGAACTTTCATCGTTGTTCCGGTGTTGTGTACAGATCCCTGGTTAGACTGTTCAGAATACGTTCCGAAATTCAAGGAATGGAGATTTTTAACACTCTCAAAGGAAAGAATTTCATTATTGTAGCAAATCATCAGAGTTCTTTGGATATGTTTGTAATACTGCAGGCGACACCACATAGAACGACATTCTTGGCGAAAAAGGAATTGCTGTTCGCACCTGTATTTGGCTTTGCAGCGTGGCTTTTTGGAATCGTGTTTATCAATAGAGGGCATTCTAAGAGCGCCAGGAATGTAATGGATAAAACGGCGAAATGGATCTGCGATCAAAAGGTAAATCTGCGCACATGTAACAACGTGTATTCTGTCATAGGGGAGGGGAGGGCTTGGTGCAGGGTGGGAGTGTAATGCACAATTAGGAAAGGAAGAGAAGTAATGGAATGCAATTACCTAAGTGAATTTACTGAGTGGGGCAAAATAGGGAGTAATCCTACAATATGCGACAACTCTGAAAGCATAGGTTTTTTAATCCTGTGGTCTGCATCTCTACAGTCTACTGCAGCATGTCTTTGAGTTGCATCAATCTGAATCATTTAGAAGAGCATATGGCTGGTGCTCTTGAAATTTGAATTGGCCAATCAGGATCCAGTAGGCAGGGAAAACTGTACTGTGTCTAGTCAATAGGTAAGACATTGAAGTCGGCAACTTTTCCCACTGGAGATGCATTTTAATAAATATAATTTAATGAAAATAGGATTTACCCCTTGTAAAATGAGGACCGGGATCCTGGCCAGATTTTGGCTGCTGGAATTTTTATTCCCAGCAGGAATCCCGGCGGGATCAAAATTCCCTGCGGCCAAAATCTCGCTGGGATCCTGCCACAAATCTTGTCGAGATTCTTGCTGGGAAGCAAAAGTCCCGACAGCCAAAATCTTGCCGGGATCCTGCCGCGAATCTCGCCAAGATTCTTGCAGGGAAGCAATTTCCCGGCAGCCAAAATCACGCCGGAATCCTAATGTGAATCTCGACAAGATCTTCGCTGAGAAGCAAATTCCCAACAGTCAAAATCTAGCCGCAATCTTGCTGGGAATCTTGCCAATATTCGCTGCGGGAAGTGAAATTCTTGGCAAGATTCACTGTGGGAATCTCGGCAAAATTTTAGACATGCTGCCACAAATTTCTTTTGGAGCCATCATCTTTTAAATAAAGGTTAAATCTTCCCAGTGTTTACATGCTTGAGGGTATTTAAAATACAGACAAAACTAACTTAATTAAAAAACATACACATATAGCCATACAGCAGTTCGATTTATGCTACTTAAATTTGTTTTTAAAGATGTCAGTGACACAGAAAAGTGGGGTCAATGATTTATGGCAAAATTCATGGTACAAAGTTTAAAGTTTAAAAACAGCTGGATAGCGAGAAAAACAGACTGATAAAAAAACCCAAAACAACATGATTTAATTAATTAGCTAACAGAAAAATTTAGTCACAGTTGTTTGGTTTGCAAGAAGATAAAACACCAAAGTTCATGTACACAAATTGGCATGATACGCTTTACGTTGAAAGAAATGTAAATATTCTTGTGCTCAACACTTTGTGATATCTGCATTTTTAGTAAAAGAAAATCTTACTGAAATAACAACAAAAGGGAAACTGACTGTTTACTCAAGCAAAGAAGATGCGGGATCCCGGCGAGTGCTGGGAACCTTGGCGGGATCCCAGTACCTATTTTACAAGGGATAATTTCAAAAACCATATCTGAATGTAAAAAATTAAAAAATATGTTGTTCCTTGTCAAATTAAACCTAGAATTCTTGAGTAAAGGATGATTTCCACTCTGTACTGTGCAGTCTCGGTACCCCAATGTTTGTAAGTCTCACTGGATGGAATGTGCAGTATCAGAAAATATCCATACTCCCCCCACAGAAGGGATTGGAACTTCCTGGGGGGTGGGGGGTTCTCTAAGACCAAAACATTTAAAGAAATGTATCAAGTTTAATTGGAATTTTCAGAGGGGGGGGGGGGGTCTTGGAAAAAATCCCTTCTGTGGGGGAGGTATGGATATTTTCTGGAACTACACAATGTGAATTGATGTTACTGGTTATGAACCGCTTACCTTATGGGTTAGGGTTAGGGTTTTATTTTATATTCTTTTTCCAACAGTGACTTTGATTTTACAGCTACAAAGTGTTTTCATCTAGTTATATCACAAAGAACAAAGCATAAAGCTTTGCACCCATAATGGCAGTTGACATGAAACTTTGAATTTACTTCATGTGAATAGTTGCAAAATATTACATTCTGTGACGTCTCACATGAATCAAAACAAAAATGTAGACTTGCGCAGTACCAGGTGGAAATCATCTTAAAAGTGCCTTACTGTGTAAGTTTAATGTCCCTGTGTTCCCTGAGCCACCTTTCAACTGGTGCCAGGAAATCAGACATTAAAATCACACAAGGGGAGCATATTAATTAAGGTACATGTACTTTGCACATAAGTAAGGCACTAACTTTTATTTATTAATAATTATTTTCAACATGTAGCTTCTTGAACAATTTTTGTGATTATGCACATAGCCTGCCTTGGGTTTCCAGTGCAAAAACTGGTGACACAAGTCCTTTTAAACTGCTACAAGTAACTTGAGAGTATATGTCTGGGCATCACCTCTCTGTGAGTTAACTCACCCACCCCAAGGTCAAGGCAACCACTCCATTGTTTTAAAGATATATCCTGTCTTCTGTTATGCAATGTATGCTTGTAACAAATGAGGGCTATTAGAATGCCATCCATTCTATAATTTAGTGTAGGTAAATTCACTTCACCATGTCTAAGTTAACCAATGGGTAAAGCAATCAATCAGTTATCCAGTGTGCTGCTCGAGTTTGACAGCAAACTAAATACACTACAAAAAGAAAGCTACATTGAGCATTTTCCTTACTAGACATAATTTGAAGAACATGACTGTAAACATTTATGTAGTGTAAGTGTTTGGAAAGTGTATGGTTTTGCCCTCAGTAAATTACCTGTTTCTCCAGGATATACAGCTTAGTTCATTTGCTCATTTTCAGATAAATCTTTGGATTTTTCCTGAGGGAACCAGAAGCCAAACAGGAACACTTCTTCCCTTTAAGAGAGGAGCATTTCACTTAGCCCAGCAAGCTCAGGTACAAGACTACATGTTAAGTCTTATTTGACTTGTTATTTCCTCCAGCTCCAAGCATCAGTTTGAAAACTTGACAAAACACTTCATAGTGAGCTCTTATCTCAGTACACCTTGTTATTTTAGCCAATGTTTTTGGCTTGGAGAAAAGGCTAACTAGAAAAGATAGTCATTTTCATACTTTGATGACAATTTTATGACCCAAAGGTAGTCGTGTTAGCAAGGTTCGACTGTTCTTTTGTTTGCCATACACTCTTCAATGTAAAGGTCTCGTGCTAGAGTGGTAATCAAAAACAATAGGGGATATCATTACTCTTATCAACTCTACTTTGAGACAATAGTAAATTTTTGTGCTGATCATGTAAACCAAATGTTTGAGACTTAAAGTCTCAAAATTGCCTCCCTGTATCAATACACTGCGGTATTTATTAGAGAACAAAATTAAGCTACGCAGTGTAAATGAAAAAAATCAGGAAAATGCTTAACTTTGTATACCTTTGCACGTGTTTTGTTTAGCTCCCTATTGTGCCAATTGTTATCTATGATTATTCTTCAATTTTTAACAAGAAGAACAAGTTATTTGAATATGGTAAGTTTCTTTTTAGTTTTTCCTTAAATTATTGGTAGATAGGTAAAGTCCGCACACCCCTGCATCTTGACTTGTACCTTCTTATTCAATTCACTTCCTACTATTTTGCTCCTGCCTCTCCATGCTTCTTCTCTTGCTTTAACATTATGCAATGCTGTAAAATTTCCCAACTTCACCCTTCTATCCTCTTTTCTTCTTCCTTTTGACTCCTTTTATCCCCACCCTTACAGTGCGTCTCTTTACCCAGGTGTATTAAATCAGTATCACACACCTTAGAAAATGCCAGGCTGGTCAGGAGTAATCTGATTAAATGCTTGGACCAGGAAGTCGTGGAAAACAGTACAGAGTCCAGGAAGAGTAGTGACAGTATGGGTCTTGGGTTGAAATAGATATTTGGTAATCCAAAAGGATCAGTGGCTGTGGGGCACAGTAAACAGTTCAAACATTATCAATAGTAATTCAGTGCCAAAATAAACTCAATTGTATGGCAGACGTTTCGGGCCTAGGCGTAGCCCATCCTCAGTGCTAAGTTTGGTTTTGAATGGGACACATCAGTGAAGAAATAAACAGTTATACGCGTGATTCTAATGGGTAGGTAAAAGTGTGCATGCGTCAAGCTGGGTCTTGGGTTCCTTGTCAAGACATTATCCTTTGCTGACCTTTTATAACTTCCCATCTGGTAGGAACCATGAAAGCGAGAGTATTGTCCCCCATACCAACTGAGGGTGTCACAGCTGATGGTGTTCCAGAACTTACAGAAACTGTGCGCCAACAAATGATCAAAGTTTTCCAGGAAGGTGATCCTTCAAAAAGTCTCAAGGATACAGTTTCAACTGTGGAGAAAAAGATTAAGTGATACTGCCATCAAAGTAGACTTAACAAAATGTTAAAAAATGATACCTTGTTTTATCAGTTGAAAGTATTTAATTAATATTATTATTTTCCTGTAATTATTGAATTGCACAATTTGTACAGAAATAAGTTTGATCAAAAAGGGCAAAAATCAAGTTTACTTATTTCTTTTTAAGAATATATACATCTAAAGCTTTTATTATCTTATTAGCCAAGTGTGAGAGCCAACCTTGAAAAATATACAGTGAAAACCCCTTATTCCAGTCACCAACAAGCCCCAAAAATCTGCCATATGAAAGGGGTTTTTTAGATAAGAAAAAGAGTCTCTGAGCTTTGTTCAGCCCAGAATAAAGTGGCTGTAATAATGAGGTGGCCTTATTAACGGGTGGCTGTAAGGTGGGGTTCCACTGTATTCCCAAGGTCTTGGCAGAATTGTCAATACTGATGAAGCTGATATTCTCCCAGTGCAGTATTTGAATCAAAATTTTCAGAAATAATCCCATGATCCAAGACAGGAAACTAAGACACTGTGAACAGTAATGGTTTTTTTGTTTGCTTGTTTTTTGAAAGAAAACCTGCAAAAACAAAGTTTGGAGAGAAAGAAAAGGAAAGGGATTTTTTACATGACGGTTAATATTCAGAACAGTGCCAGGTCCAATAGTTGGACAATATAGGACCAACAGAGTAGAAGAGCAACCTGATTTGTTGATTTTTATCATTGGTTCTCTAAACTTAGTCGTGTAATTACTGTTGTTGTGGGAAGTTAATCCCTATTAAGCCCCAGGGTAAACGTGCAATTTTTCCTCACTGAATTCTAACATTTGTTTAAAATTTCTTTTAATGGAAGAAAAGTTTGATTCAGGTTTTGGGGGCTTTCTAAGTAGTGAATCTGGTAACATATAAAAATTATGTTTGGAAATCAATATTTTGATCAGAATGAGTTATAAAATGTATTATAAGGTTAATGAATTAACACTGGTTCTTATAAGCCTGGAAAACCTGTGACATAACAGCCGATCGCAGTTACTAGCATTCGGCAATCTGTTCCAGTCAAGCCTCCAGTGCACCTGTAATGGGTCACCAAGGTACTCAAATAGGTGTGCAAACGATTAATTAAGAATACAAGGAACTGTGGGAAAATCAAGCTGGTACGTCATAAATTTTATATCTCTCCACTGTTGATTCTGCTCTCATAAGACATTTTGATCATGGCCAACCCCGGGGGACAACCACCAGCATGCTGACGAAGTCAAACCCAACTTCACTTTGTAGGCATACCAGCTGTCAGTACCCGAGGTCTACAGATTGCGATGCCAGTGATAAAGTGATTTTCCATGGGCATTTCCAGGTCTTGCCAAAGACCATGTCCCAGGCTTGTCAGTGGCATACTACAACCAGAGATTAAGAGCCTTCAATTTAATAATAATCAGTTAAAATTTTATTTCTCTTGTTTTGCAACAACAAAACACTGGTATCCAGAGTTTGAAGTTGTTACCGCATACAAGAGCTATTACTTTGAACTATTTTTATATTTTAACGTTTTTAAATATGATGTTCCATTTTAATGTTATTTATTGATGAAAAAATTAGCAAGAGATATTGTATTTTATTTTATTCTTGTGTTTTTAGACTTTGCCTAATGTATCTCTACGGGCTTTCACTTTGCATTATTTTGTTTTCATCACCAGGATGACCATGTGACACAAAACATAAAACAAATTATAATTAGATAGTGTTGATGTGCTGTTTTTGGCAAATATTCGTGGACGTGCTTGAAGGGTTTTTTTTTTTAATCAAAAAGTTGCTATACCACTATGCATTACTTTTATGACATGTTAAACAACTGACTACCGGTTGCGACCACCTCTCGTAAGCGACCGCCTCTTACCAGCGAGCAGTTTTCCAAAAAACCAAGCGTTTCCAAGTCAATCACTATATTTGGAACCTCTTGTAAGCGACCACCTCTCGTAAGCAACCGCGACCACTTTTAGAGCTAAAAGTTTGAAATTTTCTTTTGTTTTAAACCTCCCATAAGCGACCGCTTGACAGATAATACAGCGAAAATTGGATAATAAGGTGCTGTAACATCGTATTCCTGGCTACTACAAGACAAGGAAGTTTCACAGTGGGAAGAACCAAGAGAAAAATCATTTTCTCTTGGAAGGACCGATTTTTTTCTCTCGAAATTGACTTTTACATCAACAAAACATTGCATCGGCATTGGTGCATTGGCTGAGACTCGGCAGTTACCATATTCTAATGAGGAACAATTTTCACCCAATATGATCTAAACTCTCGTAAGCGACCACCTAGGCTTGACATTTTGGGGCTGAAGCGCTCTTACCAGCTAATTGTAACAACGTTTTTTATTTAAACAAGATTTTTATAAGAATGTTCATAGAGAGTGCTTATGCCGTTTATGCTTTTAAAAACTTTAAGAACAAATCATGGTCAGAGAAAAAGGAAACGATAACTTATAATAACAAGCACAAAAAAGAAAGTTATGAAAAACAGTTTGATTGGGAGATAAAAGACTGAACAGAATAAAACAAGTTTCCATTAAATTGGAAGTCGATTCTACGAACTCCATTTAGAAGCCAGTCAATTTTTCCCATATGAGATGCGGAAAGCCACCTATCTCCCAACAAGTGTGCAGCGAAGGCAAACAGTGATTCATGCAGAGGGCAAAGATTTTGGCCGTAGAAATTATAGTATTTTTTGTAACAATTCTTGCTGGCCTTGACAGAATGGTACTGACAATACCATAGCAATACCATGGCAATATCATGGCAGTGGTATGACCTTTTAAAACACCCTTAAGTTTAGTCTTAAGTGCTTTCAACTGAAGGACAAGGTCGGTGACCCCCATTTTGTCATCAAATTTATTGTAATCAGTATGTCAAGATTCCACTTTTCAAAGTTCAAATTTGTGTTACTAGGGAATTCAGAGCCACCATTAATTTTCCAAAAACTAAATTGGCCCTGAACTACCTTCCCCATTTTTTTTTTAACTGAGCAAAAGTTTTGAAATGGTTTTCCTGGAGATGATTGTGAGTCATCTTAGCAGGAGTCTTTGCCTTGATTAGTTAATAAAAGCATCTTTTCTTGACTAGTATGAGTGCGTTAACTCTGTTTAGTGATTAAACTCGCCTTCAATTTTCAAGCTTGGTTTGCTTTCAGTTCCAATCACCTTTTCTCCCGGTAGAACAAGGTCTAGTTAAGGTATTGTGCCTGGTACCCCCAACCCTTTGACATTTTCTATCGGTCATTGCTGGAGACTACAATACAATGGACTGATTTCCAGTTTCCGCATCTTCGTCGCTCTTATCATCAAGAAGTAGCAATGCTTTTTCCAAGAGCTCAGAACCCTTGGTATTTTGTGGTTTAAGCATGCTCTTTGCAAAAATCACTGCATCTAATTTGAAAAACGTCATATCTTTGATCAGGTCATCCTGCTTTGATTCGTTGGTTGAGGCGCTCTCCTCGAAATTTGTCTTCAGTGACTCCTTAAACGTTCTTAGCCAAGTGGCAACAGCACCCTTTTGGTTGGATGGCATGAACTCTTTCGAGCTTAACACTTGAACCAAGAGATTAATACACTGCCACGACAGTTCTCGCTCTGAACACGGAATGCTCGGAATTTTCTCAAGAATGGACTTCACTGCATTTTGAAGGACGCTAGACAGTTGGTGTTCATCAGCCTCTGCATGTTGCAGAATGAGCAAACAAAACAGAACCAAGCTCGGGGTTACAACGTTAACATTGAGCTCACATAACTGTGATTCCAGAACGATTTTGTTCCATGGATTAGTTGCGAAGTAGCTGGCGTTTGGAACGTAGGTTAGGAAGCTGTCCAAGCACTTCACTGCACATTGCCTTACAGTCTCACTGTCATGGATCAAGGAGTTCTGCAGGTAAACAAGCAATACGTGGAGATCCACATCGGATAGCTTCTCAAGGGGCTGATACTTCTCCTGGGTCCTAACTGACAACACCACGACAGGGTTTTCTGATTCACCTGTTGTTCTAAAGAAGGAATCCCAGAAAACAAGACTTGAAAGTCCCAAAATGTTTTGCCGTTTATTGGCGAGTTTCATCATGCAGTTCTTGTCAATTCTGAATGCATCTTGGTCGTCTTTCTGAGCCAGCATCTGGGAGTTTGCAAGGGACGAGATGAGAATCAAGATACTCGCTAGTAAATTGATATCCTCCAGGGAATCCCTCCGCTGTCCATCATCTTTGGCTGGGCTGGCATTCAGAATCTCTTGGACAAAGCTACAGAACCCTTTGTTGGAAAGAAGCACTGCAGCAACCCTCTGGTTTTCTCTGTGTGTGTCCCAAGCTAACGACACGTTCAGGTAATTGAAGGCGACGACTGAGAATGTTTGACAACATTTGGTTGATGTCAACAAGTTAATGACATGGTACAAAAGCTTGATGTCAAATGCCAGGTTCTTCATTTGGACAGCCACCATCACATTCAGCATGGCAGTAATTGAGTGCTCCTGAAGAGGATTAGCCTTGTGGCTCAGGAAAAGCTTGTGAAAAATACTTGTTATATGAGTTGCCAGTGACCTTTGATTGGACATGCTTAACTTTGTTGAAGCGTCTGAATCTTGGCCGATCAATCTTTCCAGGATGGTCACTACACGATCGGCGATAGCTTCCTCGTTACATTCAACGAGCGAGACAAACGTGCGAAAGCTTTGTAAGTTAGTTGCTAGAAGATTGTAGAGTTCTGCGTTAATGGGAGAGTCCTGTGCTGTGTCTGTTCCTAGAAAGCTGATCAAAGCCTGTCGTCCAAAGGCTTGTGCCAGAGATTCACGAGAAAATATCCAGGAAACGAAGAGAGGGTCATGAATGTAAATGGATTCAAACTCATCTACTTTGAACTTCACCAAACTTTGCTCTAGAATCTCTTGGGAAGCTTTCATGTTTTCGACGACGGTAGATTGCAGTGGTAATGTCCTTAGCCTTCTGTAACATCCCGTCCAGAGAAACAATAAATGTTTCAGTGAGACGCGAGGCACGATTCTGAGATCTTGATGCAAGACAAGATACTTGTGTAGACTTGTCATAAGGTGCTCAACAGGGACTATCTCGTCACCGTGAGCAAACGACACATACATCAGCTCAATACAAGCGCACTGTGTGCTGAAGAGTGAGTCGTCGATGATCTCATTAGTACCTTGCCTTACTGCACTTTGGGTCAGCAAGTTCAAGCACGTTGTTGAGGAATAAATACCACCAATGTCAGTTGTCTTCAACAATTTTCCAAGCTGAATGCTGTCAGAGGCATCACTGAGTGTAAGACAAAGTTCTGTCAAGAATGTTGCTATTGCATCTCCAAGCTCACTGCTCTCTGCTCTTCTATGGAATTTTTCTTTGATCTCAAGCGACAGTCGAACAAACGACCCTGAGGCAAGCTTTTGGGCAAAAACCTTCCTGCAGATACTCAGCGAAGACACGGAGAGATGTAGGATCTCAAAAACGTTCTTAAACACAGTTTGGTTCTCAATAGCCTCACAGTTCACCACTAAGGCTGGAACGCATGTTTGATCAATGACTTTCCACAACGACTCCACAAACTGGCCTAGCACTTCTTTCTCTTTTGAAATTGATGCTTCATTCTGTATTAGCAGGGCTGTATAGGATGGTTTGCGATCTTGGTAATCTTGAACAAACTGGAAACTCTTCTTGAGTACCTCTAATAGAGTACACAGAAATGTCTCGAGTGCCCCTAAATAGTTAAAAGAATTTATAATTGTGAAAAGTAGTTTTGAACATTAAAGCACCCTTCTTTCCGCTCTATCCCACTAGTTCTCCTGTCTCATTTAACTACATGCATGCCCCGTATGGCCGTTTATATTGCAAAACTGAAGTAAGTCAGATAACTCCCACCTATGCAAAATACTCTCAGTGACCCAGGCTACACGCTGGCAGTTAACATTCGTAACGGGATGGGTGTAGTAATTCTAACAAGACTTAATAGTTATGTAAGAAATTCAGTTAAGTTCATAATATTAAAGGAAGAAAAATGCCAAGATTAGATTGCTGGGAAAGGAATATGGGAAACTAAAAATAAATCAAAAATGCAAAAAGGTCGAAAAGTTGGTCAATGGGAATGTATTTGTTCTGTCACCCCACTGCCATTCTTCTGAAACTTTTATGGTTAAAATTAAAGATAGTGTGTTGGCATGACAATCTTCAAGGTTGCATGTGGTGCGTATAGCTTACCTTTGGGAATATTTCTAAAATGTATCATTGGCTTGGTGAACTTCTGTAAATGTGATGTAATGCTTGACACAAGAGAAATAACAGCTTCAAACTCCATTGATGGGGGAAAGAAGTCGATGTTCAGAAAATGTTCCACTGCATTCGCTGCCTGAGTCAGCACCCTGTGGTCTGCAGACTGCAGACACTCGAACAGCACGCCAGCACACTTCTTCCAGAGCTCATCATTTGGAAAGAGCTGGACGTTAGAGGGTTGCTTTGATAAAATCAGTGCTAACACATGAGTGGCTTGCCTGATTATTTCGTGGTTCTTGAGCTTGATGGCTTTCGATACACCAACGATTACTGACTCTATACCGTACACGGAGTAGCCTTCGGAGTAAAAGATTTGAGTTCTAACCATATGATCTAAACAACAGAACACTGACCCCAGAATTATGTCACTGGAGCATTCCAAGTCTTCAAGTAACATCTCTCCAATTCCGCAGGTCAGGAAGACTCTAGTGTAATCATTCTCCGCTGGGTCATTTCTTAATATCTGAGTGATACATTGTATAGTTCCGATCTGGATTGCTTCGTTTGGTGACAGCAGCAATTTCTTCAAGCTTTCCACCATTGCGCAGTTGCCCGTGTTTGAGGGCTTCAAAACAGACTTCAGCACGTCTGATTGTCTGGCAAACAGCTTCAAAACTTTAAGGGCGTTTATTTGAACATCCATGCCGATTGAGCAGTTGATAACGGCGCATGTTTGCTTACATATCTTCTCTTTGATCTGCAAACTCAACCCGTTCAACGCCTCCTCGTTCGAGCAAATCTGCACGAGGACGAAAAGAAAAGCTGCTTTGACATTATCTTCCGGAAACAGAAGGTTGGAAAGCAAATATTCCATCAAACTGGACGAATCTTTAGCGATTACTTGAGATAAAGCCGGAATTGATTTTAGAAATCTCCCCAAGGCCACAACAAAAGGATAGGATTTCTTCAAGTTATTCAATTTGATTATTTGGTTCTCCAACTTTTCCACAATTTCTGCAACCAGGCTTTCTGATCGTAGTTTGACCGTTACGATGTCAAGAGCTTCGATTGCCGTGTTCATCAGAAGTTCGTTCTCTGAGGTCAACAGATCCATTATTACACTGCAGAGGTGGGAGGTGATTCTCGCATTTTGGGAAAGAAGTTCCAAGAGAACTTGGCTGTTCGAGAGAAGAAAGACAACCTCACGAAGGGCCTTGCGTTTTCGAAGGTGGAGAACATCAGCATTTTCCAAAAGCTCTACCAAACACGCTACGCAAACTACTGAAACGTTTTCCCCTGTCATTCTCCATTGAGAATCGTGTTTTGAGTGATTTTTGGTGAAGAAACTCAGTGAGTTTTCGGCTGGCTTCATCTTTGTAATGACACTTGCAGTATTTCCAGCGAAATTTACGAGCCCACGATCTAATACAATGCGGTAATTGTTTCTGCGCAGGTGCATTTCGTGTTTATTTTGGAGGGAAAATTTCAAAGTAACGGATCGAGCGAAAATCGCTAAACATAATTGTCTTATTGCTCTCCCAAATCTAAACTATTGTGTTGCACTATCATGGCATCTGATGTAATTGTCAGTCTGGATGGAGGTGAGTCGTGTGTATGTGATTAGTACAGCGCAAAAGTAGCAATCGCGGACGAAAACCTACCTCAGCTCGGCTTGCGCTCCCCGGATTGTTTGTGTGGTTTTTCGAGCAAAACAAAACATTTTCTGATCTTGTTTTAGGAACGCAATCTTACTATTAATTGGATTTTCAGAACACCGATAAAACGGACTGGTTACAAAAATGCTTAAAATCGATGGGAATGATAAGGCTTTTTGAGTTCGTCTGAAACGGAGCTAAATCCTGCATAACCATCATTTGGCATTACAGTACATGTAAGCTTAGTTCATTACAGTACAATTAGTGTAAATAAGCTTAAACGTAAGACGTTAAGTTAAATATGTTAAAATTGCCGAAAAATGTCTGATTAAGACTTTATACTGCCAGTACAACGATTCTTAGCTTTGCAACACATTTTACGAATATCTTCCATCTTCCAACATTGCTGTATCAAACAGTTAAAGCATTTTGCTCAACAACAGCAAACCAAAATGTTGGCTCAATAAGGCTTGTTGAAAAGCTGTTAACACGGTACACCCTTTGCCTCTAGTCCTTCAATTTACATCACCAGAAACAAAACATTTTAATGTTATACTGTATTGCAGGGAAAAATCCAGTGCTACAGGAAAATGTACCTCCCATTAACACATCATCAGAGAAAAGGCTCACAAAGGTATTATTTAGTGACTGAAAATACTACCAGTCTATCAATAAAATACTCATAAAGAAACATATATCTGCATGTTTGCTGATCTTCGTTCATTTGAAGATGCAATATCATGCCTTAAATCACAACTGTGTGGAGGGGCCAGACTAGAAAATATAATTTTGGCTGGCAGTAAGGTCATGGCATACAGACCAAGCTAAAGGACGTCCCTGCAAAATGACCAAGACTGAACAGCCATAAATGTTTTTGCCCTGCCAATTTAAACTCTGTCAGAAAGTACTCTATCATAATTACCATCCATAATAAGCTTGACTTTGTTGGGAAGTTGTAGAAAAAATATTGGTAAACAATGTTGTGGATTGTACTCACCAAATGAATTATTCATTTATTGCAGACTTGTGTGAGGCTGGATGGCCTTTTCTGAACTGTCTCACATCAAAACCATACAGCCCCACACAGGAATGCATCTGTGACAATATAATAATAACAATATCGTAATAGACTTTTTTTTTCTCTTTCAATGGAAAACAGGTGGAGCAAGCAAGACGTGAGGCACTTTCTGCCTTTGGAAACTGCCCATTTAATTCATTGGTTGTGAAGAGAGACTGTTTTAAGTCAAAACTGAAAGTGACTGCAGCTAAAAGTGCATCCTCAAGAAAAGAGTCAATCAGGAGACCAACTCGGTAAGAGAGCTTTGATCATAGGGTGCAAGGCTTGTAAGAAACTTATATTCCAGCTTGCCCTGGGCAAGTCTTAGTTTACATTGTTTTATTTAGTTGGCAGATGACTTGCCTGGGCCCTTGCCAAGCAGGCAAGTGAGAATGAAACGTTACTTGCTGGAAAGGAAAATCTACTTGCCCTGGGTGACCAGACAGCACTTTTTTCAAGCCCTGGTTGCAAGGAAAACTGTGTCTGATAGCTTGGGCTAGTGGATTTTACAGTTGGGTTAGTGGATTCTGTCCTTCAATGGGCATGTAAACTTTCTTTGGAAAATTTTTGCAGAAATTTAGACTACAGAAGTCTGGTAGAAGGTGAAATTTTGGGGGGCAGGGGAGAATGACTTTCAGCCTAGTGCATTATAGTTAGAATTTGCCCAAAGGGCAATCCCTATTATTGATATTTGTGCACCTTGGATCAGTAACAACGGTTAGACAGTGTGCCAGACTCAAGTGACTGATTGCTAGTTTTGTCCGCATGGGGTCACAGTTGTCCTTTTGTCGATCCTTGTCCCCAAAGCCACCAATCCATCTTAGCTCATGGGGCCTGAGGCTGTACATGGGGAAACGCTGGTTCTGTAGGCACATGATTTAATTCGCCAAATTTTTGGACCAAGATTTTTGCTAAATTCAATACTGGTTTCCTTCCCAAAAAAGTGATCTCCATCTCGACTCATTTGATTGCAGCACCAACAGATTTTAACAGACTTTATCGAAGGGAATTTAAAATTGTAATAACATCCTTGTTGGGAGGAGAATTTTACATAAGTTTCGTTTTAGAGGACTTCACTGAAAATTCTCCCTGTAAGCCAGTTTTAAACTCCTGAAGGTTTGTTGGTTTTATGATCATATGACTTAGTTTGAGATCAGCCAGATATTTGCAGCAAGTCAATGGTGTTGAGTTAATGAAAATCTTACTTCAAGAGGCTACTCAATCAAATCATGTGTCTTCACAGCCACCTTGGCCCTGCTGGCTATGAAGGACACCTGGCTCTGGGAACAAGAATGCTTTTGAGTCTCACTGTGTTTCAGAAATAGAAAGAATGTACCATGTTTCTATCAACAAGTATAGAAATGCAAGTGGAAGTTTGGGAGAATAGGAAATATTGTGGGAACACGAGCTGACATTTGATTGTTTCCACAGCTTTGGCTCATGTTCCCATGCACTTTTTTGGGTTCTCCCAAACTTTCACAAGTGTTTCTATAACTCAACAGAAACACAGAAAACATGTTTTCTATTTCTTTTATAAAATACTACAACAGAAAAAAAGGAAACAACTTGCTTACTTTGATTGTCAAAATGTAAATTCTCTTTTCTTGGGCCATCATTATGTCAACAGCTAGTGCTAGTTCCGTGTTTCTATCAAGTTATAGAATCTGAAACATGCTTTTGAACCAATCAGTGCACGTGTTTGCTTTGGGCTATTTTCTAAAAATGGGTACCAGTGAAGTGAATGTAGGAACTAAGTACTATCCTGATTGGCCACTTAACCCTTTACCCACAATGCACTGATGACAGTTTTAAGCCAATATACTCCCAGATCTTATGAACTTCAAGGTGAAAATAAAATGTGACTTGTGAAATGCAGAGTCTGCAAATTTGTTAATTGCATTTGATTGGGATTATAATAGCCAATCAATAATCCTTCTATTTTTCTCCGTAGAATGGAAAAAGCCAGACAGGAAGCTAATGAAGCATTTAAGAATATTTCCCTTGGCCAGAAGCGAAAAGCTAGTGTCATAGAGAAGAAATCAGAAACACAACCTGAAACACAAAATGCAAAAAAGAGACTTACTAGACTAGAGAGATGTAAACTTGAAGCGCAGCAGGCTTTTGGAAATGCTCCTCTTAGCACGCTTATAGAAGGAAGGGTACAAGAGCAACAACAAAATGGCAAGAGACGAGGAAGACTTGGAGTTGAAGCCAACCTTTCAGGAATCAAGAACGTTGAGACTATCAAAAAGGACACAAAGAAAAGTTTCGGAAGGAGATCCATTGAAAAAAGTGTGAAAGAAAAGAGAAAATCCACCAGTAAGGGCAAACAAAACAGAAGGTCAGCCTCAAGAAGAAGAAGTTCAGCCATAATGCGGCGAAAAAGCTCTACCAAAGGAAGTCGACTAACAAAGGTTCAAGCTTCGCAGTTAGAGGCTCTGAAGAGTTTCGGAGGACAGAGTCTGGAAAATGTTTGGAAGTCCAAGGATAGTCCACCCGCATCTGAGGGCGTGGCAGTGACAGTTGACGACACCTGTCAATCAGTTGAGAAACCGGAAATCCTTGATGATTCGCTGAAGCCAGTTGGCATGGTAACATGTGATAGACAAAGTACTTGCCAACAAGAAAGTGGTATTGATGTCGAGATAGCCCTGAATGAACACACTGCAGAATTTTCTTCCCAAACAGGTCTCCAGGTAGTTGATGAATCTACTCAAATTGGTGGGTCCAGAGACAGTGAAATGCAAACAGAAGCCTGCGATTCAAACGAAGTAAATGAAATCGCAGATGCTTCAATGCAGAATGCAGCCAATGAAACCCCTCCTGTCGAAACATGTGAAGATCACGTGTACGCACGAGAAAAGCACGTGCGCAGCTTGAGTGGAATGGCCCCTATTCCAGAACAGAGTCCTCCCGAGGCTTCCGCCCGATCCAGTATAACGCCTGTAGAGTCCAAGCCCCTGACACGCCTGCAGAAAGCTCGACTGGAAGCGTTCCAGAGCTTCAACGGTCAAGCGTTCGAGCACGTCATTAAGACTTCGACTAGGAAAATGGCCAGGTACTTAACGCCAGTAAAACATCAGGGAACCAACACCGAGGTGAATATGACAAGGAATACGCCCTCACAGACAGATGATTCATATTACAAAGGTCACCCGCGTCCCAAAAAATCTGTCTACTCCAACCTTCGAGAAAACAGCTTTTGTGACAGGGGTGCGTTGTTGGAAAGCAGCAAGATAGTGGTTTTCACGGCAAGGTCTCTGGATACGCCTTCTCCAGAGTGTTCACCCGCCAATACGTAGAACCTTGACCAACCCATTAGCGGTGACGGCAACGACATTGTCAACTTCCGATAGCCTCCAGTTATTTTAATTTTTACAAATGTTGAGTTAAGAAAGATAGATTTATTTTGTCCATATGTTATCGAAGATGTTAATGTTTTGTTCATGTTACCTTTGGTTTGAAAACATTTCTTCAACCTATGCCATTAGGAAGCCTTTACGTTTACTACTTTACAGGTTCTTTTTTCATAACTGAACGCTACGGTTTGGCAGACGGCCATACAATAAACGGTTTACGAGGTAGTAAATCGGCCCTGTTCTGTGGCAGCGCAAAAAATATTATTGACTTACTAGTTTGTTTTCTTTATCACGCGCAAAACACAGCGTTTTTATATTTAATTGATGTCAAATAATTTCCACTAACGTCGGTTTCAGAAAAAAACTCACAGTCGAGATACCTGGGAAAAGAGTTAAAATGTAGTGCGAAGGGTTAATCAGTGCTTGAAAGCGCCTCTTTGAGATTTCATATTTCTATACATTCCTCTAGAGGCTACTTTCAATCCAAGCCGATTTTTATCTTGACGAATGCTTGTTACAAGTGCATGTATGTCCGATAAATCTGGCAAACAAATAGGCTGCGAACGCAGGCGAATTTCCGGCTGTCTGTCTCGTATTTCAGATGTGCTTGCGGGCGAGGAACGCGCTTTCTTTCCCGCGAAAAGCCATTTGAGACGTCAGCAGTGGTTTTCTTGTTTCTTTGGTACAAGCAAAAACTAAGAAAGTTGAAAGTTCACTAAGTATTGTTCGTGCATAGTGGTATAATGGTGATTTTCCCAGCTTTTTTCAGCCGTTTTGATCAGTTATTGATCATTTTCTTAGAGTACTTCGATGTTAACATGAAGATTAAACGCCCAGGTAATAACGGCAAGAAAAAGGTTATAAATAATTCCTATGATAATAGAGAGTGTAAATAGATTTATATTAGGATAAGCCAAGGGCTTAGTTATATTTAGAGTTGTGGTTGTAGCGACAAGTGAAACGACAACTGTCTTTAAGAAGAACTTTAAAATGATATTAGTTGTCCTGTCTGAAGTTGCCTTGGAACTCTCGCCTAGTTTATGTGCGCCTAGTTTCGTTGGTTAGAGAGAGAGATTGAGGCGGAGTGAAGATGTGACGGCGTTGAAGTGTTTTGTGCCGCGAGGTCTTAAAATGAGTGAGACTCTTTCGTACAATAGCTCCGTCACTGGTTAGAGTCGCTTGTTTAACAGATAAGGGGTTGTGTTCTGCAGGAAGTATGGCTTTTTTCTTGACCTGAAAAAGTGTGAAATACAGTCACCATTGTTTTGTGCATGCTGCAAGTTTGTTGGTGGGGGCGGGGGTATTTATCAGTTACGTGGGTCTTATTAAACAAGATAGTGGATAGGAAAAGAGTGGCAAGTAGTAAATCTTGCAGTTTACGTGCAAGGTACATACGAACCCCATTCCTGGTCAGTGCTAGGAAAAGCCATACCCCGATCAAATGCACAAAAACTGCGTATACGATACTAGCGAGAAACAGCATTGAACTTAACACATGGATGCTTATCACAATCTTCCTTCTTCATATAATCGGGGGGGGGGGGGGGGGGTCCGGTCGAACCCCTTAAATTAAAACAGCTAACGTCATAGAACTTTTAAAAATGTATGTAAGTGCATTCAATCCTTAATGGAATTACAACGTTGCCTGACACGCTGACTTGGCCTCAATGCCGGAAATCTTATTTCCGAGAATCTCAATTTTAAAAATTTGCCTCCGGACCCCCTCAGACAGGGGACAGTCTTCGGCGGTCCGTATCTCGAAACCCCCTCTCTAAAATCCTGTATCCGCCCCAGATAACCGTTATGAATGACTTACCTCATGTACTACGACACTCAAGATAAATGAGACGCATTCCAAAGTTTAGCTTTGTTACACGTTACACCTGATTCAAGAGGAAAAAAAACTCAGTTGAGTCTGATTCGGCGGGTCACTTAAAAATATTACGAACTCAGTCGACTAAAGGTAAACTTCAGTGCAGTGAAGTTATGCCACGCCATAGAGAATTAGGCTAATCAGAGTACAGGAAAGCCGTTGTATAATCGTCGGTATGACATCCAACATTCCCATCATGCGCCGCGCCTGTGTGGCGTTGATTGTGTTGATCACTGTATTTTCTATGGCATGGTATAAATAAAATAGTCATGCTGCGCTCTCTCGTGGTATAACACGGAATATCCCACTTGTCACATGCATTTTCTTGGTTTACCCACTCGCCTATTGAAAGGCTCTTGTGTAGACCGAAAAAGTTCAAGGGACTCGTGGGGCATTTCTTAAGTATAGAGCTTGAGAGAGGAATAATACACATCTGATGTCCATGTCGTGTGTTTCGCGTGCGCCCGAGAAGGCGTCATGCACTATTCATTTGATTGTGAAACATTACACCTTGATTGTCGTTTCTTTTAACTTTTTACTTTTCTTTCTCATTTGTGCTCAATGATTATGTCAAATGGCTTTCAAGAGAGATTTGAAATATCACTCAAACGTCGGCGCGTGGATAAAAAACATTGTCTTCCGTCCACAAAGAAGAGTACGTCAATGTAAATGAAGTAAAGAGACCGCACCCATTCTTAACTTAACCAGGTGAGAGACTTTGAGGTTTCCTTAAGTAATTCTGATTGGCTCTCTGGAATATTAAAAGTACCCTTGAAAGGAGTATGATGTTTTCGTCCACTTTGTTAGGGTATAGAGGCAGTTACTGCTCTGCTAAGTTTGATGATCCGACGAGTAAACTGGAAAAATCGTACTGGAAGATTACCTCGCTAACTTTACTTCAAGCGCACGGAGACCAAAGCTAAGCTAAGGTAAAGGAAACTACCGGTCTAATTTTAGTTTCTAAAATGACAGTGTATATTTTTTTTAAT
Source organism: Orbicella franksi (assembly GCF_964199315.1). Taxonomy (NCBI): domain Eukaryota; kingdom Metazoa; phylum Cnidaria; class Anthozoa; order Scleractinia; family Merulinidae; genus Orbicella; species Orbicella franksi. The sequence goes on along the minus strand of NC_138145.1, from coordinate 10,061,301 downwards.
TTATCGCATCTGAAATTTAACAGGATACATTAGTCAAATAGGTAACTCATTGTTCAGGAAATTCTTTTTTGACAAACTAGGACCAAATTCTGCGTTTTAAAGCAAATTTTATGAGCCGTGTGGATATTAGCTTAGCCAAACACAGTTGCTTTTTGTATCTTTTTATCGGACATAAATTTATCCGAAATTCATCGACGTAAGAGAGACGTCAAACAGACAAAATTGGTTAACTCAAAACAAAAAATATCAGACTACCTCTTCTGAATTGAAAGAAACGTTCATGAGAACAAAAATAGTTCTCAACGATACTGTTCTTTCTTAATCTTTTCACATTTTCGTTAAATTAAAAGTTCATTACTGTGTAATGTTCTCTGTTCTTCCGTCTCGTTTGGTCGAGTGTCGACCATTCATTTAGAATGTTATTAATTAAAGTTTCTTTCCTAAAGGACCTAATTCAGGCCATCAGTTAAGTTTGCAACAAGATGCTGTTAGTATTTCTTTTAACTCTTTTTTGTTGCGAATAAATTAGATTTTTTCGAAATTCGTGTCCGAAGAAATGGTGGCTTACAGAACAGAAAACAGTGCAATGATTCCTAGAAATAGCAAAATAAATATGTCAACTGGATCTGTATATTTTTGTAGCTCTTATAGTCTAAATTGCTCAGTTTCGTTATATAATGTGCGAACTCCGACCAAAAGACACAAAATCAATTTAACTGACTCCTGAACAATAGGATTGAGTAGCGTCCTACTCTGGGATAAGTTTAGTTTTGACAAAGATAAAATATGTTTATTTACTTTACAAGAGGAATATAACGCTTCCTTTTGAAAAAGTTCTGTTGAAATGATTAAATTCGACAGAAAAGATGTTATCATGAGAAAAATCTGATTACGTGTTTTAGTGTGCGGTAGTTACTAATTACGCGAATGACGAGCAACCGAGTACATGGCAATCAAACACAATGAAAATTGTAATATAAGCGTCTGTTTTCTTAATTAAAATGAACACTTTTTTGAACCATTCTTTAAGTTTTTTGCTCTGTCTGAAGGACTTGTCGCGTCATTTAGACCACGAGCAGCCGCCATTTTTTCTTGTAACGCAGCGGTGTTGCTCTCGCGGTGTTTGTCGCTGACACGAGATAGCCTGGGATCAAGGTTGATTTTCCTTTCCCGCTTCCATTTGAGTGGACCTGTAAAAACGCCTGATTGAACGAACTCCATGTGTTTCCAGACAAAATAGAGCATTCGACTCTACGTCTCTATTGTTCGTTTGTCGTACTTAATTCAAAATAAGAGAAAAAAAATTTCTTTAAAATTAGAATTATGGAATTTGCGTTAACTGCCAATATCTCTTGTTGGGGTTTATCAGGGATTGTCTTGAAATCTCGTAAACATGGATTTGTATTGGTGACGAATGCAGCTGCATTGTACTTTGAATAAATTGAGCGATAAATTCTATATATATTCAACGTGGTCGGGTGTGTGGTGCTTGACACTTGATCAGCGCTGATTGTATCTAATCGTACCTTTGGGCCACGCACCGCTAGCACATCAGACAAGTTTGGTCGAGCCATTTTTCGCTATAATCATTTTTCCAGTAGAGGAACATGAAATCATGATAATGATTACGATGATGTTGATGATGATGATGATGATGATGATGATGATGATAATGATGCTGACGATGTTTCGACTGCCTCTCGCCAAAATACCCATGGCAAGACAAAACAAGGCTGATATGCCACCAAGGTATAACGAAAACGTACGATTAGGTTTCCACCGTACCCAATTCTGCCAAAAAAGAAAAAAAAAATCGACTATATACTCAGGTCAGTGACTTGATATTGCAAGGTATCAGCTCAGTAGACACAGCTTGCGAATTCGAGTCCTGAAATATCTCTGTTGGGATATATGTTTCATAAAAATATAAAAGAAAAGAGAAGAAAATGTTGTAATATCGAGAAAAAATGCCAAAAGGTTTGAGAACGCAAATGCTTTAGCCACAACCCTTCAACGGAGTGGGTGAAGTCTGTTGCACGGACACGTGAAGAAATTTTAGTCTGAAGTGCCTACAGCAGCTGTAGCTCATAGTCATAGAAAATGACTCAGGCTGCATATATGTATGGACCATTCGGCTCAATAATTCCGATTCTGAAGATCAGGTCCATTTCATGCTGCTTCCAGGGGGTGGTTCCTCATTCCGGTAAATTATGTGAGCTGATTATACATTATAGGTTATTGACCAAGCTTGAGGTCAATTAAGATGGCTGGATATCGGCCAAGTGTTTTTCAATTTTTGCGGGTTTATGGGCCTCGACTCCTTCTAGGTCCATAAACACGCAAAAAAAGAACGAGACCAATATCCGCCTATCTTGACTGAACAAGCTTGGTCAATAAAGAATATATTACATATGGAAAGAGAACGCTATTTTCTTGCGGGACACAGCGGATATAATTCCGAGCGAGCAACATAGCTCCGTCTTGTCCGCTCAGGTAGCCAATCACAGCTCAATGTTCGGTTTATCTTCCCCGCTTACGGAGCTAGCCACATAATAAAGGTAATAGCAGTATTTGGAATGCAGAGAGTGTTGGGCGGCGTCAAAATGTTTCGCTATCGGGAAATCAGTCACTTTCTTTTGGAAAATTTCAAGTCAGCTCCCCAAGACACCCCTGATTTTTCTGCCACGGATCACCAATACTTTATTTTTTTCCGTTTTTCTTAGAGATGAAGGGATTTTTAATTGCCACTGCAAGCCAAGAGGAGCGATGGTTCGACCACATCGTAACAGGATTTTACGCGTTCATCTTTTTAATCACGATTATCACCAACACCTTCCTCTTCATGGTATTTCTGAGAAACAAGTCTTTTCGTGACCTCAGCACTTACCTGATAGTTCAGATGGCGGCAGCAGACGTGATATATCTGTGTCTTACCTGCTCTATTATCGTGATAAAGAACCTGGAGGTACAGATAAGCAGACCGGTCTGTAAGTCATTGCTGTACATGGAGGGTACGGCCAGGTTTGCTTCTTCTCTGTCCCTGATGCTGATCAGCTTGGAAAGATCCATGTCTGTATGCTCTCCGACGATGTGCTATTCCATAAGAAAGATTTCCGGAGTCAAGAAAAAGGTCAGTTGGTCGCAGCTGCGTGTCACTTTCTGACAAATTCCCTGTCATCGTTTGCGCAAGTACTTCATAACATTTTGGTCTTCTTGAAGCTTCGCAAAAAGTGGGAGGCGCGGTGGCCTCATGGTTAGTACGCTCGTCGCCGGATCGAACGGTCCGGGTTCGAGCCCTGGCCGGGACACTGTGTTGTGTTCTTGGGCAAGACAGTTATCTCTCACAGTGCCTCCAGGTGTATAAATGGGTACCGGCGAATTTAATGCTATGGGTAACCCTGCGATGGACTAGCATCCCATCCAGGGGGGAATAGAAACACTCCTAGTCGCTTCATGCTACGGAATCGGGATACGTTCTGGCCTGATGTGCCACTTGGCTCGTATATACAGACTTTTATGCTTCGCAATGCAGCACCTCGGGAGATAGAAGGATTCCTTTCGTCTCTTCTAAGAACGTACGACTGATTGTGAATCTATTCTAAAAGTTTAACTGCAGTCACTAACATGATTAATTGATCATTTGAGCGTCGATGGCTCTGACACAAATTATTATTGCTGCTCTCCTTATATTTTTTTGTGGGCGTACGTATCACCAGGGAGAAATCTGATTTGATTGTAAATATATCAAGACGATAGTCACTTTGTGGTAAGCAATTTTTGTTTCTTTTTTCGAAACATTTTCACCCTTCGTGCTTTACAGTTTAAGTAAAAAGGACCGATGCCTCCCAACTAGCAGGCTCCCATCCTTCGATCATTTGCAGCTGTTGAGGTGATGGCAAGATGTCTGTAACTTATCTCAGATAATACCCTTTCTAACGTATTATCTCCGCAGGCTTTCCTGAGTGTCTTGATCACCTCAGTCATCCTCCGCGTGGGTGTTCTCTTCGTGGCGTGCGATCCTGACAAGTGGGCCCCAGGGTACAGACTGGCTGTGACAGCGGCCACTTACACTCTCCCACTTGTGGTAGAAATGATCGCTTACTTTATTGCTTACATCAATATCAACCGGAGAATCAGGACCGAAGCCAGCAGCAAACATGTCCTGATGTTTATTAAGAAGTCCCTCAAGGTTTTTGTCTTGATTGCTGTAGTCTTCGCAGTCTGTACCTTGCCTGCCTCTATCTTAGTAATCCTGCAGTCGCTGCAGGTGTACACTCCCTCCTATTTTCTTGGATACGTGGGAGATATGATAGAGTGCATTCCTTGTGTTGTTAACGTGATCTGCTACCTGCTCTGCAGCCCCAAGTTTCGCATGGAAATCAAGAAGTTGCTGTCACGTATGTTCCAAAACGTTCTTTACTCTCTTAGTCCTTTACTTTCTGGTTGCAATCACACATGCTCAGTATGACATTAGCAATGACATGTCTTCTTGTATAAAATATATACACCTTATCGACCGGTTTGATACAAAATACGCGGGGGTATTTTACGAATCTGTTCTAGTGCTGTCAACTCGGCATATTACTGTGCACCACGGTCTGATATTTTGCGCGTTTAGTTAGCCCTATATGTTTTCCAAACCTTTCATGGTTAAATGACGCCATAGTCTAACATTGTCCAATAACATTGAAGTTATCGTGGCGTTGTACGTTTTCGCTGAAGCATTGCTATAGCTAGCCACTCGGGGAACGCAAGAACGCAAAACACGTGACTACAATATAAGGTTAACGTAATTAACGTTTTCTTTTTGAAAAAATTGAACATCTGTGTTCACAAAACAATGACTTGTAGTATCTGTCATGTCTTCTCACGATCTTTGTTAACCTATTGTGCTCGCGCGTTTCTCTGATTAGATACAAAAACCGGAAAAAGAAGTACGATTGCTTGATTTATCTTCAGGTTATTCTGGTTTTAACGCTCCTTTCTACAGCTTGTAGGTTTTGCCAAACTGGTCCAAATATGTCTAAATCAATCTCCGGGGACAGTGTTGATGGCGAGGAAGGCTCTCAGGCCCAAGCTAAAACGAAACGAGAAATCAACAGGGCGACTTTAAAACTGGACTGGGTCCTTGGCGATGACCCTTCTCAGGTAGTCATCCCGGGGTCCCCTCCTGGAGTAGATACACCGGCTTTTTTCACAGCTGGTGACCCAGCGGGAACAGACCACGTAGTCTTGGAGACTATCGAAGAGCAGGAGGAAGCAGTGCCCGCGCGAGCAATCCAAAGAATCTCCAGCGTAGGAACATGGCCACGCATGCGTCAACCCACTCACAATCGCCCTCCAATCACAGGAGATCTTGCCATTTCCGTTGAGTCTGTCGTGGACAGCGGTGTTTACAAGTGTGGTTCTACTGAAACGGGTCTGTCTTCGGTGACAGCCGAGAGTGCTTTGCCGAAGGTCTCCGAACAAGCCATTATGACGAATCTGGACAAAGGCACCCAAACTGACTTCAACGTAGTTGAAGTACATGCAACTGTGCAAGAAGGTAGGATAAGAAAAATTACATACGTACAACAATACATAATTTATTTAGTATACCTACGATTTCACTGCACTAGCGCATACCAAATGCTGGTGCGCTGGCCACCGGCTGGAGTAGTCAAAGTTTGTCGGAGTCCCGACCGGGCATACTGTGCGTCAGTGCCTCTCTCCATCCCGGTGTAGTATTTCATTCCTCAGTGCCAGATGGGTATCAGGGAAAGAAATACTGTGTAGTAGCCCTGCGATGGACTACCGTCCCATCCTGGGGTAAAAAGAAGTTCTCTTCACGCTACAAAAAAACCGGAGAAAGGCATCGGCCAAATGGGTTAGCACTTGGCTCAAATGTAGACTTGGCCTTAACCCATCGTTTCACGATACAGGGTTTAACAGAGAAAACTATAAGGATAATTATTATGGTGTAAACTAATGGCCGAGATTCTGGACACGCTCCGTATGAAGCCTTTTGTGATTCCAACGAGTACTTTACACTGTCGCGACCTCATGCAGGCTACAGAAGATGTTGGCGATGATGGTCATGTCTTTACTGTTAAGTCTATCACAACAATCTCATACTTAGATCCTTTTGTAGGTCATATGAACGTTTAAGGTCGTTGTGGGAGATCTAGGTACGAACGGTAACAACTGAAGGACCTCTTGAGTCATGCGACCGTAATTTTGCTTGCACACGTGAAGGGGCTTTTAAAATGATATGCGGTAAGCTGGGCCCAGGCGCTCAACCATGCGTACAAGTTGTTCATTAGTAAACGAAATAATTTCTTAGGAGCTGATACAGCTGCCACGCTACCTGAAAAAAACACCTTGAATAAAGTGACTTTCACCCCGCGATTACTCGAGAAAACTTTGAGTTTGGTATGCAGACAAAATGATTCCTTTATCGCAATGTCTTGTTAAAACAGTATGATTGTGTTTCGTTTCTGCAGAATCATCATGGCTTTGAGGAAGAAAGAAGCAACATTTCAGTCGCGTAGTGTAATCCTGATGTACCTTGCTTTTGGGATGCAGCAATGGGGACCTTTTAGCTTCCTAACTAAAATGCCTTAGAAAGACGATAGACTGTTACTAAAAGTACCATAATTACATCTTGGACTAGCCACAGTATTCACGCAGACTGCGTTTAGGCGTGGTTTAACAAGGAGTCAGTTTAGAAAAAGGTTTTCTTAAAAGCTGTCTAAACATCTACTCTAGGGTATTTTAATTAGGAAGCAATAAAGAGCTGTTGGTTTAAAACTGTTTGTAGAATGTAATGCAACTCGCTCCGATTGTTTGCTAGGTCTCCTAGGATGTCTGGAAGCTTGCTCCCTGGTACGAGCTGAATTCTTTGATCTTCACTGTTTGTCCCTCATTACATGCAGTTTGCAATACCCACAGATAAAAATTTCTTTTAACTGTTCCTAGGCCTGCTTTTAAAACTTTTTTAAGGACGCTCGTACGAAAATTTTCCAGTCGATAGATTCTTTTTAAATTTTTAATGCGTTTAGATAATGAGTTACTTGTGTCAGAAATGCAAAACAAAATTGGGGATCACCGACTTCGTTTCAGAGATAAAGCGTGTGGAAAACTACCCTAATTTTGAAAAATTGGCGCGCGTAATTCAGCATGGTCTACAGGGGTTTATAATTAAAATTATCGAAGGTGAGTCAACGGAGGCAAACGATCTTAGTCACCAGTATTTTCTAGAAGTGGGTCTGTTGCGTAAATAATTCCAAATGTTACCAACGTTTTCACAAAACTTAACCCTTCAAGAGGCATTTGAAACCGTCGCACAGATAAACGAAGAGCTAAAACAAAATTGCAATAAATTCAAACTTCTAGTTGATAGATTTTCTTCATTTTTTCGCTAAACGTAGAAAATCGGTAGAGAAAATGATCCATCAAAAGAAACATAGGGGTCACTGAACGTCCAAGATCGTTAAATCCAGGCAAAGCTATAGCAATGGCAATGCCCTATTATTGTTCATTTTATTACTTAGCGCGCTCATGCATGACGTGGCGTGTGAATTTGCAAGCGCAGTAAGGATGCACGGAAATAATTAGCACGAACGTCGTGAATTAGTAACATGATGCTGTGGTTAGATGATAATCAACTTTGTTAGTTTAGTAAAGGGAAGCATAATTAAATGGTTTAATCTTGATTCTATGAGCCCGTATGTACTGATACGAGTACATTGCTTCTCCCTATTTCCTCGATTCTCGAGCTCATCGTGAACTGAAGCTGCTTTGTCTCAATATTGTCCATGGATAGTAGAAAGTCTCTTTACTATCCATGATATTGTCCATGGAGCCCGCGTCATCCTCGACAAGCGGGGCAACGCGTTGCGGTAGTTTCTTTCAGATACTTCATGTATGGGAACTTCCATGGCCTTTGGTCAAGTGGGGCGAGGGCTCTGGATACAAAATTGGGTCGTTGTCAGTTTAAGTCTGACTTAAGGCCTGTTCAACCCTTCGTCACGAGTGGTGAAGGTTGGGTCGTTCAACCGGAAAAGCGGAAGCGAGTTATGACTTATGCCCCAATCCAGCTGCGCGTCTCGCTTTGATGAACGTCGCTAAAAATGCATCGGTGATTAGACTTGTCTTTTTGTAACGGAGTCCAATAATCACCAAATTCTGGGTTTTATGTAGAAACTAGCGGTTGTGAGACACGTTAATATCAGTAAGAAACTCATCGTGTATCACAAGGCTTTTAGGAAAATGTTCCCCGAAAACTAGAAATGATATTTAAGAAATAGAAAATATGTACCGCGTTGCGACAACACGATTACAATACCCGAAATGGTTGCATGCCCAAAATTAGCAAGCCAAGAACGGAATGGGGCAGAAACAAAACGTACTATAAAGCAATAACCGATTGGGCCTCACTGCCAAGTGAGCTAAAGAAACTTATACCAAAAAGGATTTTTAAATACAAACTGAAACAGTTTTTACTTAACCATTTTTAACCTTAGTTAGCAGTAGATTTTTAATCTTAGGTCTAGTTTTAAACCTTAGTTTTAGTAACACGTTTTTAACTTTTATTACTTCTGTATTTTAGACATTTAATGTATATTTTAGACTTTTAGTTTTTAGAGGACCCTCCTGAAAACCATCCCTAGGTGATTGGAGGCCTCCTTGTGAAATATTAGTTTATTATTATTATTATTATTATTATTATTATTATTATTGTTATTATACGATCGAGTTTTAGTATAAATCTACTAGCGTTCTATCACGAATGCCGTTCTCTGATTGGCTATGCTACCCACTATCTATTCTGTTGTAGATAATGAGTTGTGTAGGAGTGTGCGCTGGGGCCGCTTCTTTGTGTTTTCGAAGTGTTTTTGAGGAGGATTTAGATCAAATTTTTTAACGACTAGTAAATCTATACTAAAACAATTAGATTCTTCGCTCTCAATACTCGATACCATACCTAAAAATACCTTGAGAGGGATAACCTTAGCAATAAGGTCTATATGGGGGATTGACTCTATTACACTTCATCTCTTGTCAATAGTGCACTCGAGTGGTGAGGATTGCTCAAAAAAATTCTAAACATTTTGAAATAATGTATGATGTTTCTGATATTTTTGGCCTGGCAATGTACTGATATTTAGAAAATAGTCTAAACTGCAAAACAGTCGTTTTCGGACGTTTTCGGAAGACGCGAAGCGCCGTAAGCGCGGTCCTCACGTGTGAAGCGCGCGAGTCATTATACGCCCGTAGGGCGTGCTCATAATCTAATTGTATAAATCTACTAGCGTTCTCTGATTGGCTTCGCTACTCACTATCTATTCTGTGATAGATAGTGAGTAGCGTAACACGTGTGCGCTGGTCAACAAAATGACGGCCGCTCCTTTACGTTTTCTAATTAAATGTCTGTGAAGAGGATTTAGATAAAGTTTTGAATGACTGGTAGATTTATACTAAAACAATTAGATTATTCGCTCTCGATTTCTATGCATGATAGTTGACTCGGGCTGCTCCCTCGTGAACTATCACGCGATAGAAAGTGGGAGCGAATAATCTAAAATTGTTGAATAGACACATGATTTTTAACCAATCAGCGAGCGTATATTCTTTGGACTATTTTCCAAATATAAGTACATTGCCATTAGTATTGGAAAGGATAATCAGAAAGTTTGCTACACTATGATCAGTTCTAAATGACATTATTGTTTCCCAAAGAATAAACCTCTGGGCTACAGTGGGCGCAGTTCAAAGATGGCGGACGATTTGTCCTAGCAGAAGTGTATTTTGTAGCTGAGAGTATGTATGTAACTTTTAAATGATCAAGAATCAAACTATGGTCATAAAAACCTGTCTATGGAGAAGATAGTACTCGAAATTTGAGAGGCTTTTGAATTAAGCTCATTGCTGTCGTCGTTGACACTGGCGTTTTCATGGTTTGTTCACGAAGCTTCTTCTAGTGGATAGAATGTTTATACAACAGTGAGTTTTGCAGCACGTGTTCGGCTATAACAGTAATGTTAGTACTACACAGAAAGCTAATTATTTACGCGAGGAGTTGAGATACTGAAACTCATTTCTTGTGGAACTGAGGTTACTCATGAAGGTAAACACGAAAACAAATGAATCAAGTCCAGCCGTAGACAAGGAAAACCAATCCTTAAAGCTTTGCTCGACAGCAGCTGCATTTGGAGCAACAGTCACGAAAGATAGAGTAACGAAAACTGAGATAAAAACAGAAACAAATATAAGTGATGAGGACGTTGAAGTTGATTTAGATGTTGGATCAAATGACTGCTTGTATAATCGAGCTTCAGACTTGTTTCCTACTAAATCTGACAATTCGAATCGAGATAGTGTCATAAGAACAGTTACAAACAAAGCTGAGGAAGATGATGAAGCTGATGTAGATGTGGGATCAAACAGTGCTTTGGATGATCAAGGCTCTCAGCAAATTAGCATCAAGATCTCTAGTGCAAGGACAGAAACATTTGAGGAAAGGGCAGACAAGGAAGTAAGTGGGCTGGAAAAGGAATCTTCTGCCAAAGGTGTCAACATGTGGTATGATCAGGTACTCGTCCATGATGAAGCTGAGGATGATCATTACGATCGGTTCTACTTTGAATCTGATCACTTGGCACTGAAAGATAATAAGCAGTAAGTGATGTTGTAGAGATGGGTGTTACTCTGACTAAACAGTTAATTGTCAACCATGCATGCATTGATAAAGGTAAATCTATTCTGCGAAATATTCAACTTTGCGACAGTAGTTAATTTACCTTTATCAGCTCATGGGAGTAATTGATAATATTAGTTAAGTGTTTTTTTTGCCTGCCAATACAGTACAACAGTTTCTTTAGCAACTAATAACCCTGCTAGTCTGAGAAAGGCAGAGAAAGAGATCTTACACTGATGCTGTAAAGTTACATACTCTTGACTTATAGTAGTACTACAGACATATACATCTAAAGCATCTTCATTGTAACACTAAGTACAGTGTGTCAGCATGGACTATTTTGGCTTAAGTCTTAGAAAAATCTTTCATTTTTACTAAACACCCACTCACAGTTCCATGATAGATATAACTTTCCAAAAGACAGTGAATTCAAGATATTTTCTGATTCTTAAGTGTAAGTGCAATAGTAGTTTGTATCATGGTATTATAAACTGTAATGAAAGTTACAAAAAAGGGCAGCCTCCATTGATGTATCAAGGATTTTTGTTTCAAAGGAGACATTGCTTAGAAGACTACTGTTTTGTTATTGCTCTAGCTATCATTTGCTACTGCAAACCCTGTTGGTTTTGGAATCACAGAGGAGTCAGGCTGTAAAGGTGATCAGATAGTGTAATTTTTTATATGTAGTAATACGTAGCACAAAATGTAATTGTTCTTGAGTTGTAAATAAAATTCTTGGTCCCATCACAGCAGCTGGTTAGTACAGATGTAGGTTGCTGGTTGAAATGTTTCTTGTCAATGTGATTTCCTTTGTTTTGGATCATGAAAAAGTAACGTGTGAGACAAAGGGAAACAAACATCAAGTTTTGGTTGTTAAAAAATTCCCCACTTAAAAACAAAATTTCAGTGGCGAGCGATACAATGTTATTGTAATAATATCGTGGTGACTCTTTACTCCTTCATTTTGGTGTACAATTTCAGCGTTAATAATTATTTATAAAATTTCACATGTGAAATTACAAAATTGCCATGGCAATATTTGGTGCAAAATTCAAAATGGTAAACAAGTCAAAACCATGATTGTAAGTAATTTGCAACCCATGATATTAAAAGGTTATCAAATAGTATACTTGTGAAATTAAAAAAATGATTTCACTGCAAGTCGTCAAAATTTAAATAACTTACCTTGCCTAAAGGCTCAGGAAATTATTGGTAAGAATTTTGACAAAACATGCACAAAATTATTTCCTTCCTCTACTTGTCACCATTTGATTACCCATACTAGTATAATGACACATCCTAGAGGTGCCTTGGCAAGCCTCAGTTTGGGATGACGTATAGTGCTAACATTGTTGCTTTGCCTGGTAATGAATTAAACTGGCTGATTATCACAGTTCCTCTGAATAAAAATTTGTGATGAATTTTGCAGTCACTGTGATAAAAGTGCCGTGTCTTACACAGCTCATCCCTGTGCCTCACATGAGAACCTTTGAGATCACTAATAAAAACTTATTTCTAGGCATGTGTAAAAGTGGCTTTCTCAGGCTATATTTTAGTAACACCAATACTCATGCTTATTCGTAACTTTTTGTGTTTGGTTTATTTCAAAGGACCTTGACGTTCTCTATCAACAGCAAGCTAAAGCTCTTCAGGATCCTATTAGTTTTGTGGAGAAGCTACAAAACAGGGTAGAATGTGATGTTGCAAGTTTTCTGATTAAAAAAAATGGTTTTGACCTATGTTTACTGTTCCGGTAAATCAATGGTACATTTGGGAACCTGAGGATACATGTGCAGTTTGCACTGACAATTATGTTTTGGTTATAGATTCTTTAGTGGGAAAGTTGTAAACACAGTTTTAAATGTTTAACTTGATTTTATATCACATTGTGTGATGACAATTGCTCAGTTACATCTTTATAATGGGCTGACCACGAGTTGTTGAATTTTGAGAAATATGGCTGCTTAAGGTTTGCTACATGGAATCTGATGCCTTGTCATTTTGTTTTACATCTAGGAACATATAGATCTTCCATCTCGTCAAAAGGTAGTTAAGCTTCCGTCTATTCCTTGGGAAGAGTATACAGTATCTCTGAGTACAATAGATAGAGAGAGATTGAGCAATCCCCACCTCACTAGAGCTGCCTCTAACAACCTGGGAAAAGGTATTAAAAAATATTGTTATGATGGCAACACTTTATCCTAGTATCAGGGTGCTGTAATGTGTGGAGAAGGATAGATAACTGTATAATACATGTACATGTAACATAATGAACTTGCAGATGTTCAAAGAAAGGAGGTGTGGTAACTTAATGGTTAGTACGCTGGACTCTGGATTGAGTGGTCTGGTTTTGAGCCCTGGCTGGGGGACATTGTGTGGTATTCTTGGGCAAGACACTTTACTTTCACAGTGCCTCTCTCCACTATGTACAAATGGGTAACGGCAAATTTAATGCGTGGGAGTAACCCTGTGATGAACCAGCATCCCATCCAGGGGGGAGTAGAAATATTCCTACCAATAAGCTGCTTCATACTGCAGGTACTGAGACCAGAGATAAGGACTGATGGGCCACTGTGCTTGAACACAAACTTTTCCTTCAACATCCTGTACGAATGTCTATGGACGTACTACCCGTTAATACTACATGACAAACCTTTAAATCTTATTATTATCCAGTTCTTTGTCCGCAAGTGGGGGGGTTGGGCCAGCTTTACATGTAAATCTTTAAATCTTACCTGTCATAAATTTTTCGCTTTTCAAAAAATTCTGATATTTGTATATTTGTTTGTATGCAAATAATGTCTGATTGATGTGAATGCATCTCTGGCATTAACAATGTCAATATCCTAAGTCTCTTTTTTAACTTTATGAGAATATTGAATTAGACTGTCTGATCTGATTTGTAATTTTTTCTTTAGCAAATGAGCCATCAATACAAACTTCTGACACCGGTGAATTTGCATCTGCTGCTTCTTCAGAGAGCAACGTGTATAGTGTCTTTGGGGGAGAGTTTGTAGCCAGCAAACAAGGCAAGCCACTGGAGAGGGAAAGGTTGGTATCATGTTCATGTCTTGCTGTATGTTGTATGGTTTTAATAATTAACCTGTAGTTATAAGTGAACTGTTATAACTGTTGTTGGGAATTTGTGGCTGAGAGTGAAAGGGAGTACATGTATATATTATCTACTGACCACTTTGCACGCGGTGCAGACCTATGATGCTAGGTAATGATTATGAATTTATTGGCCCAATCCCAATATGAAACAAATGAAATAAGAAATTAAGTACAAAATGTTCAAACTGTTTTTGCAAGGTTCGACAGGTGTGTTGCTTAGCCATTTGCCATTTTTAACCTACAACTTAGCATGGGACGTTTTGTCCAAAATAAAACTGTCCAGAAACTCACTTCTTATCCAGCATAATGTTGTTATTTGCTCCTCAGTCTGACGAGTGTTTTCACTCCAAGAAATAGCGAGTTTACAAACGGAAAACTGGTGCGAGGTCGTCACTGTGATGAGATGAAACCAGTAACATTCAATCAACCATGGACAGCTGAAGAACAGGTCTGACAGGTTTTGCAGACTAGTTTTAGGAAAGGGATAGATTTTGATAATTTAATACATGGGAAAAGTGTATTTTGTGAATCGCTTTATTTGCTATGCCATTACATGTAAGTGTCTCAGGTATCACTACTCCCCCCTGGATGGGGTGCTGATTCATCGCCGGTAACCCCAAACATCATATCAGGTTGCTCCCCCAAGAAGTTGCTGTTATCCATTCACATTTTCGGAGGGAGATAGGTTCAGTATTTCTCAAGAACACTACACACACTACACTACCTGTACATGTACAGTATGTCCACTGACCAGAATAATGGATTGCCTAGGCTGAACCTTTTGACCTTTTTGATTTTAAGCTTGGCACTACAGAATACAGTGACTTTAAAGTTTAACCAGATTTGAGGATAGCTGACAAGGCAATATTTTTAATTTTCAGGCTAAATTAGAAAAGCTGTTGCAGATTTACCCTCAGGAAGAAGTGGAAGCCAAGAGGTGGGAGAAAATCGCAGCTGCTCTGGGAAACAGAACTTTCAAACAGGTTCCTTCTTTGTCTTCTTTGATGTACAATAAAATAAGTAGATTAGTTAACTAGTGCTTAATTACCTTAGTGCTTATTTACTCTTGATCAGTGTTTAAAGCCAAATGCCAGTGGGGTCAAGCAATTAAGTGTCAAATTATTCAAATTAAACATAACGAGGTTAAAAACCCTAACTGGCAGTAGCGTTTAACAATAGTAGTCGGGTGTGCTGTGAAACTCCAGTTGGTGGTCAGAACGGGGATTGAACCTGCGACCTCTGGACTTCAAATCCGGCGTCCTAACCACTCTGCCACGCTGCCTCCTATAACCACTCAGCCACGCTACCGCTATAAATGCAACGCTACCGATAGATCGCACGCTCCCAATAGATCTCAGCGAATGAGAAGGAAGGAGGACAAGGGCGAACAACAAACCTTGACAGGGAGCTTAAGCAACAACGACGCCGAGGACAATGCCTAGTCAAAAATGAGTTTATATTTCACCAGCAAAATTCGCAATTGTCTAGATCTTTTCAGTACGCCAATGGCTCTAAAATCGTGCTCAGGCTAAATATGCAATGACAGCGTTCAATTCCACACGGAAACCAAAGATTACTCGTCGTTGTTTGCATTCCTCAAACTGCGCAGAACTTGGTCTTTTCACGTTGTTGGTTTGCAGAGGACGGCAAAGAAATGTACAAAGACTTGTAACGCACGTGCACAGCCATTGTTTTGCTCATTAAAACTTTTGTTTGGTGACTTTCTCCTTGCCTTCGTCGTCGTGGTTTGCTTAAGGTTCTTATATAATATATAAAATAATACATTACTACCTTAATCTCCAACAATTTAGATTGACACACTGTTTTCTATATCGGTGGCTATTTGACTCTCGTGTATTTGTATAACCTCGTTCACGTTTGTTTAAGAATGCTTCTTGTTCCTCAAGGTTGCCAGTCGTGTCCAGAAATACTTCATCAAATTAGCGAGAGCAGGATTACCTGTTCCGGGACGTATGCCTAATCTACCTCGACCAGGAAACAGGGTGAGTGTGAAAAATGGGTTTTGATAGGGAGGTTGTGGGATACACTGAAGATGAGCTGGACCAGAGGGTTGGAGAAGACGGAAGAATTGTTTTCTGTGATTACCAAGGCTGTGGTCTAAGAAAATTACGAGGAGCCCAAATCCTGGGTGCCCAGCATTGAAGCTTATATGAAAAAAAGTGAGTTTTTCCAGTCGCCCAAAGGCAAAAGTTTGCCGCCTGTGGCACCAGGCGCTTCTAGAGCACAGCCCTGGTGATTACTCAATGAACCACAAGCGGTTAGCGTAGATAGTTTTAATTTTGTGGCCAGAAAATCTGGCAATATAGACAATATATGAGGCTCTGGCTTAGGCGTTTGCTGGTTTAACATTTTCATCGATAGAGAAGTGCCGTTTTGAGTGCTTGAAAGATTTTCTTATCCAGTGCGAAAAGTTATATTTTTTAAGCAATGTTTTGAAATCTTTCAGAGCAAAAGGTCGTCCCATTACTACCAAACTCTTGGTTTTCGTAATTCCACGTTCTTTCCTTCGTATCAACCTAAAGTGCTGATGGACGAAGAGGATGACATCTCAAGTGTAGCTACGGATGACACAGCTGGATATCTGTCGGTAAGATGACAGGTTCAATTTGAGTTGTTATTTTAGGAATGAGCAATTTAAGCGTTTTACTGTGTGAAACAAAAGTCGTTTTCCTCAAATCCTCCTGAACCTAGTGAAACGCGAAAAGTTCCCGAATAAGTTGTTTGACTCGAGCACTTTGAGAATTGTCACGTCGGCAGTGTCAGTAACTAAATTTTGACAACACTCGCCATTTGGGCGAGTGACTCTCAGAATGCACTCACCCGGTGTAATTTTCAATCGCCCAGAAAGATGCCTCCCCTCCCCTTAAAAAGCCTTCCCAACGCCTTCGGATTCATACTACGTTTTTTCAGTATCTCGTAAATCAAGGACGCCCAGCTTGCCATTTTGTGTTGAACTTTCTTGTTCTGGTCCAGTACGAGACGCCTCCCGAGGATCGCGGATCTATTTTCCGGTAATTGTGAAGAAGAGCTCCCGAAACCGACAGGTTAGCACAAGTTACTGACAGTTCTAAAATAGAATGTTTGCTGTAGAATAGACAGGAATAGAGTGATAAACCCGATCAACAAAACGGTTTCAAAAACCCGTAAACAAATAGTAATACATCTCGACAGGCCGACAGACGGCCGACAGGTTTTTTTACGGAGCTTTTCTTCACGGTTACCGAGACGCTTCTCGAGAGAAACGAGACGAGAGGTGATAACTTACCTTTGGGCGGTAGTGCATGTGTTGTGTTTGTTATCTGTAGGATGAGGAATCTGTGCCTGTTGATCTGCGGCATACGGAGGAATACAGAGAGCTTCTGGAACTCAAAAGACTTAAAAGACAAAAGATTGCGGATTTTCAGGTATGTGATATTTCATGATTCTTATTTCAACTTAAAGCTGATAGAAAATCTGCGAAATATACCGGACACTTCGCCTTTTTCGGGGGT
The DNA here is from genome assembly GCF_964199315.1 of Orbicella franksi. Lineage (NCBI taxonomy): Eukaryota > Metazoa > Cnidaria > Anthozoa > Scleractinia > Merulinidae > Orbicella > Orbicella franksi. Next base: position 10,043,997 of record NC_138145.1, on the reverse strand, counting down.
GGGGGTGGGGGGTGGGGGTGGTAATATGGAAAATAATTGTAAGCTACATGTACCTTCCTAGTTGCCTCAAGGCAGTTCCTATAACGCCTGCTTAAATGAGAACGAGAACGGGAACGAGTTTTTGTCAGGAAAGTGCATTTATACAGTTTTGTGTACACATATACTTGCTGACATAATGTTTGCACATTCCTCACTGAGTTATTTTATAAGGAAGGGCGTGGAAATTCTGGATAAGCTCCTCCCTCTCTCCCTACCCTCCCTCTCTCATTCTGCTGAGTTGCTCCCGCAAAGTTGTTTTAGAACGAATCTTGAAGGTTACCATTTCTAGTAGATAGGGTTAAATTATAAATTATAACAGTTGTTGATAAATCGTGAAGGCCACATTTACAGTTCCGGATTAAGATTTGTTTAATGCGGACAAAGAAGGACATTACATTTCAAGTACTATTCTGCCAATAGCTTGCTGTCATCAACAATCACATTGAATACGCTGTTACTGCGTACGGAGTTTCCATCTACATTTTCAAAGCTTAAATAATACATGCTGTAGTTCTTTGTAGACTTGATTTATTGCTTAGCTTCCTCCTGACTCGACCTGTATATGGTGAAGCGCAATCCAGCTGCCCGAAAGTAGGCATCTTTCGAAAATAAGTTAACGTCTTATGAAACTTAGAAAAATGACCCTAGATGCTTTCAGTAACATGACGTATTATCATTACATCTAACTTGCGTCGCAAGAGTGTGTCCTGTTAAAAAAAGCTTTCATTACACTGTTCATGTGGCATAACACGACCGAAAAAAATTTCGTTAGAACTGAGAGACGTCCGTAATGGCCGGACTCCGTGATCTCAAGAGTATTTGACAGACATGTCAGCTGCTTTCTGTGGTGGTGGGGTGTTGTAGCAGTGAGATATCTGAGGAAAAGAAGTTGACTGTACTTCGCCTGTTTGACTTCTGACTTGACTTTACGCCACGTGGCTTGACGACGTCATGTTATTTGAAATGAGTCAAGTCACTTGGCCTGACTTGCTCTAAGCCACGTGATTCGACTTGACTTAGCGTCACATCTTGTGGCGTGTCTTGAGTTAACTCCGGGTACCTTGAATGACTTTTCCTATCCCTTAGTCGATTTGTCTTTTTGTCTCGACGTAACTTGCGGAAACGTACATTCTGGAGTATTTCCTTGACTGCATTTCTCACTTCCCTGATTTTCCAGCAGTACAGCAAGGGGTTCAGCGATGAATTTAAATATAGCAGAGTCATTGTAAGAAAGTTAGTGACTACTAGAAATCCGCTTAGTTCAAGTAAAGTACCAACAATTAAAACCCCACCAAGCGGAAGATAGCAAAACATCATTGCTACAAATAGCCACAAAGAAGTGGACACTGTCTTTTTGTATCGCGACAAGTTCAATGGTGAAGTTTGACTCGGCTGACCTTGCGGGATGACCTGAGCTTGGATGTGATTTCGAAGAACAAGATAGATTCGCGCATAACAATATATTGATGTTACTAACCATAAAAACCACACTAAGGTGTTATAGGCAAGGAAAGTTACAAGGTGGGTGTGTTGCAACACGCAGCCTGTGATTGAAATAAACAGAAAGATTGGAACAAGCGAGCGAGCTCGCTTCATAGTTACAACTTGTCTATACCTGATGCCTAACAACAAAGCAAAAAGTCTGTCCACGCTGATTGCGATCAAAGTTGCAAGTGAAAAACTTGTTAACATCATGCCGAGGGAATACCACAGAATCTCACTAACCCGGCAGAGTCTCCAGCGATGGTTGACGGCCGCCAAAAGAGAAACAACTACCACTGGCTGCACAACAAGTCCAACGCAAAGGTCTGATATTGCCAAACATCGAAGAAATAGTTTAGAAGGAGGATTAAGAGTGGATTTCTTGTGGAGAGCAACGAGAATCAACGCATTGCCGAGAGTTGCTGTTATGGATAATGCAACATTTATACCAGATATCACCAAGAATATAGTGGAAAGCTGCGAAGAGTTGCGATGGATGGCCCAGTTTGCGTTACAAAGAAAGCCAGCTTGAAGTGAGTAATTCATGCCCTGCCTTCCCAACAAAACTTTCTTCTGTCCTCGTAAATGAAAAAGCTTGTTAAGTTTAGAATCTGATTGCTCTAAAGGAAAACGTGCAAAGCCTCACATTAGTGAAGCTTTAATTTCTGATTTGAAGCTGAAGAAAACACAGCTGTCGATATTCTATATGAATTGTGTAAACACATCTGTTGTTTCGCATCTAATAAACTCTAAAGGCGAAATGATTCCAATCTTTCCAATCCTCTACCACGCAGTATTTGATTACTCTCTCTCTTTGCTGTATTGTCAAAGTAAAATAATATCTGCTTTCATGATCCAAGTACCTGTTCCCTTAGGAAAATATACGTATTTCATACAGCTTTTAATGGCCTTCGGCCTTTAAACTCATTTCCTTGTAAAGTGACGGCAACCTATATATTTCCTGTTCTTTAATGTTTTGCTAATAGAATGGCCCCTGGGCTCCAGTTAAAAAAGTTATGAGCTCAGCATAAGCTGAACAAAACTGACCTTAAACGACGTTGTCCCGTGAATAGAAAATCCTCGAGTTTGGTTTAAGTGAGTCATGGGTTTTTCAAGATATCACACACGCATTTATGGCTTTAATGGTCGCTCCTAAAAATAATTTGGTAATCGCCTGATTCCAAAAACAACATCTATTAAAATTTGTCGGAAGCGAGATTAACATCTCATTTAGGAAATTAAGACAATTCATTTATTCAAGGAAAAGAAATGAAATAAAACACAGCTGGCTATGTTTGCTTTTAAAAAATAATACTCTTTTTGCTTTCTCATCTTCGGTATTAATTTGAATTTCGTTATTGGCTCAACCAAATTTACTATCACAGATTAAGTTTTTACGGAACTGAAATCATTCAGAGGATAAACAGGTGCTATGTTATGAACTCAAAGGAAGCAGTGAAGTGCTTTATTGAATTACCAAGTTTTTTTTTATGAGTCATTTTTGTAAAATTACTTTCAGCTTGAGTACAAATGTCAACTCACTTCGAGCAAAATAATTTTTTTGGTGGGGGGAGGGGGTATTTTTGCTTTTGATTGTTATTTGTGTATTTTTATTTCTGAAGACGACTAATAAGTTAGGAAAAGATTAGGACTACAAATTACCACTAAAAAATCCGGGAGTCTTAACGTGGTCCCTAATGTCTTCAGCACTTTTCTTCGTACTAACACTGGGAAGCAAATCTCCTATCAGGCACAGATCCCTGGCATGAGATTCTTCATTAGCTGGGAGAAGTCAGTATATTTTGCTTTGCCAAAGAAGTAAAAGAGTTACTGTTAGAAAAATACTCTACACAACATCATTATTCATTATTTCCCGAGTCTGCTTCTTTTCCTTGCTGCTCTCTCTCTTATCAAAATATACCTATTTGGCTCTAAAAGATCTAACCCGAAAACCTTTTGGTTCCTGGACTTCTAGGCTTCAAATAACTTGTTGTTATTGTTATTGTTGATAAATGGCGGGATGTAGAATGGGTCTTATCTCGTCAAGCCGCCATTTTTAAAGTTGTCGCGGAGGAGACCTTGGAGACGAAACTGCCGACGACTGTAAAGATTTCGGCTCAATTTTCCATCATGCACAAAATCTGACCACGCTTTTTCATGCCACTTTATTCTTCAGTCTCCTAATAACTTACTGAAGCCGAGATTCCTGAGTGTTTCCTTTACTGCATGTCTCACTTCCCTGATTTTCCAACAGTACAGCAAGGGGTTTAGGGAGGAATTTAAATAAACCAGTGTAATTCCAAACAAGAAGATGATTACTAGAGATCCTGCTATTTCAGATAAAATTGCCCTAGTGATCAAAACCAAGACAAACGGAAGGTAGCAAATCACCAGTGTAGCAAAAACCCACAAAGCAGTGGACACTGTCTTTCTGTATCGCGAAAAGTTTAACTGTGAAATTCCATTCGGCTGACTTTGCGGGATAACTTGAGCTTGAGTGTGATTTCGAAGAACAAAAAAGATTCGCGCATAACAGTATATCGACGTTATTAGCAATAAAATCCACATTAAGGCGCTGTACACGAGGAAAGCGAAATAGTTTGCGTATTGTGTAAAGCAGTTTCCAATAGAAAATAAGAGACCCAATGCAAGAAACAAGCGAGCTCGCTTCATAGTTACAACTTGTCTATACCTGATGCCCAACGATAGCGCAAGAAGCCTGTCTACGCTGATTGCGCTCAAAGTTGCAAGTGAAAACTCTGCCATCACTATGCTGAAGGAATACCATAGAAGTTCGGCAATTCGACAGAAATTCCACTGATGGTAGAAGGCTGCCAAAACAGAAACCACCGCTAGAGGCTGCACAACAAGTCCAACGCAAAGGTCTGAAAATGCCAAACAACGAAGAAATAATTTGGAAGGAGGATTAAGAGAGGATTCTTTGTGGAGAGCTGCGAAGATCAAGGCATTTCCGAGAGTTGCTGTTATGGATAATGCAACATTTAAACCAGATATTACCAAAAGTAGAGTGGAAAGCTGCGAAGAGTTGCGATGTGCAGGCAAGGTTTGGTTACAAAGAAAGCCAGCTTGAAGTGAGAAATTGAACATACTGTGCAACGTTCTTCCAACTTCGTAAATAAAAATCTTGTTAGGTTAGGAATCTGCTTGAGCCAAAGAAAAACGTCCAGAACGTATTTTTGGAGCTGAAGAAAATATAAGAATTGTGTCAACGCATCTGTTTCACATGGAATAGAATCTAAAGGCGCAATGATTGTTGTCTCTCCACTCCTTTTCATGTAGTGCTTAATTACTCTCTCTCTCTCTCTCTCTCTCTCTCTCTCTGCTGTCTTGTCAAAGTACCATAATATGTGTTTTCATGATCTAAATACCTGAAAGCTTTTCTCAATGTTCTTTGGTGTTTCATCTCATTTCCTTGTAAAGTGATAACCTTATTTCCTGTCCTTGTATTTTTTTGCTAATAGAATGGCCCCTGGCTCCATAAAAAAAAAACAAAAAAACGAAAAACAAATCCTTGACTTTGGTTTCATTGACGTGTGGGGTTTTCAAGATATCTCATATGCATTTATGGCTTTAATGATCTTACCTGATAATAATTAATTTTGAAAATTGCCTGATTCCAAAACCAATATTCATTATAATTTGCAGAAAGTAAGATCTTCATATCCCAGAGGTAATTGAAAATATTCATTTATTCAGGAAAAGGAAATGAAATAAAACACAGCTGCTATGTTTGATTTACAAAATAAGATTAGTTTGCTTTTTCAACTTTTTTATTAATTTGATTTCATTATTAGTTCAACCAAATTTACTATGTTCGCAGTTTATTTCAAGTTTTGACTGAACTGAAATCATTAAGAAGATAAAAAGGTGTTATGTTATAGACTGGAAGGACGCAGTAAAGTGCTTGTTTGAATTACTTTGGATATTCATGAGCCGTTTTTGTAAAATTGTTTTTGTAAGCTCACTTCGGAGAAAAGAACAAAAGTTTTTGGGATGTGGAAAATTTTAGTTTTGGTATTGATTGCCATTTGTGTATTTTCATTTCCAAAGGAGACTAATATTATAAATTCGAAATTCATTATTTCTTCAACCAAATTTATTATGTTCACAATTTAAATTTTTGACAGAACTGAAATCATTAAGAAAATAACTAGGTGTTTTGTTACAAACTGGAAAGAAGCAGTGAAGCGCTTTTTTGAATTTGGTTTATCATAAAATTTCTTTCAGTTCGCTTGCAAAATTTATGCAAGCACACTTTGAAACAACAAAGCAAAAGGCTGTAGATTGACAGCCGAAAGCTCATTTTCTTTTTCGAAATTTTTTTAGCCAGCGAACGTTTTTATCGTAATTGTGATTAGACCAAAATTTATTAGGATTCCAAAAATGTCTTTTTTGGTTTTGATTTACTTTTGTGTGTTTGTATTACCGAACTAATAGGTTGGGACATTTGCGAGGATTTCGTGCTATTTGTAAAGCTAAAAAATGTAATAAATAATTCTTGTGCTTGGGATGAAATAACAATATTGAAAATCTAGAAGCTCTTTTGAAAAGGAGACGAAAATATTTATCGTACATGAGAAGTGAAATACACATTCAGAAATGGCCAGGACACGTACAGAAAATCAGTTTTGAACATTTTTGTTTGCTTGGTGTTGTTATCGCTTTAAAAATGCATGCAAAAACATATCAGGGTTTGGTTGCGTGGCCTGAAAAGTAATTATGGCGAATTGTTTTTCAAATAATTTAAGGTGGCTCTGAACTCCATGTGCAGAAGTTTTTTAAACTTTGCCAAAAGTTTAAAATCGAAAATCACCAAACAGTGTCTCAGGTTTTGATTGCACCGCCTGGAAATCAATGACGACGAATTGCCTTTTATGATATATCTATTTTGTCAATAATTGTTATCATTATTTTTAATATTAATTATTAATGACAAATTGACTTTTTTCGGTGCAGCGGGCCAAAAACAAAAAAAAGGAAAAAAAAAACAAACAATAAACAACAAACAACCAAAAAAAAAAAAATGAAGAGGAAGAAAAGAAACCGATTAACAATAGCAGTATAAAACTCTTTGTTATTCCATTTCCTGCCGTTTTTTTTATTGTTCTTTTTTGATTTTTTAAATTCATTTCTTACAACACAGCAAGAATACTTACTTAAAATACGATTGCTAACGCTACAATACAATACTGGATACTTACAATACTACGCTGTACACCTGCAATACTTACACTACTTACAATAAGAGTCTTACACGACCTATTTATTAACACTTTGATCACTTACAACACGATGTTATACTTACAATACGCTACTTACATTTCTTACAGTACTTTTTAAATTTAATAACTTATTCATTTATATAAATCTACAACATACATCTTCAGTACAGCGGCTTAGTAGAGTAAGCTAATTTTACAGAGAGAAAAAGAAGAAATTAAGGTGTTAACCTAGATATATAAATAGTGAAATGAGGGGTAAAGGTAGAGGTGTTTGCATGGCTTCACCATTGTGATGTAAACGAAAAAATTGGTTTTCGTTTTGTGGTAATTTGAGAAAACAGGGAGAAGTTTTTTCTTTATTTTGGGGGAAATATTGTGCATTTTGCATACCCGGATAAAAAGATTGGGTATCAAAAAGTAGAGGTTTAAGCTCAAACTTGTTGTTGTTCGGATTCAACCCTAATTCTACAGATACAACGTTAAATTTATAGTATTTGAAAGTTCTCCACGGTTAACTGCCCATTGCTTAAAGCGGTGCCAAAAAAGAGTAGATAAGTTGCAAGTTCAGGAAAGGTGGATGAGAGTCTTCTTATCATTTTGGCAAAAAGTACACCGTTTTTTATCATTTAAGTTTCTTTTGGTCAGAAAACTGTTAGTTGTTAATCTCCTGTGTAATAGCTTCATCTGGAACACGAACAGTTTAGAAATCGTTGTGTATAGAGGTGTTTGGTGAACTGTGTTGCAGTCAATGTTTTATTGAATTTTAAGCATGTAAGTTGCGATCCTTTTTCTTTTGGCATCAGTGGGTTTCAATAGGACCTTGCATGTTAAACTATTCTTGCGGAATGCAAAAAGAACCAAATATCATGACCAGACCTGTACGGAAATACGTGTAGCGTTTCTGGTTATAATTGTTTTGGTTTTTCTTGATTTTTCTCGGCTTAATTCAATTTCAAAATAATAGTGTAATAATAATAGGCAATAATAAACCTACAGGGAACGAGGATGGCTTATGATGGAGAAGACCACGGCAGATTACAACCAACGTCTCAACCTGGGTCTTCTCCATCTTCCAGAATGGTGAACGGGAGAATGGGTCTTCTTTCGACGAGCGGCCATTTTGAAAATCGTTGAAGAGAAGACCCCGAGGACGAGGTTTGCCGATCACTTTTGAAATTTGGGCTCAATTTTTCATCATGCACAATCCCTGACGTCCCTTGTTCAAGTCTCTTTTTTCTCCTATCTCCAAATAACTTACCGAAACCGAGATTCCTGAGTATTTTCATTACTACGTGTCTCACTTCCCTGATTTTCCAACAGTACAGCAAGGGGTTCAGGGTGGAGTTTAGATAAACCAGAGTAATTCCAAAATAGACGGTGATTACTACAGGTTCAGTTATTTGAGACAACATTGTCTCAACAAACAAAACCAAGCCAAACGGAAGATAGCAAATCATCAGTGCAGCAAATAAACACAAAGCAGTGGACACTGTCTTTTTGTATCGCGACAAGTTCAACGGTGAAATTCCATTCGGTTGACTTTGCGGGATAACATGTGCTTGGATGTGATTTCGAAGAGCAAGGTAGATTCGCGCATAACAGTATATCGACGTTATTAGCAATGACATCCACATGAAGGCGCTGTACACGAGGAAAGCGAAAAAGTTTAGTACGTATTGTGTGACGTAGTTTCCAAAAGAAAGCAACAAAAACATTGCAAGAAACCAGCGAGCTCGCTTTACAGTTACAACTTTTTTATACCTGACGACTAACGATAACGCAAGAAGTCTGTCTACGCTGATTGCGCTCAAAGTTGCAAGTGAAAAATCTGCCATCACTATGCTGAAGGAATACCATAAGAGTTCGGCGACTCGACAGAATTTCCACCGATGATAGAAGGCTGCCAAAAGAGAAACCACCGCTAGAGGCTGCGCAACAAGTCCAACGCAAAGGTCTGAAAATGCCAAACAACGAAGAAATAATTTGGAAGGAGGATTAAGAGAGGATTCTTTGTGGAGAGCTGCGAAGATCAAGGCATTTCCGAGAGTTGCTGTTATGGATAATGCAACATTTAAACCAGATATCACCAAGAGTAGAGTGGAAAGCTGCGAAGAGTTGCGATGTGCAGGCAAGGTTTGGTTACAAAGAAAGCCAGCTTTAAGTGAGTAATTTAACATGCTCTGTAACCTTCTTCAAACTTCGTAAGTAAAAAATGTGTTGGGTTTAAAATCTGCTTGATCTAAAGGAAAACGTGCAAAGCCCCATCTTACTCCGGCGGTTTCAAGGTTTAACTTTTGTTTTGAAGGTGAAGTAAACACAGCTGTCGACAGCCTTTATGAATTGTGTAAACGCATCTGCTGTTTCACATCTAATAGAATCTAAAGTGGAAATAATTGTTGTCACTCGAGTCCTCTTACATGTAGTATTTAATTACTCTCTCTTTTTCTCTCTCTCTCTCTCTGATTGTCAAAGTGAAATAATATCTGTTTTCATGATCTAAGTACCTCCATGATGAAAATATACGTATTGTGTAAAGCTTTTAATGGTCTTTAGATGGTGTTTCAGCTCATTTCCTCAGTTGTAAAGTGATAACCCTGCATTTCCAGTCCTTAATGTTTTGCTGAAAGAATGGTCCCTGGCTCCAGTTACGCGCTCAGCATTTATGAGCTGTTGTAGGCAAATATGACGTGAAACGAAGCTGCCTCGAAAATACAAAATCATTGAGGTTGGGTTTATTGAGGTATTCAAGACATCCCATACGCATTTATGACTTAAATGGTCGCCCCTGATAATAAGTTAATAATCGCTTGATTTCAAAAACCCCATTTATCGTTCTTTATAGGAAGTAAGATTTACATTTCCCTGGGGCTATTTAGAATGTTTATTTATTTACAAAGAAGAAATGAAATATAATGGAGCTGGCCATATTTGCTTCACAAAATAATATTCTTTTGCTTTGTCAACTTGGGTAGTAATTCGAAATTCATTATTGCTTCAACCAAATTTACTATGATCACAGTTTAAAGTTTTGACAGAACTGAAATAATCAAGGAGATAAAAGGTCGCATATTTTAAACTGGAAAGAAGCAGTGAGGTACCTTTTTGAATTTCTATGGATATTCATGAATCATTTTTGTAAAATGACTTTCCGCTCGAGTACAAAAGTCAACTCACTTCCAACAAAAAAACAGTTTTTTGGGGGGATGTCGGAAATTATATTTTTGGTTTTGATTGTCATTTGTGTATATCTGAAGACGAGTAATAAGTGACAATTAAATGGATATTCATGAATCATTTTTGTAAAATGACTTTCACCTCGAGTACAAATACCAACTCACTTCCAACAAAAGAATATATTTTTTTGGGATGTCGAAAATTATATTTTTGGTTTTGATTGTCAATTGTGTATATCTGACGACAACTAATAAGCTAGGAAAAGATTAGGACTACAAATTATCACAAAAAATGCGGGAGATTTGCCAGGACTTCGGGTCAGTCATTGGAATTTTATATTTTGCGTGTGAACGCTGTATGCGAAAGACCAACATCTCAATGTGGTCCCTAGGGTCTCTCCACTTTTCTTTGTAGTAACACTGAAAAAGAAATCTCCTATCAGGCAATAGATATCTGGCAGGAGATTCGTCATTAACTGAAAGAAGTCAGTATATTTTTCTTTGCCAAGGAACTAAAACATTATTTACTGTCAGAACAATACTCTACACAGCATTATTATTCATTATCTCCCGAGTCTGGTTTCCTTTCCTTGCTGTTCTTTTTTTAATCAAGAATAACTCTAAATAGCTATTTAGAGCTAATTCGAAAACCTTTCAGTTCCTTCACTATAACTTGTTGTCATTGTTGTTGTTGTGAAGTAACGGGAGGGAGAATGGGTCTTATCCCGTCAAACCGCCATTTTAAAAATCGTCGAGGAGAAGACCCTGGAAATAAGATTGCTGTCGACTCTAAAGATTTTGGCACAATTTTCCATCATGCACATACCCTGACCACGCTTCTTCATGCCACTTTGTTTTTCAGCCTCCAAATAACTTACCGAAACCCGAAATTCCTGAGTATTTCCTTTACTGCATGTCTCACTTCCTTGATTTTCCAACAGTACAGCAAGGGGTTCAGGGAGGAATTTAAATAAACCAGTGTAATTCCAAAAAAGGAGACGATTACTACAGGTTCAGTTATTTCAGACAACATTGTCTCAACCAGCAAAACCAAGCCAAACGGAAGATAGCAGATCATCAGTGCAGCAAATAACCACAAAGCAGTGGACACTGTCTTTCTGTATCGCGACAAGTTCAATGGTGAAGTTCCATTCAGATGATCTTGCGGAATAACCTGAGCTTGGATGTGATTTCGAAGTGCAAGATAGATTCGCGCATAACAGTATATCGACGTTATTAGCAATGAGATCCACATTAAGGCGCTGTACACGAGGAAAGCAAAATAGTTTACGTATTGTGTGAAGCAGTTTCCAATAGAAAATAACAAAAACAGTGCAAGAAACAAACGAGCTCGCTTTACAGTTACAACTTGTCTATACCTGATACCTAACGATAGCGCAAGAAGCCTGTCTACGCTGATTGCGCTCAAAGTTGCAAGTGAAAAATCTGCCATCACTATGCTGAAGGAATACCATAGAAGTTCGGCAATTCGACAGAAATTCCACCGATGGTAGAAGGCTGCCAAAAGAGAAACCACAGCTAGAGGCTGCACAACAAGTCCAACGCAAAGGTCTGAAAATGCCAAACAACGAAGAAATAATTTGGAAGGAGGATTGAGAGATGATTCTTTGTGGAAAGCAATGAGGATCAACGCATTTCCGACAGTTGCTGTTATAGATAGTACAACGTTTATACCAGATATCACCAAGAAAGGAGTGGAAAACTGCGAAGAGTTGCGATGTGCAGGCAAGGTTTGGTTACAAAGAAAACCAACTTCAAGTGAGAAATTGAACATACTCTGGAGCCTTCTTCCAACTTTGTAAATAAAAAAACTTGTTAGGTTAGGAATCAGCTTTAGCTAAAGAAAAACGTGCAGAGCATCACTTTAGTTACGCTGTAATTTCTGTTTTGGAGCTGAAAAAAAAAATATGAGTTGTGTAAACACATCTGCTGTCTCACATGGAATGGAATCTAAAGGGAAAATGATTGTTTTCTCTCCACTCTTTTTCATGTATTGCTTTGTTACTCTCTTCTTCTTCTGTTTTGTCAAAGTACCATAATATCCGTTTTCATGATCTAAATACCTCCCTGAGGAAAATATATGTATTGTGTAAAGCTTTTTTAAATGGTCTTTGGTGTTTCAGCTCATTTCCTTGTAAAGTGATAAGTAAACCTACATTTCCTGTCCTTGTATTTTTTTCTTGCTAATGGAATGGCCCCTGGCTCCATTAAAAAAGAAAACATCTTTGAGTTGGTTTTGTTGACGTATGTGCTTTTCAAGATATCCCACACGCATTTATGGCTTTAATGATCTTACCTAATAATAATTAATTTCGAAAATCGCGTGATTCCAAAAACAATATTCATTATAATTTGGAGAAAGTAAGATTTTCATATCCCGGAGGTAATTAAAAATATTCATTTATTCAGGGAAAGAAATGAAATTAAACACAGCTCCTATGTTTGATTTAGAAAATAAGATTAGTTTGCTTTTTCAACTTTGGTATAAATTTGAAATTCACTATTAGTTCTACCAAATTTACTATGTTCGCAGTTTATTTCAAGTTTTGACTGAACTGAAATTATTAATAAGATAAACAGGTGCTATGTTGTAAACTGGAAGGAAGCGGTAAAGTACTTTTTTGAATTACTTTGGATTTTCATGAAGCATTTTTGTAAAATTGCTTTTGTAAGCTCACTACGAAGAAAAGAACAAAAGTTTTTGGATGTGGAAAATTTTAGTTTTGGTTTTGATTGCCATTTGTGTATTTTAATTTCTGAAGAAGACTAATATTATAAATTCGAAGTTCATTATTGGTTTAACCAAATTTATTATGCTCACAATTTAAATTTTTGACAGAACTGAAATCATTAAGGAGATAAATAGGTGCTTTGTTATAAACTGGAAGGAAGTAATGAAGTGCTTTTTTGAATTCGGTTTATCATAAGTCATATTTGCATAATTACTTACAATTCGATTGCAAAATTCATACAAGCACACTTTGAAACAACAGAACAAAATTTATTAGGATTCCAAAAATGTCTTTTTTGGTTTTGATTTACTTTTGTGTGTTTTTACTACCGAACTAATACGTTAGGAAGGTATTCGGCTTTGGAGGAAACACCTAAAGATTATCACAACAAATTTGGGACATTTGCCAGGATTTCGTGCTATTTGTAAAGCTAAAAAAATTAATAAGTAATTCATTTGCTTGGGGTGAAATAACAATATTGAAAATCCAAAAGCTCTTTTAACAAGGAAACGAAAATATTTATCGTGCATGACAAGTGAAATCCACATTCACAAATGGTCAGGACAAGCACAGAAAAACAGTTTTGAACATTTTTGTTTGTTTGGTGTTGTTATCGCTTTAAAAATGTATGCAAAACCATCTCAGGGGCCTGTAAAGTAATTATGGAAATAATGTTTTTAAACTTTGCCAAAAGTTTAAAATCAAAAATCACCAAACAGTGTCTCAGGGTTTGGTTGCACCGGCTGGAAAGGAATGATGACGAATTGCCTTTTTTGATATATCTATTTTTTAATAATTGGTATCATTATTTTTAATATTTATTAAAACTAAAAAAGAAGAAAAGAAACGAAAGAATAATAGCAGTGTAAAACTCATCGTTATTCGATTACCTGCCGTTAGGGTTTTTATTCAGTACTATTTTTGATTTTTTAAGTTCATTTCTTACAACACAGCAAAAATACCTATTTAAAATACGACTGGTACCGCCACAATACAATACTGGATACTTACAATACTACACTGTACTCTTGCGATACTTACACCACTTACAATGAGATTCTTACACGATCTATTTAGTAACACTTTGATCACTTACAATACGATGTTGTGCTTACAGTGCGCTACTTACATTTCTTACAGTACTTTTTTAAATTCAATAACTTATCCATTTATATAAATCTACAACATACACCTTCAGTACAGCGGCTTAGTGCAGTGAGCTAATTTTACAGAGAGAAAAAGAAGAAATTAAGGTGCTAACATAGAAATATAAATAGTGAAAAGAGTGGAAAAGGTAGGGGTATTTACATGGCTTCACCATTGTGATGTAAACGAAAAAATGGTTTTCGTTTTTTGGTAATTTGAGAAAACAGGGAGAAGTTTTTTTCTTTATTTTGGGGAAATATTGTACGTTTTGCATACGCGGATAGAACGTCTGGCGATCAAAAAGCAGAAGTTTAGGCTCAAGCTTGTTGTTGTTTGGATTCAAGTCTAATTCTAGATATCAGGTTAAATTTACAAAACGTTGCCAAAAAAGGGTGGATCATTTTGGCATAAAGTACATCGCCCTTTATCCTCCGAGTTTCTTTTGGTCAAAAAACTATTAGTTCTTAATCTCCTATGTAATGGCTTTAAGTGGAAGACGATTGGTTTTGAAATCTTTGTGTATAGACAAGGTGTTCGGTAAACTGTGTTGCAGTCAATGTCTTATTGGGTTTTAAGCATGCAACTTGCCATACGTTTTCTTTTGGCGTCAACGGGTTTCAATAGGCTTTATTTTGAAAGTTGAATTTTTTTTTGCGGAATGCAAAAAAAACCGAGATGTCATGACCAGACCTATAAGGAAATACGTGTAGCGTTTCTGGTTATAACTGTGCTGGTTTTTCTTGATTTTTCTTGGCTTAAATCAGTTTCAAGAAAACTCAAAATAGTGGTGTAATAATGAGAGGTAATAATAAACAAACAGGGATCGAGGATGGCTCAGGATGGAGAGGACCACGGCAGATTACAACCCACGTCTCAACCTGGGTCTTCTCCATTTTCCAGAATGATGAGTGGGAGAATGAGTCTTCTTTCGACGAGCCGCCATTTTGAAAATCGTTGAAGAGAAAACCCTTAGGACGAGGTTTGCAGAAATTTGGGCTCAAATTTCCATCATGCACAAATCTCTTTGTTCTCCAGTTTTCACATAACTTACCGAAACCGAGATTCCTGAATATTTTGTTTACCGTATGTCTCACTTCCCTGATTTCCAACAGCACAGCAAGGGGTTCAGGGTGGAGTTTAGATAGTAAACCAGTTTAAGTCCAAAATAGACGGTGATTACTACAGGTTCAGGTGTTTCAGACAACATTGTCTCAACAAGCAAAACCAAGCCAAACGGAAGATAGCAAATCAACCGTGCAGCAAATAACCATAAAGCAGTGGACACTGTCTTTTTGTACCACGACAAGTTCAACTGTGAAATACCATTCGGTTGACCTTGCGGGATAACATGTGCTTGGATGCGATTTCGAAGAGCAAGATAGATCCACGCATAACAGTATATCGACGTTATTAGCAATGAAATCCACATTAAGGCACTGTACACGAGGAAAGCGAAAAAGTTTAGTGCGTATTGTGTGACGTAGTTTCCAAAAGAAAGCAACAAAAACAGTGCAACAAGCAAGCGAGCTCGCTTCATAGTTACAAGTTGTCTATACCTGATTCCTTACGATAGCGCAAGAAGCCTGTCTACGCTGATTGCGCTCAAAGTTGCAAGTGAAAAATCTGCCATCACTATGCTGAAGGAATACCACAGCAGTTCGGCAACTTCACAGAAATCTGCCAAGGGAGAAAACACCCCTACAGGCTGCACACAACAAGTCCAACACAAAGGTCTGAAAAGGCCAAACAACGAAGAAGTAGTTTAGAAGGATTAAGAGATGATTCTTTGTGGAAAGCAACGAGGATCAATGCATCAAGTTATTTCAAGAAAACCGAAAATAATAGAGTACCAAGAATGATAATCACCAAAGACTGAGAAGCAGTAATAAACCAATAAAGGAACGAGGATGGAGAGGACTATTGCAACCGACGTCTCAATGTTGCCTGAAGAGTCTTGTTTGAATGGTCTTTTCCATTTTACGAAATGGCGGGTGGGAGAATGTGGCTTGTTCTGGCGAGGCGCCATTTTGGAAATCGTCGAGGAGGAGAACCTGGGAATGAGGTTCGTTGGCTCAATTTGCCATCATGCACAAACCATGACGTTGCCTCTTCAAGTCTCTTTGTTCTTCAGTCTCCAAATAACTTACTGAAACCGAGATTCCTGAGTATTTCCTTTACTGCATGTCTCACTTCCCTGATTTTCCAACAGTACAGCAAAGGGTTCAGGGAGGAATTTAAATAAACCAGTGTTATTGCAAAAAAGTTAATGATTACTACAGATCCTGTCATTTCAGGTACAATTGTCCTAGCAATCAAAACCAAGCCAAACGGAAGATAGCAAATCATCAGTGCGGCGAAAACCCACAAAGCAGTGGACACTGTCTTTTTGTATCGCGACAAGTGCAATGGTGAAATTCCATTCGGCTGTCCTTGCGGGATAACCTGAGCTTGGATGTGATTTCGAAGAACAAGGTAGATTCGTGCATAACAACAAATCGACGTTACTAGACATAAAGCCCATATAGAGGCGCTGTACACGAGAAAAGCAAAAGGGTTTACGAGTTCTGCGACGCAATTTCCAATAGAGAATAGCAAAAACAGGGCTACAAACAAGCGAGCTCGCTTTATAGTTACAACTTGTCTATACCTGATGCCTAACGATAGCGCAAGAAGTCTGTCTACGCTGATTGCTAGCGAAGTTGTAAGTGAGAATCCTGCCATCAGTGTGCTGAAGGAAAACCATAGAAGTCCGGCAACTTGACAGAAATTCCCGCGATGTTTGACGGCCGCCAAAAGAAAAACCCCCGTCACTGGCTGCACAACAAGTCCAACGCAAAGGTCTGATATTGCCAAGCAACGAAGAAATAGTTTGGAAGGAGGATTAAGAGAGGATTCTTTGTGGAAAGCCACGAGGATCAACGCATTTCCGAGAGTTGCTGTTATGGATAATGCAACATTTATACCAGATATCACCAAGAATATAGTGGACAGTTCCGAAGAGTTGAGATGTACTGCCAAGGTCGAGTTACAAAGAAAGTCAGTTAGAATTGGTTCCTTGAACATGCTCTGAATGCAGCGAGAACTTCTGGGATGAAAACACGCAAAGTGACATAACTCGGTGATCAGTTTAGAATCTTACCGATCCAACGGAAAACGTATAAAACACCACCTTTTTCGGTTTAAGTGCGTAATTTGTGTTTAGATCGTGAAACGTTGTTATCAATATTGAGTGAGATATGATAAAGAACATCTGCTGTGTCACATCCAATAGAATCTGCAGGTTACTAGTAAAATGGAATGAATCGAGTCACTTCAAAGCCGTTAAAAATTGATTATTACCTCGACTCTGTTGTATTGTCAAAGTAATGTGCAGTTGACATCCGTTTTGATGAATATACGTAATTGTACCTTTTTGGTACACTTCGGCGGCATGTCAGGTGAGTTTGGTCGAGCCGTAATTCGTATTTTGGTGAGATGTAGTCAAGCCAAAACACCTAAGGCGAGACCAAACGAGCCTGATATTGTCAGAGATCGCTTTAAGGGAAGACACGCTATTATTTTTCACAATTATTGTTAGAGTTATAGATCAACATGGCCCTCTCACCAAACCTGCTGTTCAGGCTTCATATCCTTTAATTGAAGTTTCTTTGATTAAAAGTTTCCCGCTCCAGTTAACAAAAGATGAAATAAAACAAACAAACAAACAAGTAATTTTCGGGATTTGTATACAACGGTCATAAAAACCACGTCATCCTTCGAATAGTCGATCTTGGATACCTTGTAGTAATTGATTTTGTTAAGATGTGGTCTGTCGAAGACGCATTTATAGGTTTTGTGATTAACCTTTCTAATAATTTGAAAACTGATCATTTAATAATCTCCTGGTTTCAAAAACACAATACATTGAATTCTGTTGCCTTCCAAATAAAATCTAAATTTCCTGGGGAAAATTACGTTTTAATAGAAATTTATTTGTCATTCCACATGGCACAAATATTTATTTATTCGCAAAAAAACAGAATAAAATAAATTAAAGCCGCGTTTTTTTTGTTTTACAAATATTGTCTGCTGTCGACTATTACTTCGCGATTCATTATTTTCTCTGCCGTCACAAAAAAAAGCATAATTCTAAAGATGTAATGTTTAATTCATTTATCTGAAACAGCGAAGTACTTTTATGGAATCCCTGGGGATTGTTATTGGTCATTGTTCGCAAAATTACTTTCTCTTAGAATTTCGCGCTTATAAATGAACAAAAGAGCAATTTTTTTTAAAGATAACACAAATTTGTTTTTTGCTGTTGATTGCCAGAAGGCGATGAGTCAGTATTTTGAGAAAGAATTCTGGTTTTAAAGGAAAGAATGATGACTTTATTTGTCTATATAAATAAACAAATATCTTAAATAACTTACGTATTTGGAATGAAGGACTCTGGCCAAGCGAGGCTCTCTTGCATGGCGTTAGAATGAGATTGGAGACTCAAGTGTTGTTAAGAAAGGCAAAGAAAATGCAGTAGTGAAATACACATTCACAGATGGTCTCGACACGTAGAGCAGTTCTGAATCAACTATTTGTAGCTCGTTTTCTTCCATTCAGTTTAAAATAGATCCAGTAGAATCTGGTAAAAATAATCAGATAAAAAAATATATATATATCTGCATTACATTGCATTGTACCAGTTTTAATCTTGTCTTTTTTGTAAATGCGTTCTTGTTTTATTAGTCTTAATACTATGTTGTAATTTTAATCAGTTTAATAAGTTTTATATTGATAAAAAATTTTTCTCAAAACCCACTTGGGATAAACTATTAAATAAGACTGTATTATAATTTCAGGTGTTAATTGCATGTCTCGAAAAGGAATTGTTACGAAACAATTTGGGTCAAAATTTGTGTCGAATTCTTAACATTCAGCTTGTACGACAGCAAGTTGTAAAATAAACTTATCTTTGGAAATTATTTTCTCCAGTTTTTGTGATTTTAATTTGTGAACTTATGTTTTACAGTATGGTTGGAATATTTCACGATTTGCTGAACGCCAGAAACCAGTGCTGCTCGATCTTTTTTGTCACTCTGTACATCAATGTTTACCCAACGAGAAGTTTATTTAAAGTTTATCTTTATCTTCAAGTATTAGAAAAATATCGAGATCTCTCGTAACAGATAGTATTTGCTGTTGGCCGAATCGATCGAGCACGGGAGTCGACTGGAGTTAAGAACTGGACAAGAGTTCTCAACAGCTTTTCCTTGTGAACTATCACGAAAATACAGCAGGTTCAAAGTTGGTCAGAGGACACGAGATTTATCGCTCCAGTGAGTGCGAGATGTTGAACTGCCGTCGTCGACTTTCTTTCTCGTTTGATCATAAGCTTACTTTGCAAGGCGAAATCTTAGGAAACTGTTTTTGAATCAGTGAAAAATCAAGTTGCGAATTTAAGAAAGATGTTATTTCAAATTTCGCTTCAGTCTCCTGATGGAAGTCGAGCCCATGACCCTCCGCACATTGGTGGAGCGTTTTAACAACTGAGCTATAGGGAGGCTGGTGACGGACTTAAATTATACATATGCGTTATTTACCAAGTGTGAGGTCAAGATGGCTGAATATTAGCCAAGTTCGTTTCTTGCGTGTTTATGGACCGACACGGAGTCGAGGTCCATAAACTCGCAAAAAAAGAACGAGGTCAATATCCAGCCATCTTGACCGAACAAGCTTGATCAATAAAGGATTTATTATATGGCTTTCGGGGAAATTTTTCTTGCGGGACACGGCGGGTAGTCCCGAGCGGGCAAGATAGCTTCATCTTATCTTAGATAAGTTATCTTATGGATAATTAGAATATTTGTATATTTGTATTTGTATTTGTATTTGTATATTTGTATATATATTTTAAATTTTAATATGTGGGGACATCCCTAGTATGGTGCCATTGCGCTTTTGGTTGTCTCCTTCTCCACTGCTTTTTGTTTGTTTGTTTTGTTTTTAGTTAGTTATCTTAATTATT
>NC_138145.1:9941660-10021660 GCF_964199315.1 Orbicella franksi | reverse complement strand
TGTCTTAGTGCTTCGTAGCAACTTTAACCCTAGCAGATGTAACTCGTATTTATTTTTTCATGTATTTGTTGTGAAGGTGAGCCTTAACGTAATAAAATGGCGAATATTTAACAATAATAAAAGAACACCGAATCTGAAGTGGTTAAATGTCTTCAATCGTGATTTGCAGTAGAGTTACAGGTCGTGAGTTTACGGTTTTCTATCAATTATCGAGGCCTTGGTACCTCAAGGCTTGTTTCTCGGGATACTACAATCAGTATTCTCTATTTTATAACTGTTGTTATGAGAATGTGGCCAATTTAAAATAACCGTATCACTATAGGGGACGAGAGCTAACTTGTCTGACAAGTTTTCTGTGTTAATGGGAAATCTTGACTCGGCAAGTCGTCTAATCGTAAATTTATAAATTCACACTAGGACAGGTTAGAGGCCATTTGGTGAAGGTAAAAGGGAAAGTCTGCATGCGGGCCAAGTGGCGCTTATCACCGGTTTTTGTAGCATGAAGCGATTAGGATTATTTCTACTCCCCCCTGGATGGGATGCTAGATCATCGCAAAGTACATAGATACATATACATACATTCTTTATTTAGACACGGTAAAAGCATCAGTTACAAGATTGAAAAAAAAAAACAAAAAAAAACTGATTAACATGTTTGCCGTGTGGGAGTACGAGGAGGACAGTTGGCGATTTATCTCGTATCTAAAATGAATAATAGATCCGTAATGGCTCTGACTTCAGATGGAAGGCTATTCCACAAATGTGCCCCACTGTAGCAGAAACTACGTTTGAAAAAGTCGATACGGGGCTTAGACAGAGCCAATTTGTTTTCGCTGTTTCTAAGTCCATAGTCCGTGCTGAATGGGTTAAATAGGCCTTTCAGGTACTCCAGAGGCTGATCATTCAAAGTTTTAAACATCAATTTCAATTTTTCCTTTTTCCTTCTGATATAGAGATTATCCTATCCTAGCTTACCACGGAGGGCGGTAGCGCTATAATAGTAATCAGACTTAGCGCGATTTTGTAGTTTTTGTAATTTGTCGGCTAACTCGTTGTTACACCCAGCATCAAGTTCGCCGGTACCCAATTATACAGCCGGGTGGAGAGAGGCCTTGTGAGAGTTAAGTGTCTTACCCAAGAACACAACACAGTGTCCCCGGCCAGGGCTCGAACCAGGACCGCTCGATCCGGAGACGAGCGCACTAACTATGAGACCACCGCGCCTCTTTCTAGGGGCCATTTATTTTGTTATCCAACGTTCTTTGCTTACGTTCTTGTTCAAGTCCTTTCGGCGGACTTATCTCTCTAAACTCGTCCAGAAAGCTGTCTTAAGTATATTTGGTTACGGGTTTCGACGGATATTGGGATAAAGCAGGCGGCAAAATTTGGACAAGTTTCCCGCCTAAACCCGTCCCGTCCGTTTTCACTCTAGTAAGGGAAAATCGCGGACAAGTTTCCTGTCCCTTGTGTAAATTCGTCCAGTGATGCGTTAACGAAGCAATGTCAAAATCGACGCGAGGAACACACAGCCATTTTGGAGGAGCTACCTCGGGCACGGGGCATTTTCAAAATTTAGAACACACTTTGGATATTTGCTTTTCTTAATCTGTCTCGATCTTCCTACAATATACCAACCATCGTTGTTAAAGTTATTATGGACGCCGGCGGTTTTTTTTTTTTTTTTTTTTTTTTTTTCAAGATTAATGCTATTTTCAGTTTCGTTTTATAAACCGCATGACGTGTACTTAGAATTCAGAGAAATAGCTCCTCAAACTCAGAAAATATTGTGTTGAACTTCGACCACTCTGCCAACCCACCGTTTGAGGGTTGCCGGTGATATATCATAAATAACTACAGAAGTGAAAGTTAGTTAATCGTGCGAAGTCTGTTAACAAAGAGTTTCACCTCGTTTGATACTGGCATATAAATTAATTTCATTGGTATTCTTGTAAGTGCATTTATAATAATACTTGTCAACAAAACGTAGGTAGCCTGTATTCGATGTGGAACACGCTTTTGTCACAGACAAGTCACGTTGTACGATTTGGAGTTATTTCTTGTCCCCAGCCTCCCCTCGGCGATGGCGACTGTTTACACCTTTTCACATGGATGGAACTTATTTCGTCCGTGCTGTGGTCGTCTTGTGGCGGCGCAGCATGTTTAAAACCTCACCATCCTCACTAGATGAAATGTTTACGGACAAGTACAAATAAGCTAACCCTGCCAGTAATCATAAAATTAAGTCTCCTTGAAGGAAAATGAAAAGCCTGATAGCCGATTGGCTCACGTTTTTCTCAATATCCCATGATTTGTTCAGCGCGAGGAAGTGCAAAGATTTATTTAGCGGATAATTTCTTGAAAATAATAATAAATTGTGTCGTATCATATTATATTTTTCGCGTTGCGCCCTTTAACTTCAACACGGTCACTTCGAAGAGCCGAGTTAGAACGAAGTAATTACAGTATTTCTATTTTACACGCTTCTATAAACGCCGGAGAGTTTGTTGCGAGTCGTTCACACACCCAGCATTTAATTTATTCAGAACTGTTGACCATTTTGACTGTGAAGATAATGGTTTTTATGGACTTTCACAAATCCTTGATAAATGAATCTGTTTCAGTATAGGTAACGATGGGAGAAGCTGTTTGTGTCAGAAAATACGATAATCAAAATATATCTGTGCGTTTAAATCAACACAAGCTCTGATTTCCATTATATCGACAGTAAAGATCAACACAAATCTAGCTCTAGATATTTTACGTCCGTCCACAGCCAATTTCAGTTCTTATTTATTATTTATAGCTTCCCTTTGCCCAAGCTAAACAAGCTGACCTGAACTAACCTATTTTCAAAAAAATTATCTTTCAAGAAGCAGTTTTCCTGATTAATGATTCGATCGAGGTCAAAACAGTTTTCTCAACTTAGCGTAAACTTCCTTTGGACGTTTAGTTGGTTTCAGTTGTAATACTGAAAAATATTCGGTTATTTTTCGGATTTTAATTAGTTGCGGCAGCTAAAGGTCACATTTGAAAGTCTCAAACTCGTATCACCCCAAAGGCATAGCGTCCCCTCTCGCCCTGGAGCCCTGAAAAGACAAAAACATTCCCAGCGGGAAAACCTGTGTTGGCTTTCATTGGCAACGTAAACACGTCCAACGCAAGGTGTTCACGGTTTCAGTTTTAAATGACTTGCTGTCTAGCTTTCCGTGGCTTTGTTTGGCTTAACCACCAACAGTGTCTCGTATCCCATCGGGCCTGTTTTCCTCTTTTTTTATCAAGAAGAAGTTCAATTAGAATCTGCATACTAGCATATTTTTACATGTTATTTTTTCTTCTCGAACGTTTATAATCACACATGGGTAGTCTAATTTGCGTCCATTGAAGAGAAACACATTCTAGCGCCAGTGTCATGCGAAAAAAAAAAAAAAAAGCTTGATATATCTTCACTTTCGTAGCGGATGAAATGCGTGACAGACGTTTTGTTTACAATGATTTATCTATTTTTATTTTATCAAGTTTGCATCAAACACACTCGAAACAGTACGTTTCTAAAACACGCTTATCTTTAAACATTTTGTTTCTCTTTCAGTTCATCAACTTTGTAACCATACAGATTGCTTTCTTTGATCAAATACAACAGTAGAATAGGTGCCAGTATTATTTTGTTCACATCAGCTAATCGATCGGTCAGAAAAAAAAAAAAAAAAAATAAGTTTTTAGTCTTGAAAGCCAAGAAAAAATACTACAAAGGATCGATATGACAGTTTCAGTATTTTCTAATTTATGCTGTGCGTCGAGTTTAAAGACAAGATTATCTTGATCTTTTAGGACTGTAATCGTTACCAATCATTCTGAAAGTTCTCCTCAATAAAGCAATAACAGATGTTTCTCTTTTGGGGGGAAGAATTTTCTTTTAGAAGTGAAACGTATCTGATTCAGGAGACTTGGGAAAAATCTAATACTCTTGTCGTTAATCACTGCTGTAAGGTTCAATGGCAATTGCAAATACTGGTTTTAAACGTGAGGAAGTATTTTAAAAAGATTCTCCGTTGAAATCAAAGGAAAGACAGGGAGATAATATCTTGCGATTAAAAGAACTGTTATTTTTCTTTAGTTCATTTCCATTCCTTCTTCCATAAGGCCTTATTAAAAAGCATTTCTTTTTTGTTTGCAGCATTCAAGCGCTCAAAGCGTTGCTTTTGTTTTCCCGTCTTCGACTTCGGCACATTGCATTCACTTTACTTGCTTCGAATTGGCTTACCTTATTATAATCAGCTCACCCATTTAAATGTTGATTCATAACTTAAGCGCAGCGCACCTGTCCTAGACTTAAATATGCATAGAATACCTTGAGCGACTTCATTTTATTCAGGAGAACGCCCTGTTTGAAGAAGATCGAGCCGCAAAGATGCTACCGCTAACCATCACAATCCTGTCTTTTCTGGGAAACCATGCGTTTGCAGTTGATGTGAATTTAACCAGGTAAATTGCAAAACGATTTTCCCTCTCTGTAAGGCAGAGTTGGTAGATTTTTCTTTAGCTAATCACAAGTGATTCTAACGCCCTTTGGCATTTTGCGATTAAAAAATGCCTCTCGGAGCAGATTTCCATTTTATTTCGGTGCGTATGTCCACATATAATGAATTCAATTTATTAGATCTATGCATTTACTCTAAGGCTTGGTAACTATGTTATGTTTACAGAGGGACTAGCTCGCGCTCGAGAGCGACACATCTTCTTCTAACATTCAGTTTGTTTTTATAACTTCATTTGTGTACACTTTTTTTTCAGTTTTGTTTTGCGCTGCTCTCAGCATTCTGAACAAGGATTTCCCTTTATTTTTCAAAGAACTTATGTTAACGTATACCATGCAATGGATCAAATTTGATGCATTTGACATCAATGAGATTAGGAAGTTGTTTTAGCGTGTAGAGTTTATACGACTGACAGAAACGGATTCGGACATTTACATATAGTCGTTAACAAAGAAATTGCGGCCATAACCTCAGAATTACACGACCGGGGGCCGCGACTTTTATAGCCTTAATTAAACTGAACGAAAAATATATATCTGACACCCTGATGCTCGAAACTTAAGGATCTATACAATTCGTTTTAAAAATTTATCTCTATTTTCAATGATTCTTTGTATTCCATCCAAGTTGGAAACACACCCCACCTTCGTCCATGTCACTTTAAGTGGATTTAGCCAAGAAAGGTAGAGAATTATTTTAGGTTTGGACTGAAATAACATCAGGAAGAATGGAATTATTTTTTACGTGCCCACGAAACTTTTGCAAAATCTCCACAGGGGTCAGTTCCTTTCATATTCATTTCTTCGTTTGTTTTGAATATTTCCAGAAAATTTTATGTCGGAGTCTTTTTTATACAATAAGAAGTACTGTTTCTTCCAGCGATGTTTTAATTTAACAGATAAAACAACGAATTAAACAAAAAGAAACTGATGTCGGTGAAAAGGTATTCGGCAAAACAGTTCTCATGTTTTTCAAAAATGGTTGAAAATGAAACCGATGCGAAACCTTTTGGAAACGTTGCAATGAATAAAGAAAACGATCGAAAAGCAATTTTGTTTTTTTTCTTTTGTGGTACAAAGATAAATTATCCGTATTATCCTTTAGATTAACTTTTTTAATTAACATAATTGTGATTCCCTGAGAGTCCCTCAATATTTAACATCCCACAAGCGAGTTCGAAAACACAGCGCACTAGTATTGCTAAAATGCACGCAAAAGTTCAAATAAACATCAATTCTTCGAAGCCCCGATCTGAAAGACCAAAATGGTATAAAATTCTTTGAAAAACCTGTTTTGAACTTAAAACCCAAGGCGACATGAATGGTTACTTGTAATTAACAGCTGGGTTTTTTGTAATCTTTTGTGCTCGTAGATGTATAGTTTTTTCTCATCTTTCTTCTGTTAAGCCAATGACATTAAGGTCGTTTAATTTTCTTCATAAATTGAATCACACTTCACAGTATATTTGTTCCAATTCTCGATCCTCTAATGCTCTTCATTGGGTCGAATTTGCAGGCACCGTCACATTTTGATTTCCCACACTTACTGTAGTCCTATCAAACTCGTATTTCACCACAAAGTCTCCTTTTACCCAATCACAATGACAATTTTTCCTTACCTACATTTGTCAATTTTTCTTTTTTAATGAAAATTTTTTACTCGAAAAAAAACAAAAAAAAAACATGCATTTTGAATGTAATTGATAAGAAATAAATACGCATTGTACTATATCAAACTATATATACTGAAGAATCTCGCAGGGTCAACAAGGATGATTGTAAACCCAAAGGATATCTATAGAAGCTAGCGTTTCGGTGAATTATAAATTATCCTAAAAATACCTCAACTACTGGACTACAATTTCCTTGAAAACGAAATAAAGCATTTGTGTCTTAAGTTGCTAAAAGCACGAACGAAAAATGAGCGTTTTCTTTTCCCTACCAGTCCAAAATTTGATATTTAATTTTCGAAAAGTCGTATAATTTCAATGCGCGCATGACCTAATCCCGCAAAAATGTCAGAAATCTGTCTTGGTTAAATAACGTTTCAGACTTATTGGAGCCACCAATGTATTTCAAATTCTAATAGAGAATGTTTCCTCAACATGTCTTAATGAATCAATTTTCCAAAAAATAAAAGTATATAATATGTAAAAAATGATATAATCGGCGGTACCCGTTTTTATGACAGCGAGTAGCGCACACGTTATACTGACCGAAAGAAGTCTATATTTACTCCATAAAGGTGGTCATCGATCGAACGTAAAGTTCGAGAAAAAAGCAGGAGAGCAGCGAAATCGCTTTGTTGACTTTGTTTATATTAAAACAGAGACAACCATTACATGGTATCAGACAAACATACCACGTGATGCGCATTCAATTCACTGCCTTTGTGTTTATTGTACATAAACCAAGAGAGGATGTATTGTCTCAGATATTGGCCTTATTTAGCTAAATTAAACCTGCTAAGTTATTTTTAGAGATGTTAGCCAGTCCTCCCGCGTTTAATGTTACAATGGGCGACGCCTATTTGTTTTCGTGGAGGGTGAAAATACGTGTAAAGTCCACGTGAATGAAATTCGTGTCACAGTTTGGCTAATTCTAGACCTTGCCGTAATTCCTGAAGCCTGGAGTGCCGTAAAAATAACACGAGAGGATTTCTTCAGGAAAAAGGCCTATAAGTAACTCTCTCACCCTTCATGATATAGACTGCACGAAATAAATGCAGCATTCATTCTGATGATGTGCTGCACATATTTCGCGCCTTATTTTCTGTTCTACCATTCTTCCCTGTGATAAGAATGAAATCATTCAATTGCTGTTTTGTGGCAAGGCAGCATCTGCTATTCAAATATTTTCAATAGTTGTTAGGACCGTGTGAAAATTCGACCAATACTAATAATAATGGTGCTATTTCTGCCGGGTATGTTCTCAGTTGTGATTTTCTCTCCATTCTACAGGCCTGTGACCGAAGCCACCAAACCACCTCAACAGTTGTCAACACCAAACTCATCCGGGGATATTAATGTTACTTCGCTGATAGCTAAGCTACTCACCGGTTATGACAAGAGACTTCGCCCTAACTTCGGAGGTGAGGAAAACAATTTTTGCTTGCTAATTGTTTTATATCGTGTGTGTGCCTTGCTTGTAATCGCCGATATTAAGTCGTCACGCATTCCTTCTTGATACATCTTGCGTGACAACGACCACGATCGAGTGCGAGTCCTTAAAGGAGCTACGTCACGGTTTGCACATCTTGAAAAGCTCAGCCTAGAATTGTCAAATTCGTCGTTTTTTTCTTCCTCCATCCTTAGCCATCTTTGTTCCTTTGTGTTTCGTTAATATCTCTTTGGCGTTTCTCTATTTTAGTAAACTACTATTTACAGGTTTTCAATTTAAAGGTTATTCTGCAAGTGAGTGAAATAACAAAAAATATTGTGACTGAGCTCCTTTAACCTGCGATCAGACGTTCGTTTCTTGGCGACCTTCTCCCGTCCGCCCGTTACGTTTGTTCTCCCGTTCGCCTGATCGCAGGCTAGCGAAAGCTTTGCGAATGAAACGTTTTTCCTGTGGGAATATCACATGCATGATTTTTTTTTTCTTTTTAAGACCTTCACTCTGTTCGAATCCTTCTGATTAAGTTGCATTTACAAATTTATTTTTCTCTATCCTAGGCGACCCCGTTGGTGTATCTGTGACCGTATTTATTGAGTTTATTGGTGACATCGACGAAATCAACATGGTATGATTGTTTTCTTCGATCATCCACTGCACATTACACAGTGGAGTTTTCTCATACTACGCGATCAAATCTTATTCCTCGAGTAATCCCATACGGATCGGGCCCAAAACAATTGCTCTGTGATTTAATTTCAGCGCGAAAGAAACTCGTATTTCTTGCAATCACCTTACTCTCGCCTGTACGACACGTGTAAAATGTCAGGAAACTTTCTTGATTGATTATAAGGTATGGAATCAAAAGTAGGTTTTCCCTAAAAAAAAAATTAAGCGGTGCGCCAGAAACTTGAAAGCTTCCAAAAAATGCATTACCAAGTGGATTAAGAATATACAGGCTAAACTACGTTATTCAAACCCCCATTATAGCCTGTTTAGTCTAGAGACTGAAAAAATTCTGATTTGGAAAGTCAGAAAAAAGTAGCTGAGTAGAAAAACAACCGCAGCATATTGGGCAAAAGGAACCTGAAATGAA
The DNA here is from genome assembly GCF_964199315.1 of Orbicella franksi. Classification (NCBI taxonomy): domain Eukaryota; kingdom Metazoa; phylum Cnidaria; class Anthozoa; order Scleractinia; family Merulinidae; genus Orbicella; species Orbicella franksi. Next base: position 10,012,916 of record NC_138145.1, on the reverse strand, counting down.
TGAGAGGTTCTAACGACGGGTGTGTTCTTGCTTAGAATGTAGTATTATTATATTAGGCTTGTTGTTAGATCAGCAGCAAGCACCTTTTCGTCTTATAAAGTAAATAATACAGTATCGAAAAACCCCCGAAACTCCGTAAAAACATATAACAAGGTCTTAGGCTAACTTATAGCCTGCGTAGCAAGCGTTTCCGTGGGGTTTGGAAGCAAAGAAAGACCGAGGAACGGGATTTTCGGTGTTTTGTCTGCGCGGAAAATGGGGCGAGAGCCAAAAAAAGAAAGAGGGAGGTGGGAGAGGGGAAGGAAGGAAGGAAGGAAGGAAGGTTTCCTTCCTTCCCCTCTCCCACCCCCCCCCCTCTTTTACTCGCTCAATTTTTCGCGCTGTAATTCTTTGCTCTCGAACCGCACAGAAACGCTTGCTACGCAGACTAGCTAACTTAGGAAAATCAGGGTATTTCCCTGTGGATTTTTGTCCTCTTCACACGATGTAAAATAATATCATATGACAGGAGTTTACAACGATCATGTACTTCCGACAATACTGGAAGGACGAGCGCTTAAAATACAACCAGACAGGATACTGTAAGAGGCTGGCTTTCAATCCTGAAATGCTCAAGTTTATCTGGGTACCAGATACTCATTTCCCCGGGATTAAGGACGGACTCAAGCATGCAATCACAGACACTAATGAGGTCATCCGATTGTGGCCTGATGGCTCCGTGTTGTACAGCATGAGGTTGGTTAGTGTAAGATACTCAAAAAGTTACAATTAGGTGTCGAGTGATAAATATATGTTATTTGCCGGCTGGGAGGTCCGTATAGTGAAAAACTGTGACGGAATTCAATTCACTATATACGGACCGACCCTAAGCCGGTAAATGACTTCATTATTTTTTCGTCTCTCCCTCAAATCACTTTTATAATTGTTTTATAATTGTCAAGGAAAATCCGGACCGCATCGGCCAAGAACCAATCAGATTGAAGGATTTGTTATCGTGCCCTCTTGGAAAAAATATAAATCTCAGTATCTCTCTAGCTGTCTACTTTCAAACATCATACTTGCATTTTGTCATGGACGACGTTGTCTTGACTCTCCCTCTCTCAATCGTAAGCAATTTCAAAGAAATTATAGAGAAATATCAATATGATACGCTTTATGAAATCACTGTGGTACACTTCTCTTTTTCTGTCTTTTGTCTTTTAAGGCTTAAAGTAATATCACAGTGCCCCATGAACCTGATAAACTTTCCAATGGATAAACAGAAATGTCACTTGAACATAGAGGCTTGTAAGTCAACTTCAGTTTATTTGCGAATTGTGTTTGATGAGAGTAGAATTAAAAATAGTGAACTTCATACATCAGTCTGATAAACCTGCTTTGGACTACATACGGTGGATGAGCAATTGTTAAGGGTTTCGAGTTAAGTTGATTAAAAGTTCTTCATTTGGACTAGGGCTTAGTCAAGCTATCCGGCCTAGAGACGTCTACTATTGCCTTTGTTCTTGGCGACAAAGTGAAACAAAAGCAATACACAGCTGTTTCGACAAAGGTTGTCCCACAACAGCGCAAAAGCGCACGCGACAAAGCCAATCGGTATTGTGGGTAATAACAGTTTGGCGCTGTTTGATTGAGGTTCACGGTGTTTAGCTAGAAGAAAAGAGAAGGCATGAATGCACGTGTTTGTGCTGTTTCCTTCTCTAACGCTGAAATACCTTGAGATTTAGTCAACAACTGCAAAACCACCGTTACCCGTAAAAACGTTCGACATTGTAGCGTTTGCTTTTACGCTTTTGTATTACAACCTTTCTCGAAACAGCTGTAAAGTAGACATCGACAGGCAGGCTAAGTCAAAGCAGAGGTGTGTTCGACAAATCCAGACGAATTCAGTGCTAATCAGGTAGCTACCTGTTTTTATGTCCTCCTTATTACAAATGAGGAACCTGCCCCCTAGCCTTGTATGTAAAATTCCAGTAGTCGTTCCAACACTGTGTTCGTTATTTAGTCAGTTACGACGACAAAGAGATGACTCTCAGCTGGCACAAGGACAATCCTGTGGCAGTGTCGGACAAAATTCAGATTCCAAGCTACACTCTGACAGATTACGAGTATTATTCTTCAGTTGACGAATTTACCACTGGTATGATTTTCAAATAAACTGTTTTGACTCATTTATACCCTCTAGGATCATCCACATTTTCAGTTTCTTTCCTCAACCATCGTGAAAATAAAGCTAAAAGCCTCCATAGACTCTTCATATGGCACGGACAGGTGTGCCTGTGTTGCCCTTTATAATTCAAGTTCACTTTGGTATAACATAGGTTACGAAACTTCACGATGCCATTTGAAGTCATCGTGTTACCCTCGCATGGGATCTACCTGGTTCGGTGATTCAACTTAGTTGGTTTTATAAGCCAGATAATCCGCCATTAAAAACCCAAAATACCTAACTTAATTCCCAATTTCGTCTACAAGACGCGTCTGAAGGAATCATGGTAGTTGTATTCATCATCTGGGACTGGATATTTGATTTGATGAATTCAAGTATCATGATTCCCTGCAGGTGCGTCTCATACCGGAAATTGGCCATTAGCCGATGGTAAACAAACAGTTTACAAAAATTCCAAAATTTCTTAGGCCCTCATTGGCAAGTTTTTATTGAGAAGAGGAGCAGATGAAAATTGCTCTCGCTTTCCTTCTTATTCCTCTAGGATAACAACAAATTGTGATTTCGTTTCAAATATTTTGGTTAAACATCATGCTCCTGTGCCACAGAACGATGCACGGTTACTAAATGTTTTATAATTTAATTAACTCCATAGGAAGCTACTCGTTACTGACCATTGAATTTGATTTGACTCGTCGACTGGGATTCCACATGATTCAGGTTCGATTATAGTGATAAGAATTTTTTTTCTTTCCATGCAGTAGCTGTGGTATTCCCGTAGTTCTTAGATAGTGCATGAATGATATTACAGTTCTGTATAGCAAAGCTCGTAGGCTCAAGTCCCCGGGGCTACTCCACAAAGTTTTTGTTGGGAGTGTGCTGCTCAAATCCTGTACCCTGTCCATCCTATTTCAGATCAAAATCGTCCAAATCTATCGAATTTCGAATAGATTTAACCCTGATCTTATTCTGTCGCAGATTTATTTGCCCTGCTATTTAATCGTGGTGTTGGCTTGGGTCAGTTTTTGGGTGGACCGCGAACAAACGGCAGCCAGGATTGCCATGGGAATCACCACTGTGCTCACCATGGCAACGCTGATTGGTAGTGCCAGGACTTCTCTGCCGAAGGTACGATGTTCATAATGTTTTGCAAACTACTTATTTTGCTACATCTTGGGAGACCCAGTCTATGTTAGTTGGGGCAAGGAAAAGAGGAAAAATCGAAGAAGAAAATTTGAAGACAAATCCCCTAGCTAAGGACCGAGTCTTACTGCTCCAGTTCTAATCAGCTCTGTGATTGCTGCCTTCTGATTGGGCAAAAAAAAAATCCTTTGTAGTATTTTATCCAATCGGGAATCATCGGGTTCACAGTACGTTTTGCATGTTCTAATAAGGGGCCTACACAAAAGCTAGTTCGTTCATCATATCTGTCTTGCTTACTTAGCAATATTTTACTCTAAAAGAATAATACAAAGAATTTTTCTTTCCATCGAGAAGCCAGCATTCACAGAAGTGTATCCAGGGCCTCGTCGTGTTACGCAGTAACCTCTCTGACAGCTATAGGCTCAGTTAATTGTAATAAAGACTATTCAGGTCAAGAATTTAAACCATAAACAGTTTCAATTAATGTTTGTTGCTTTTGCATTTAATAATTGATATTGTGATCGACGGAAGAGCACCCTGCAATAAGCCGCTGTGGCAGCAAAACCCGATTCACACTATTTATTCTAATCGGAGGATGATAAAGTCCTCTTCGCTAACCATTTTCTGGAGTTTCTTAAGCATGCAACAGAATTCTGTTTATTTGTAGCTGGCTCTTGTTGTCTAGAACACCCTGAAGAAACCTAACACGCATTATCTTTACCTCAGGTGTCGTACGTCAAATCCCTGGAGTGGTTTCTTATTATGTGCTTCCTGTTCGTGTTTTCCGCCATTTTGGAATATGCCTTTGTTTCTTATCTGGTGTTCAAGCAGCGAGAACAAGAACGAGCAAAGATCGGCATGAAAAAGAAGCATGACGAGGTAAGCCATATACGTTCTGCTTTTAGTGAACTCTAACTTTAAGGAAATCTTGGCTAAAACAGGTTTGTCCCAAATCACAAGCTGATGTTTGTGTTAAACTGTTTACGCGATTTGAGGTAGATAATTCTTTGCCTGTTTTGGATGCTGGACGTTTCGTTTCGGCTGTCTGAGGATGTCAAATTTCCCACGCGCCGCCATGTTCATTTTTGCGAAGCTTGATGGAGTTGGACTTTCACAAAATACATCAATGTGTGAATCTAGAGATATAAAAGTGCCTCTAATCATGTACAATTCATATTCGGGATGAAAAAGTACAGTTCCAACAAGAAATAGTCCTCTGTAGACTCCATATTGAGATCTCTGACCAAGTGATTTAAAGTGAAAACCAAACACTTTGTATTCGAACCACTTATAGAGATATCAACAGAAAACCCCAAGGTCAATTAAAGAGAATCAGTAGGTATACGTTGGAACTAAAACTGCTTTTCAGCCAAGATCCCCTTTAAAAATATGTTTTCTGAATGTAGAAAATTGTCCTTTGCTTAGCTTTGTCATTGGCCTTATATATATTCTTTATCTCGAGGAGAAAGCATGCGAAGCAGCAGAGGGAACTGTCGACAACGACAAAACACCGCCATCACCAGGCAGCCGCCCCTCCTCAGGTCAGGAGGCAGTCTGGATCCCAGGGAAACATCAAGTGGAGACTGTGGCCAGACCAGGCAAATGCCGCGGAAGCTCAAAGAAACCTCATGAAGAGTATCATTTTGTCAAGATCCTCAATACTGTGGAATTTTTCTCCAGGCTGCTGTTTCCGATAGTGTTTATCTTCCTGAATGTGGCCTATTGGATCTATTATGGCGGAATTCTGGATTAAGAGTCGCAGGACCTGCAGCTGAGTGTGTCAGTAGTTTAGCTGGCACCCTGATAACTATGCAGTTATGAATTTGTTTTACTGAGCGTGCGCAGAGGGGTGTTGTAATAATTCTGGTTGTTCGTGAACGGTTTTTAGTTCGTTATGTTCAATGGTATTTTAATAAGTTGGCCATTTCGGTCCCAAAAGTTATTCGCAAATTGGCTTGCGGTACGAACGAATTTGTCGTATCAATAAGTCCCCGCTGACAGATGAAATGTAAAGTTTTTACACTAAAAGCATTATCAGTTAATCTTTTGATTGTAAGACAAAGTTTGATGCGGATATAATATTCTGTTTAAAAGAAATAAGGGCTTAAATGTTCATTCTCTTCAAATGTGTAACGGTGCAAACGGGGCCAAAACCTGTTCTTTTCAATCGTAGCGTAAAATGTTAACATAGAGATAGTTTAATCTTTAAAACTTTTATAACAGTAATAGAAAGAGGAGGGCCTCCCAAGGCCCACATGGGCTCTAGGACCCTTAGAATTTTTGCATTATTTCCCGTGTTATCCGTAAATAAATTCTATTGTTCCCTTAAGTTCCGTTAATACTAGAGACATCATTTTTCCATTATATTAATCCAGAATATATATCCCTTGTTCCCTGAAAATAAGTAATCATGATTTCTTGTTTCTGGAAACCCTTTGGAGGTCCCCAAAGAGGCAGACTGATCGAACAAAAATCTTGCTTTGAAGTTTTCTTCCTAAGCAGTAAAGCCTATTAAGAATACTGCTGCTCTAATGAAGTATGTTTGAGTTTAACGATAGATAGCATGAAAATAATGTATATAATTAATGATATATCCGGAAAAGTCTTAGGCCTTTCGTTTTCGAAACTATGTTCACAACAAAAGGGATAATTTTTTTTAGAATGGGCGTAAGTACGAAGGCGATTTCGTATTGTGGCTCATTGGGATTTTCTGATCTCACTCTTTGTAGACTTCTTTCACAATCGCGCATTATCACTAACGCTTTGGTAAATTGGTGGACCCTTAGATACTAGAAAAATTTGGATCTTGCTATGTTATATATCTTGAGTAAAGCGAAGCGTGTCTCAGTACATTTATAATTTAGGGGGCTTAAGCACAAACGTTTTTGAGAGACGAACGAGAGCCGCAAGTCGACGTTTCTCGTCTTTGTCGCGTGTTAATGACGTCTCGTTGAAAAATCCAAGATGAAAATGTTGAAACGAGAGCTTTCTACTATTCCAGCTAATTACGGTGTAGTGGAAGGGAGTGGAAGAGGATTTGAGAACGCGCAAGTAAATTGCAATTGACCTCCGTGACTCAAAAACGACTGCAATTAGGGAGGCTTGCCTCCCCCCCTCCCCACCTTGATGTGAATCTAGCTTAAGATTTTTACCAGAAACACTGAACTTGACAAGGCTACTAATCAACGCCTTAATTTCGGTTTGTGGTCTGAATTTGGGTAAAACAATGTTTAAATGTAACCAAACTGTTGCAAAAGACATAGTGGCAATGGTAATGTACGGTTGTAGTAGTAATTCTAAACAGGTTAGAAGTATAAAACTCTACAGACGAAACTACGATTTATGAAGTTGTATCACTCCTATATGTTGTTTATTTTACCTTCTTTGCCAGCATTGGATTGTTTGCAGGGTATCATGTTAATAAGATTTGCGTTAGGGTGGCTGAATTATAGATTAACATGCATACGTAGTGAATATATTACATGAAATTAAAATAAAGCTGCTAAAATGTAACATTACGATGCCTTTATCGTTAAGAATGTTTAACGACAGCACTGGTATATGGATCTTACCTAAAAGATTTAGCAACGTTTCTTCTCGTTTCACTAATCACCTTAAAGCTTCCTTTCCTTACAATGAATGTCAAATGATTGAAAATTGCTGGTTTTCAGTGTCACGCAATTCAAAATAGATCAAACTAAACTCAAAACCGGTCAATAGATAAATTCCAGAATCTGGGAAATGAAAGAAGGTAAATATGCAAAGACTCTCGCCAAAATTCTGGTCACAGCAATTTTTCTTATGCGAGATATGCGGAGAAATTTTTTCTCCAAATTTATAGAGATTTGTATGGAGACGCCATGCTGGTGCCCATCCGTATGGACACCAACATGGCAGCTGGAAACCAACAGAAATATCTGTCACCGAGGTTTGCTACAAAAGCGTGAATTTATCCCTCGAGGAACTCTAAAACATTAAAACAATACTTTTTCTAAGACATGAACTGTTGAGATAGTCAAGTTACCCTAAAATAAGTCACTTTTTTAACCATCATGACAGCTCTCTAGGCCGTCATGTCAATGCTGCGTCACGCTAAAGCTTAGAAATTTAAGCGTAGTGTATCACAAAACCAAGAACCCGTTCGGAGCGAAAATTTGTATGAATATTAGTTTTCAGCAGCTCCTATACATCATTTAAGTAAAATCTCAGGAAGATCAATAGTTTTGTAGTTCGAATTTTAGTGACGTCATGTGAAAACCAGCTATAGAAGAGTGAAAGAAATATTTGGTAGTGGAGGGTGGGTGCTTAGGATAACAAGGGGTTTTTATTGTTGCCAGCTAGTGGACAGATGAAATACCAACAGCATGCATGGCTGGCAGATGAACGTAATACGATTAAATACTACCTCAGGCAGCACTTCAACACTAACTGAATGCAAAGCAGAGATCATCCTTTCTTGCAATGTGACAGTAAAGAATCGAAGATTGAAGAACAAAGTGAGAGGGAAAAGATAGAAAGTTCGCTTTTCTTCGTGGCTTACAAATCGGGTTGGGGTTTGTCACTCCTTGCCTCACAATTTCGCGTAGTTACATTGTTTTGTATGTGTTTTAATTCCTATTCCATTATTTTTGACAATTTTATAATAATTTCTCTTGATCGTAAATCTTGAAAAGGCACAGGGGATCTCCCGGATTGTCCAAGCATAGAAGATGCCGAATGAAGCTGCAGTGAAAAACAAACAAACAAACGAACAAACAAAGAACAGTTAGTTGCCAATATATTTCATGTTCGAGTCAGTTACGTTGTGGCTTCTAAAGTAGTAAATGTAAACATTGAAAATTGTGTTTAATTTAACTGAAGGGTAGAACACTCCTCGATTTTCAGGCGAGGAAAGGTTCGTAGGATTTTAACTTCGGCTTGTACATTAGCCAGTGACATCACAACAACAAAAGATGACGATGGCAACGACGGAAAGAGGAGTACAGCACAGATGGCTCAGTTTTTATGTTTCAGATTTTCCAAAAAGGCAGAGCTGACGTTCACAAATGGCTAGCTAGTTTCCTTTATGATACGCGCCTGCAAGGAATCATGGTATTTGTATCTATGAAAACAAAAATCCAGTCCAAGATGATGAATATAACTACCATGATTTTCTGCAAAGGCGTGTCATAGAGGAAATTGGCCATTGCTGTAAGTATATTGGGAACATTGTCCCTGTAGCGTAACAATAAATTTCACTTTAAAGTGCGAAATCATTTCACTTACTAGGGATTATCGAAGCACGTAGTCTTAAGTCCCCTTCCCTTGGCACGATTCTCCAGCTCTAGAACACTTAAGCTATCGCATCTTTCCCTAAAAAAAATAATAATAGGAAGGAAAGTCTTATTCAAATATATTATTCAGCTTATTTATCCTGAAAGTTAAACGATAAATGATACATGATACGCGTTAAGCGTTAAGATGCACGGTAAGCGATTTTCGGTGCATGGTACGATTTAACTTGCGCCTTAAACTGCACGATGCCTGACCTGTACAGTACAATGCAAAAGGTAGGATGTAAAATGAACGATATCCGACTCACGACGATACCCAATTCAATGCACAGTGTACCATAAACGATTTATGCACGATGCTGATCATACCAAGCCTTGATATGTGCAACACACAAAGTACCATAGTTTGCGCTACTTTCATCTTTGATCATGTACTCTTAAGACGGTTTCTAAACATTTGCCGTCTTGTTCCCTCGCTTCTTCTGTCTATTCTCTTTCCCCAGATTCTTTGTTTCGACTGACGTTGTTCCCTTTCGGTGACCAGTAAGAATACAGACCTAGGGAAAGAGATCGAAAGAATGGAACACACTTTGTATGTGTCCTCGATCACATTATTACTTACAGAGCTTTATGATGAAGAGAATGACCCACAAGAATCCTAAACTCTTTTATTTCCTTTACAGGTAGGCTTGATATTTGATTCTCTGCTAGATAACTGTGGAATAAAGCAAAGTAATCAGTTATAACGCCTGCGGGAAAAACGTTTCGTTACTAAGAACTAACAGGGATTCTACTAATTGATTTAACGCGATCTGTTCTCTCGATATGAATTTTTAAAATACACGTGAATAATTTGCGTGTTGCTATCGCGAGCTGACAGATCCTTTCTAAAAAATATGCTATCATCATAGGCAAGGCGCTATATAAGGTATTTGCTAAATTCCGTTTCAGACTCTTAACTTTTTTACAATCAACGTTGCCTAACCTATCGTCCATGAACGAAGGAAAGATCTGCCTGTCCACGAAGTGCTGTCTCGTGCCATTCAACATGACGTGGACAACGCCCCTCGCTCGTTTCGCCAACTGATGAAGAGAAAGATCCAAGGACGTTATTCAGTGAATATCACACACTTTAACCTGTGAAGTCGACCTTACGATGGTCCAGGAATCAGATTGCGTGAAAGCTACTCCTAAATAGCTTGGCTCACTTCGAGAATCTTGAGACATCACGAAACTTTCGCAATAGACCACCTGAATTTTTCAAGTCTTCATTTTGGGTTTGACAGAAAACTTCCATGCCACTAAGAAAGAGCACCTTAAAGAAAGCCTTTTTTTTTTGGAGCGATCTGGACCAAGATCAATGATCCAAGATTACTGGGGCATTGGCACAACAAAGCAATCGATGAATCCTTGCCCAGAGTGGATTCATCGGTTACATTGACACACTTTAGTCCGAGTGATCTGGGATCATTGATCCTGATCCAGATCAACTCAAACGAACGCATCCTATTATCTAGTGGAATTTTTAGTTGCATATATAGCCGATTGAAAACTGGAATTCTACAGAAGTAGCTTACAAGTGATAAGACAGACTACGAGCCGATTACTATCAGCTTTTGTCCCTAACTGGAGGGGATTGCATGCTTAAAGGTTTCGCCTTTCGTGTTCGTGAAAACTACAGACTGTTCGTAGCCTAAGTGATTAGTGATAGCACTTACTTTAGCAGCTGCTTGGCCCCAGAAGGCTTTCTGCTTGCTGCACTGATATGGACACGACTTGAAGTCGATCCCAGGTTCCTTCTTGCTGCCACACCACCTCACACCGTTCATCAGGAATCTTATGTCATATTAGACAAACTCGATAAGTGATTTAATAAAAGAGTATTGAAAAAACAATGTTTTACAAGGTGACATTTTGTTGTGTATGTGCATGTTAACGACATGCGAAAGATGTGGAATGTTCTTTATGTAAGCATCATCATTTATCTCACCCTGCCAATGTATCCTCTAAAGTTGTAAATCTGTCATACAACCTGGAGTACGCATGCGTGAGTTCTCTTGTTCCAGACCAAAACAAGACCTTGAAACGAGTAAAACAATCCCTTTCAATAATTACCGATAGGAAATATTCACTTAAGGACGGTGCCTACTAAATACAAGGTTTTTGCGCTAGATAAGGACCACGTGGGAAAAGTAGACCTTTGCAAGGGCTATTGGAATCCGCAAAGAAAAATTGGGGCAGCCACGTATTTTTTCGAGATAATTAGCCTTGAATCTCAACAAAAATGCTGACATCAGCATTTTCTGAAAAAAGAAGGAAAGGATATTTCTTCACAGATTTCCTTCGAATTCGCCTTTACTAACAGAAAAGCAAGCACATTTATAAAGATCTGCAACAGCGCTTTTAGTGTCTCTGACAGCCTTCCTCTGGTTCAGCTATAATATAGTCTAAATACCTTTTGCTCACAACCAGAAACTAATCACGTGTTGAATAGGCTTGCCACTTCCATTTTATAACATAAAATGTGGGGGTAACCATGGGTTTTTTTAAAGTTATTGATCATTTTTGAAAACTTTTACGGTGCCCGTTACATTTTTTCCTGTCACCTCCCCGTTAAGTGAAACATTTGCGTATTTCGCACTTGTTTTGCGCGCGCACTACGCCATCTGCAGGTACATGTTTACAGTTGGATTTCAGTATAATTTTCCACAGAAAACAGCTAGTTTTTCAGCTGGATAACGTTAACAGTTAGTGCTTAGCGATATGCTGCTATTTTGGTGTTCCTGGTTGAAGTATGGGTTCATTAAACTTGATTTGGTCACAGAAGGAAAGTTTTGCTTTCTTTTAGTCGTGTACTTGGTAGCGTAGTTGATTGCGTCAATGTCAACCCCAGCGCGCGCGTTGCGCTTAAACCATGCCTTGCGTGATGCGCAGAAAGTATGCGCACTAACAAAAGTAGGCACCGTCCTGAAATGTCAAATAGGAAACGCAAACTGATGTACGTGGCAAAACAATTGAATGTATGACAAAAAAATTTAAAACAGGGGTCCAACAGTGGTCAGGATGTATTTTAAAAAAATAGCCTTGCCCTGTATAGGACGGATATTCTATTGTCATATCATCAACTTTATTCTTAAAAATGGTTAGTTCTCAATTACCAAAATAGAAATTGAGCTTTTATCTGTTTATCGCAGAAAGTGGGAACTCTAAATGCAAAAAAATATATATCTATGATAGTGAGGATCACCGGTCGTATTGAGTAGTAATATAAATATTCACTCTAACCTCGCACTTTTATATTCGTCTACTGATAGCAAAGAAATAGAAGTCGTACCCTATCATTGAGTGGCTTTTCATCATACATCTTAAAGAACGGAGTGTAATCATCAAATTTGACGTCACAAGGCTCTTTAAAGGCGAAGCTCTTCAGAAATGCTTTCCACATCTCCTGGCAATCCAGTTTAGTCGGGTTTTCAAGATACTTCCCTTTATTTTCAAGGAAATCCCAACACCGTCCTACGAAAATTTCCTTAAGGTGCTTGGTCGACCCTTCAACAGGTTTAAACATCCATTTGTTCTTGTTCTTGTTAAGTCTTTGGTCGTAGTATTCCTGGATCTTTTCCTCGACAAATTTCACGTCTTCATCAACATTGCTCCATAAGTTTGCTCCGGGCGGAAGCACGTTCCTTGATCCTGCTGTGTTTTGTGCCAAGTTGTAATTTTGAGTCACCGCAGGCCTGGGCTTGTAAAACGATCCAACTGGTACACTACTAATTGGATTCTTCCTCCATGAACGATCATAGAGTTTATTCTGCCCGTAATTTTGCTTAGAGTAATAAAGTGGCTGGTTGACGGCCATTTGATATGCACGGCTCGCCAATAGCTTTAGATCCAGTCCCCTTTTGTTGTTATTGTTTGAAGGCGACGACCATTCTTCACCAGAATTCTTGGTAATTGGAAAAATGTTCCTGTTTTGCTCGGGTTGCGATCTCACTGAACGAGAGACCCAAATTTTTTCATCACGATCAAAATTGTGGCTCGCATCTAAACAAGGAGACAAGAAATGCATTTCTGTGGCTCCCTAGAGTGATTTTACTTTAGTTGTGAGACTGTGTCTATTAAATAAAATTATTAAAAGAAAATGAAGGATTTAGAGTAATGTGAACTTAAGGATCTTTTTCACTGGTTACGCAAAGTCGCTAGGTTTTTAGGAGAAAATTTTGTATCCAAATGTTCCCCTGTAATTTTTTTACGGTGCAAGTTCTCAGGCTATGTGAATAACTTGGGAACAAAGTTATGGGCTTGGATGTACACTGCGGCCCTTACTGTGAGCAGAAATCGATAAGTTCGGATAGACTCCCATCTCAGTCGCGATATAGTTTCCACAACAAGTACAGCAAAATGCAATAAAACCGAAGGATAATATTTATTTCTCAATACAACGCGTATTTCACATTTCTATATATATTAAGGAACGACTTATCCCCCCCAAAATTGGCAGAGTATCTATGTGACAACACTACTTTTAATTTGTAATTTTTTAAAACTTTCAATCTGTTGATTTTTAACTGAATTTTCGGTGACCTCTGTTCACATTCATCAGAGTTCATCGATACAATATCAGAGTTCGTTACTGCTCGCGCTATAACCCCGCGCTTGCAATCGTTTTATTGATTTTTAAATCGACGGCAAGTAAGCGCGATTGAAGGAGCGGTTTCCTCTCGTCGATGGAGGCGCCGTCCTGGCAGAGGTAAATTAACAAGGAACAGTTGAATTATTAATTTTAATTATGTTTAAGCTTGTTTAGACTGAAATGGTTGACTAGTCATCCTTGTGGTAGTGGTGTCTATTATCATCATGAACGCATCAAGAATCGTTAATGCTTGGAAGAATGGTGGAAAACCAAAACATAAGATTGGATCCCCTCTCAGCGTGTTGCCAAACAAGCTTAAGTGGTCAGTTTTGCTGCTTGCCCAATCAGATGAAACCCCGGAGAAAAAGGCTACCAGTGAATAGCATAAAGCTCTTCTACAGTGTCTTGAACTATCTTTTCTCGACGTTTAGCAGCTTTCGTTTGTTTTCCTTAGCGCTGGGTCTCAAAACAGTTCATGAATCCAAACGATTCATGAATTGTTTTGATCGATCAGCGAGGTCGTTTTGTCAACCGTCAAGACCGCCCACTGATAAACAAGAAACTAGTCAACCCTGCACTGACAGCGTTGTTTTGGGTTTCCAATAGCATGATTTTCCCTCACGAATTGCTCACAGGTCGTATTCTGATAAGGCCTTCCCGTGTAATAAAAGCGAGAATCGGCAAGAAAAGGTCACGACATACCTGTTGTGATCAGACACCACTGCGATATGATCAGTAAGCTAAACAGAGTGGCCCACAAAACCATCACTTCGAGCGATGTGACTCACAGCCCACTGAGCCAGTGTTGAAAATTGCCTGAAAACGTGCTTGCAGGAATACTGGCTGCCTTTCAAAGAAGAAAAAGCAATCAAAATTACTATGTTATACCATGAATATATTGAATGCAATACATTTGTTCCCTGAAGGATCGTTTACCTATTGACTTCAGCGGTAGAGAGTGCTTCGTCGCATTTCCCCTCTTACGATGAACCACTTAAGCTTTCGCGGTATGTTGGTTCCTTTTGGTTGCAGCTGGCTATTTTTTCGAAGTATTTTGCTTTAAAAATTTGTTCTGTTCATTGAAAATGGCTTAAAGTGAAGTTATTTTCTCCCATATTACAATAGATCAGTGCACAGGTACCTGCAAATTGGACAGGTCAAGGAAACCAAAGATGATAGGTTTCACAGTAGATGACGCTTGGAAAATGACTTAAATTTTCTTTTCTACCTTTAGTGTAAGCTGAAGACATTATAACAAAATCAACATAATTGATTCCTTTTTTGAAAACCTAAAGCAGCTAGAAAGGTCAAGAATTTGTTGAAAATTATCTATGTTTGGCGGAATCTGCCCCTATCGTAGCGGTAATAATAAAACTAGAGTTGATTTCGCCCACAGATATATACTTATCGGGCAAAGCCAAAAACATAAAATGCCGCTGGGAAGCAGCGTTTGGTGAAACAATTCCCTAAGCATAAATCGCCTTTAATAAATCAGTAGCATTCTAGATTCATGTGAGAGGCGTGGTGACCGGTGATCTAATTATTAACGCGCTGGACTCCGGATTGAGCAGTCCTGGTTCGGGCCCGGGGTCATTATGTTTTGATCTCGGTCAAGACACTTTGTTATACCTTCCAACTCAAATACGTTTTCCGATTGGAGGAGAACGTGTCACGTGTCACGTGTCGTGGGTCAAAACTCACTAACTCCTTAGGGCGAACAAAACTCACTAACTCCTTAGGGAACCAACAACTTGAACTTTCGACTCGCTCGTGATCAGGTCGTGCTCCTTAAAACCGTGGCAAATTTGTGAGCCAGCCGACGTCAAGCAAACGTCTTTCTTCGCATTTTTTTTTTCTATTTTTGAGTTGGGGGGTATAACAAAACATGCAATGACTGGTCCCGCGGGAAAAAGTGAGTTTTGTTCCCCTCACGCGACCTCAATGTTCTCCTCAGCTTCTCCTCGGGAAACATTGAGGGTCCCGGGGGGAACAAAACTCGCTGTCTCCCTTGGGGCCAGTCATTAAGTGCTTATTACTCCCTGGGAGAACCCTGCGATGGACTACTATCCCATCCCCTGAGGGGTGGGGGAGGGGCGGAGCGGGGGTTAGTAGAAAAACTCGTAGTCACCAAATACTACGGAAACCAGAACAAGCTTCGGCGAGGTGAGTCACTTTCACGAAGCATACTTCACCTTTATTCTACGTGACAAGGACTTGTTACGGTTAAAAGCTTTTAGTTAATCAATAATTAGTTAATTAGTTAGTCAATAATTCTGGTTATAAAGGTCCAGTGCTAACATCGGCGCCACAAATCAGTGCAATCTGCTGATAAGGCAACCTGGACATCACTGATATCATTAGCTGGCCATGAAAACTGAACGATTACGTTTTTGGGACGAAACTTTCCATTGCCAGAGTTTCCACTGAATAAAAGAAAAGAGGTAATTTATAGATTTAGCCAAGCCTAAAAACAGAGCTCCTGGACCGGGTTGTTCAAAGCCCGATTAAGTTAACCCAGGATAGGCGAGAATTTTGATTTGAGTTCCTTAACTGATTTGAGTTCCTTTTGTAGTGATATATATCCTCTTGCAGCAAAATTGCTCCACAATCCCTCGTTTTCTACTGATGACGGTTTTCTTTGTTTCCTTGTTCACCAAAGCCCTAAGAAAATCTTCGCTACTATATAGCAAAGGTAAAATGCGTTTGACACATTCTCAAAGGTAATGTTAAGCTCTTTATAACGTAACACAGGTCTGGCTTGAATGGTTCTCTTAACCACAGCATACACGTATTTATTATACGTACAAATAGTACCGGCTTTTCGAGGTTATGATTGACCACCCATACTTTAAGGGCTAAGGTTTTGCGCCGAATACTTGTATGCTGTCTTACCGTATGGCATGTGTTTGTACACGATGTAACGCACGCTCTGATTGGCTTATTTCAGGGCATTATTTTCCCGTAATGCCCTCGGGCCTATTACGGGCCTGCAAAAGTAAAAAGCCATATAATAAACAACTTATTGACCTCGAACGTTCTATCTTTAGGGGAAAATCTCAAACCTCCACCTTGCCTTATTGACCTCGCTATCGCTCGGTTAGGGTTTGAGATTTTCCAGTAAAGACCTCACTCTCGGTTAAGAAGTAGTTACTATTACTACTATCTAGGTCAATGAGCCCCAGTTCTCTTTAGTTACTTGTAATGACCTGATATTGATGAGAGCCATAATTTCGAGAAATTTTGACTTCGAGCCATCAACGACACTCTGTTTACAGTGTTTTCCAAGCCCTTCTTAAATATGGAAAAGCCAAACTTCAAGCCTCGTTTCGAGAAGTAATTATTCAACTGAAGTAATTATTAGCAACAAATAAATTAAGATAATAAGAATACACTACAAACAAACGAAGATACTTCCAGCGCCGCCTCCGCCACCTTCTTTATTGACCTTCCCGCTCTCTCTTACGCTGTGATGAATTTGCTGTAGAAGGAGAAAATTCTACAACTTTAGGGTCAACAGAAGCCTAATTATTTTTCTGATTTCAAAAAGTAGAACATATTGAACAATCCAATATACGACTGTAGCGTCACTGAACAATATGAATCATAGCTGGTGCCGGTAATGGAGACACAGAAAAACCCCTGCTGTCTGCTGTCAGCTCTATGAATTACGTCATTGGTGCCTGGTCAAGCGAATAAACACATAAGTAATGAATAATTCCATATAACCTTCTTTGCGTTTATTGTAGCCAAAATATGACTTTTTGTTTTTCATTACAATAGTCACTTGTATAGATCCTTGGAAACCAACTTGGAATGTTGTTGTTGACGAATGTTGTTGCGGTGTTTTCATTTCAGCTTTGTCTGGTTTTGGGAAAAGGTCAGTACACTGCTTAACCAAATATTTTACAGTTAACAGTTCAAAACACGCCACTTAACGAGGCGAACGATTTTTGCTTCAGTGGAGACAAAATGACCATTATCGAACAAACGAAATTTGTTGGTTTTGTTCTTAATACTCAGAACAAAGCCCTACGGGCTTGAAACGATTTTAAACTTTGACGTGTTTTAAGGACCCAATTATTTATAAAATTCGGGAGACCATACTTTGTCGCTTCACTGATTATGACAAGCGCGTAAGATGTATTTACTTTTCACGTGAGATGAATAATTTTGAAGGCCTTTTTTAATTTTCCATGGTTGTTAGTTTTACATCCCCGCCTAATACACATTATTTTGCGTTGCACTCTCAGCTGGGTACTCCACTCGCTTGGCATGTGTAACTTTACTTCCTGATCAATCTGTTCCATTTTCCACCTGTTTCAGACCTTCTGCTTCCCAAATGTGTCAAGATCGTGTCCATTAACGCTCCTCTGGACGATCCTACAAGAGCTGCAGAAAACTATGGTGTACTAGCCGACAAAAAGAAAGCAGTACTAACCGACACCCCGGTTATATTCAGGATCCACAGAGGGCTCATGGAAGAAAATGGAACGGTATCTCTGGAAGCACTTAATCGCCCACGATTTTTTCTACGCCACAAAAATTACCACTTTCATTTGGAGAAAGAAGTCAATAGTTCCATGTTTTGTGAGTACTCATGATTTAGTTGTTGGGTTTTTTAGATGCATCGTAACTGGGCAAGAACCATGGAACAATGTGCTCAGATTTGAATTTTTTTTTCCACACCAGTGAATGCAAGAACTATCAGGCGATTTAGGACGTTATTGTAATTCAACAGCACGTCGGGGTTTCTAAATGAGTTAGTAGTAACTCACGTTCCGGCTTTTCTGGCCTGTCCCATGTTAAGCCAGTTCTTTCTAACAGGCGTAGATTTAATGTTATTTTTACCGTTATTCCCAAGTTTGTAATCACTCCATACACACCAAAGTATACAAATTCAGGCAGGTATCCTTCTAAATAAATTCAACGAGACTCCTGTGTTCCATCTCGATCAAAATACTTACCATAGTTTATTCTCCCAGTTACCGTTTTGATTTCAATGGACCTGAGGTTATTTTTCTCACCACTGGAGGAGTGACGACGGAAGAGGAAGTGAGGAAAAAAATATTTTGCATTTTTTTTCCTCACTTCCGATTCCCTCCAAATTTGGAAAACAGGAAGTAGATATATTTAGTAAATTATCCGATGATTTGGTGCTAAGACACCTAATTGTGCCCTACATGAAGATATTTTCGAGATCAAGGAATTTCAATTCAAAATGGCGGACAATGCCGAATTGAAAAGATTTACAAAGATCCTGAAGATATTTTTTGAGGTGGAAGACGATCTCAAAGGTAGTCCAATTAAGGCTCGCAAATCCGCGACACATTCTAGTGAAAGCAAACACTCATTGGACATGGGAGCACGAAGAAAATATCAAAATTAACTCATTGGGCTTTTTCGACAGACAAGGATGCAACCTTCTTCATTTTAAAAGTCACAGAGAACCCAGCCCTGTACGCGTTCGAGTTGTACAGTCATCCCACATGGTTCATGCGCCATTTAAAACACAAACCGTACAAAATGGTCCTCAGGAAAGTAAATGAATCAAGCAAAGCTGTCATGGATTCCACCTTCTATCTCGCTCCTCATGCTTGCTCAGGAAAGAAGAAGAACGGTAAAATATAGCTAAAAACTACTACTACTAATAATAGTATAAACATATTTAACCAGGGTAAACCCGTCAACAGAAGCTGTTATTAAAGGGTGTCCTGGGCAACTAAAAATAGAAATAAAATAACAATAAAAATCCCAAAAAGATTACAATATATGTAGAACTCTTTTGATAGTTCAAGATACTGAAGTACCAAAGTAATTCTCAGTCCTTTCTTGGTCCTCTTTGTTTTCTAAATCTCTTTTGCTTTCATTTTTCCATTAGTTCAAATTTACTTGAAGGACTTTCCCAGTTTGCGTGGTTTGATTTCATTTTTGTGATAACTATTCGGAAAGTGATAACATCAAGGGCAACTCCTTGTCGATGTTCTGACTTTGTGAAAAGTTAATAACACAAACGTATTTGAAATACGTTCCGAAATCCTTATGCAGGGCCATACTAGCACTGAAACTGCCAATTAGAAATTTTTCCTCCTAGCTTTGCATTATAACTAGTTTCTGGCCCTTTGGTTACTGCTTGATCATGCTGATCTCAAATCTTGCTGAATCAGACAATTATTTGTTTTCCGTATTTAGAAAGCAGTGCCGAAAAGAAGACGGTTTTGGTGGGAGACGGAACGTTTATAGGTAAGCACCTTCTGCTATGCAGGCAGCAGATTTAAAGTTTAGTTTTTCCAACGGACACGATTTTGCTCTTTTTTATTCGTTCGTTGATTTTTCCACCTATCAAATCCGGCTCAAACCATTGTTTTGTACCAAACTGTTGACTTTTTTCCGTTGTAGACACAGCGGATGAAGAAGAATCTGACATTGCCAACGCTAAGGCTAATGATTTGAACGCGGGTGAGAATTTAATACAACTGTTTGGCTAAGATTTATTTTCACCAGATGTTTGATGTTTGATACCTTTGTATTTTTTTTCAGAGGATTTTGAAAAGGACTTTTCATTCAAAGACCAAGGTAAGAAAATAGCTGCTACAGGATAGTTTGTTATTGAATTCGGCATTATAAATTTTAAAATTTCTTAAGTGGGTTGTCGTTTCCTATATTCTAAAGCTTTATCCCTTAATGTGGGCACCCTGCCCAAGCATTACACAACAGCAGTTTTATTATTATTTGCTGCTGTTAGTCGCTGTAGATTAGTGTATCACAAAATGAAATATGCCGTTTGTCTTTAGATGAAAAGGGAGACTCAATTCTTATACACACTGAAGGTAACTTATTTCAATATGTCTTCTGTTACTACTTACACTGGCAATTCGTTTTTGAGAATTTGCGTTTTGTAACTATTCACTGTTTTGCATTCATAGATGATACGAAGGACGACAAAAAGCCTATAAAAATACACACAGAAAGTAAGTAATGGTAAAGTTTATTTCATTTTAGAACATTAAAGGGAATCTAATGATTTTTGGGAACATTAAACTAAAGGTCTGCGAACAAGCGTAGTGGCCCATCAAATCAGCGCTCATCTCCAGTTTCCGCGGTGTCATAAATTAAGAAAAACAATAGACTGCAAGGCTGATACTACGTGAAAAACGTTTCGAGACACCAACATGACAAGAACCGATAAAGTAGGATCGCAACAGTGGACAGCTGTTTCGCCCTTCTTGGGGCTCGTCAGCACTGTGTAGCGAAGATATGTAACGCCAGCCAACAGCCAACGCATATAAATTGCAAAATGACCCGTTCACTATATCAAGTTTCGTACTTTGAACTCACTTCATACATTTTTTGGCTGATCAGATCTCTTGTAGATCCTACGTTGGCAGCGTTTATCGTATGCGGTCCCTTGCAGTTTCTGGTTTCTTATAAATTAAAGCGGCTTGGAGTATTTATCCCGCCCCCTGGATGGGATGGGTCCGTGGGTCATTCGTCCATTCAATTTTCGTTTAAAATCAAAAATTTAAAATTGATTTCAATTTTTGATTTTCATGATTTTTTTATCATAAAAAGTTGGAAAGTGCCAAATAGGAAATATTTGACTTTTTTTCTTTCGGTAGAACATTGAAGCAGAACTTATATTTTGACTTTAATCCTGTCAAATTTGAAGAGAATAAAACTGAGCGGCTATTTTGTTTCTCCGACAATGTTGCAGTCTGTGGCATGGCTTAGTTTTTCTGTTTTCGACGGAAGTCTAAAACTTGAAAATTGAAAATTGAAATCAATTTTCAGTTTTTGTTTTTCGGCCAAAACATTCCAAATCATTGACAGAACTGCCCCAGAGGGAAGGGGAGGGGTCTATTCACATTCTGTCCATTCGGCGAGCAGGGAGACCTTCGACGTCAGCCAAGAAGGAGAAAAGTCTTAGTTTTCGTAACTGGAGCGGCTGATGTGACCATTCGAGACTTCCTCGAGCTTTTCAAGCGCCATATTGTAAGATATGGATTGGACTGGACTGGACTGGACTGGATTGGATTTGTTAAAGGAGGGATTGGACTTGTAAAAGCGAAGACGCCATGTATAGTTTTAAGAATTCTCATGGAAGTTGGAAGCGGTACGTTTGAGTCTGTTTTTTTGGCAGATTTCAAATTAACGGATGTGCAGTACAGTGTTGTTTTCGAGAAGTCGAGAACTGAGCTAAACTACCTACCTAATCCAAGCGACAGTAAAGTAACAAAGAAAAGTCGATTCTGGCATTGGGTTCATAAAGCCAATAAGACATCTTGTCCCTCGAGCGACCTTACATCTAAAATATCAAGCTCTGATACAGCCACACTTCGACTCAGTTGAAACATTGTCTGGGAAAACTGTGGGATAACTTTACGAAATAAATTACAAAAACTACAAAACAGCGCAGCCCGTGTACTCAAACTATGACGAAGATGCTGGTCACCTGTTCAAACTTCTCGGGTGGAAAAATCTGGCACGCCAGCAGCAAATTCAAAGAGTACGATGGTTTATAAGTCTCTGCACGGGTTGAGAAACCGCATATAACCTAAGGGACTCTGAGAATAAACGCGATGTTCCATTGCCGCGCACAAACTATTATAAAAGTAGTTTTAGCTATAATGGCGCCGTTCTTTCGAAAAGTCTTCCTTGTGACTTACGGAAAGCAGGGTCCCTGAGGCAGTTTGAACGCCTACTCAAAGCTGGAGATGTCTAAGGCACGGCATTCGTGGAAAGCAGCTTTTTTATTTAATTATTCCCAATATATTAGACATTCAGAATTAAGTATATCATGATTAGGTTTTTAAGCTGACGAATTTTTGAACCGTGTTTAAATAAAGATTAAATAATTAAATAAATAAAAAATTAATTACACCATTGGCATAGTCAAAGTCCTCTAGAAACGATGTAAACTTCCACCTCAAGCCTCGTCTTCTATCGATTGTGTGCCGCATAACCAAGTCCATGATCAAGACAAAGATAAAGCCAGACATCACACACCCTTGCCGCACGCCGCTCTTCACTTCAAACCAGCTGGAATTCCTTCGCGCTCTGTAACAGAGCTTCAGCTCTGATGATAGAGTGCCTTGAAAGCCCTGATGAAGAAGTCAGGGATGCCATACTGCCTCACAATGACCCAAAGTCTCTCTCTGATGGTGCAGTCAAAGGTCTTCAAAAAGCCAACGAAGTTGGTAAAAGTCTGCATGCGAGCCAAGTGGCCTATCAGGCCGGAGTTTATCCCGGTTTCTCTAGCATGAAGCGACTAGGAGTATTTCTACTCCCTCCTGGATGGGATGCTAGTCTATCGTAGGGTTACCCCCAGCATTAAGTTCGCCGGTACACATTTATACACCTGGGTGGAGAGAGGCACTGTGAGAGTAAAGTGTCTTGCCCAAGAACACAACACAATGTCCCCGGCCAGGGCTCGAACCCGGACCGCTCGATCCGGAGACGAGCGCACTAACCATGAGGCCACCGCGAAGTTGATCTACATCGAATTCACTATTTTTCCCGACGGTTTTATCCTCGACCTTAATCTTGTGTTATCTACTCACATCTGATTGGTTTATAAACAATGAAATTGGGTGGGATTTAGCTCAGCTCAACAAGTTTTGTTTGACGGAAATTGTAGAGTTTTAATTCGCCCCTGAATTTTGTTCTCTATTACGTTTTTTTCCAAATCCACGTGTTACAAATCCAGTTCAATCCAGTCAAATCTATATTTTACAATATGGCGCTTGAAAAGCTCGAGGAAGTCTCCATGTGGTTACATCAGCTACTCTAGTTACGAAAACTAAGACTTTTTTTCCTTCTTGGCTCATGTCGAAGGTCTCGCTGCTCGCCGTAGTGGACAGAACTGAGCGACGAAAAGGCACAAAATTTACAAAACGTTCCCAAACGTCGCGAAAGTCCGTGAAGAGAGAGCGTGACTTCCAAGACTGCTTAATTAAACAGGTAAGGAAGCGAGGACTGTGGGAAGGGGGCTGGGGGCAAAAAAATTACCGTGCTACTGGATCCCTCCCCCTCCCTCTGGGGTAGCTCTGTCAATGATTTGGATTGTTTTGGTCGAAAAACAAAAATTGAAAATTGATTTCAATTTTCAATTTTCAATTTTTAGACTTCCGTCGAAAACAGAAAAACTAAGCCATGCAACAGACTGCAACATTGTCGGAGAAACAAAATAGCCGCTCAGTTCCATTTTTCTCTTCATTGTTGACAGGATTAAAGTCAAAATATAAGTTCTGTTTCAATGTTCTACCGAAAGGAAAAAAGTCAAATATTTTCAATTTGGCACTTTCTTATTTTTTACGATAAAAAATCATGAAAATCAAAAATTGAAATCAATTTTCAATTTTTGATTTTAGACGAAAATTGAATGAACGAATGAGCCACGGAGCGGGATGCCAGTCCATCGCAGGGTTCCCCCCGGTATTAAATTTACCGGTACTTCTTCAATACTGCTAAAAGTTTGCGTGTCATTTTGCAGCTTCCACAGGAGAGAGCCAAGCAGATATTTTGAAGGAGGTCGAGGACGGTATGTAGATTCTCGAACAATTATATGTTATTGATCAGATTTTCATTGTTTCTCCGGATGTAAAATGTTTGGAGAGAAAATTTAAAAAAAAAAAAATGATTCAAAACGTGCCTTCAATTAATCTAAAGAGGGCTTACGGTTGTAGTTCACTTGCATTTCACGTGCAGAAAGGACGATCTACCAGATCTTGCAAAATCGAGAAGTAGGCGTTGTTCAACAAATGAAATGACACGTATTTTCAGTTATGAATTCTACTGTTCAGTCCTTTAAGCAATAGTTCTTAATCCATTTTAAGCTTTCAGAATTGCCCAGAATACAAACAACTCCACATACCTAGAGAAGATCGAAAAAGATATTGAAGACAAAGTGAATATAATAGCTGAATCAGCTTCAGAAAATCCAAAGAAGCCGCCTTCTAAAGCTGGAAAGAGCGATGACAACACACCCATAGACACTGTGGACGATATCGAGATACACACAGAGACTGACCAACCTGACAAACCGAAAAACACTTTCCATCCGGAAATACACACTGAAAGTGATTTACAGCACGCAGTTAATGGAAAAGATCCCCCTCAAAAGCATCCGAAAGTCAAAGCTGAGGAAAGAACACAGAGAGTGGAGGTCTTGGGTCCAGTGATCGAGCTAAAGAAACCCTCTGATGACGATAAACAAACCGAGATTGACAAAGACATTGTGGTTACGGGAAAGCCTAAACTGAACGGGAAAGTAACGATAGACACCTCTTTTCACTATCAGCATCCGCACAAAGGTCATACCAGTGAGAAAAATGAAAAACTCACCGAGTTTAGCATCGACAAGGTAGCACCCGTAAAAAGCCCTTCAAACGCAACTTTTGGTAGCATGCGATTGAAAGCCACTACGCATTCGCGCCAGCACAAAGCTTACCATGATTATTCAGTGGCGCACAAAGTTTTGAACTCAAATATCGAGAAACTGAGAAACGTTTTGAGGGCAATTGAAGATGTACCGGCCAACAACAAAGTCAATGAACAAGGAATTAAGGTGGTAAAGAAAAAGTCTGGCAGGTTAGGTGATATTCCTGGGGAAAAGCAGCATTTAAACAACAATCAGCCCAGTTTGCAGCTCAGCGGTACTCCGCAAATCAATAACATCCCTCTCCCTCCTTACTTGCCCTCATTTCCACCGGGGTACAAAGTGCTCAAATCTCAAACCTCTACACAGACGACAGTCACAGGGGTACCAAGTGCTCCTGTCACTCCGCGGCTAGCTGGCAATGCAGCTTCTGTAAATCTCCAGTCTAGAACTTCTCCAGTCCAGACTCCGGTTGTTGCGGTTAATCCTTTGCAGACCGTAGGTGCAAAACAAGTCCAGCTCCCTCGAACCAACAGTATTCCCCTGCGGGCAAAGACAGCCTTGCCGCAAGCTACCGCACCAGGGTTACACGTGATCCAAGGAAATGGAAACCTACCAAATGATAACGCTAGTACCCAAGCTTCCTCACTGTTTGATCACCTTGCCAGTGAACTTGTGGATCATGATGCAGCAAGTCATGCAACTGATCACGCAGCTACCAACCAGATTATTAAAAGTGTTAATGATTGGATGAAGAAGCCCCATCCTGGTAATGAATCTCTTCAGGAGACCTTTAAGGAGTTGAGTCCGGATGAATCTGCCAAGATATGTAAGTTTGTTTTATTGTTCCTACATATTAAATATGGTAAAAAAATCCTGTGGCCGTATTTAGAAGTTATCTAGCTTTTAAGGTATCAACTTGCAAATTACGACAGGAAATTTTTGTCGTTTTAGAATTGGTACGTATACTTATTGGGGAAGAAAATGAATCCGAGTCACCCCCACAAATTTTCCACGATCATTAAATCAATCTGTACAGAAGTTCACCTCTCTAGTATGCACTACAGTGAGCTTAATACTTTTTGTCTTCTTTGTTTGTGAACAGTTTACCTTGGTGAGTGTGAGGACAAGTTTCCCAGAGCGTGTGAAGACTGGGCAGCCCAGCGGTATTGTTTGACATTTAGCGAGCTTATGAAGAGATATTGTAGAAAGGCCTGCAAACTGTGTAGTAAGTTGACATTTTTGGCTATCAGAACTCAACAAAACGTGATAGAGTGAAAATTACAAGAGTAACAAAAGATTCCGTCGGCACCTAAGATAAGAAAAAGTGAAAAGGTTGTTAACTGGTTTATTACTCGTTGAATTGTTGTAGAGTTCAATATGAGTTCACAATTTTTCAGATATAGTCTAATGGTAGCAACTCTATACGCCTCTACGTTTGGTAGACAATTAAACGCCATTAGACTGGTTTCAGTTTTTGCTTGTTTGATGCCGTGTTTCTGATAGCTTTTCTTGCCTTATTTTCAGACCACGTGTTAGCAACAGGTTTTACCTCTTGCGACAAAACATGCGGTGGAGGAGTCAGACTGCGCATGATCAAAGTCAACAACCGCCAAGTTCTGCAGCGAAGGTCTTGCAATATACATAGCTGTCCAAGTAAGAAGAGAGTAAATCGTTTTAATTAATAATTTAAGAGCCAATAATTCTGTCTTACGCTGAGAAAAATTTCACCCGAAGAATGTGCAAAAAGCTCGATGTTAGAGGTCTATAATTTTAATTATTGGATGCCCAAAACGAATCTTTGATGTTAACTTGTGGTTCATAATTATTTTTGTTTATGTTATAGTTAATGGAGGTTACACACCTTACTCTAATTGGTCTGAATGTAGCGTGACATGTGGTGAAGGAGTGCGTTACCGACACAGGTCATGTACCAACCCCAGGCCTCAGTTTGGTGGACATGACTGCACGCGCTTTGGAGCTCCCGTTGATACTATGCCATGTGTTAAAGGTTGTAAAGGTATTTTAATACGCTTCTCTTGAAGTGCTCAAGTATTTGGGAAAAACGTCTCAGTGTCAGTGTTAGACTAAGAAAGATAGAAGTTAAAGCTGCATTGAGTAATGGATCTATTTCTTGAAAAATAAAGTTAACAGTTTAGCTATTGCCGGGCGGAATGAGTCGATGTAGGATTCAGCAAGCGAGTGAGTATGGGGGAATACAAACTTCTACAT
Organism: Orbicella franksi; assembly: GCF_964199315.1. Lineage (NCBI taxonomy): Eukaryota > Metazoa > Cnidaria > Anthozoa > Scleractinia > Merulinidae > Orbicella > Orbicella franksi. The sequence goes on along the minus strand of NC_138145.1, from coordinate 9,986,097 downwards.
GGTAATATCTCGTTCTCAGTGTTCTAGAGAATACGTCAAATTTAACAATACTCGAGGGGACAATGACGTTACACGAAACGAAAGAACATCAAGACGGCCAAAAAAGATGCTATACACAGGTATATTTTTCAAAAACAATTATCGAGAAATTCTTTTTTGCCGGAGCATGATCCAGGAGTAGTGACGTCTTTACCTCTTGGCTAATTGTCAAAATTCTTTTGATTAGGTTTCAAACCTGGAAAGTACCATTCTTCTGCTAATTTGGGTAAGTTTTGTTTGTGACAGGAGACAGCAACTTGAATGCGCATGCAATTGGCGCGATAACCTTTTCCTGCCTAACTGCGTTCGGTGGCGCCCCATCCCTCGCGTTTTCAAAGCAGTCGCATCTCTCTTAATTAGAGAGGCAATCCTTTTATTTCTTCCAGGATTGAAGAAAGGGAAACATTACCCGGACTCCAGCTTAAGTATAGTTTGTCTTCATTGTTTTTTGTGCATTTACGACACACAAGCAGAATTTTCTTAGGATTAATACATTTTACAACAGCTAGGATTCTTTTTATGCAGATCCCGAGGAGTTTCCTGAATATAAAGCCGAAGAGTCAAATCCAAAGAACACAGAGTCCGGTTAGTTAAACCTTATATTCCACAAGGTTTTCCTTTTGTATGAACTAATGGTTCTTTCGTTACATTTGTAATCTTTCAAAACAACAATACCACCGGTATACCCATCGAATGTTATGCGTCGACGATTAGCACGCGTGCTACATCAGTAGCTTATTCTGGCTGCACACAATGCAAACTTGTGCTATTCAAGAAACAGTAGGCTAAATGAACTTATGGGTGTAGCCTTCTCCCAACCAAGACATAAAGAGATGATATCAACCAGGAAGAAAGCAAATTGTAGTATTCTAACCGAGGGTAGCCTTTTCAATTCAGTGATCAGGAAAAGAAAATAAGAGAGAAAATAAACCCAACACTAACTCCAACCCTCTCTTTAATGGTTTAGGCTCGGATTATCATTCTTAGAAAAGATGCATGTGTACAGATAGTTAACTTTTCAATATGTATTTCGTGCATGTGTGATGTAAAGTTGGTGAAAGTGATTCTGATTTGGAAAACCAAGACGATCAAGATTCAGGCAGTGCAAATCAACCGTCAGGTAAGCTAGGTTAAAAGCACCATTAAGCACTATTTAGGTTGGTTCTTTGCATTTCATGATACATCAACGACAATCGCGCGTTCAAGGTTTTATTTTCTTATCATTAAAGCCTTTTTCTTTTGGATCTAAGGCTTAGATTATCTATCGGTAATGAAATAATCAAATTATTTGCCTTTAAGAATAACAGTATTTAGCCGGAAAAGTTTCCTGCTGTCCATTTCATAAAACCGCGAAGTAGATAAACATCATTATACACGGCTAAAGGCAAAATAAGTCACTAAGTGTTAACTTTCGTTTTATTTCAAGACTCAGTGAATGTATTGAGACCACTGATAATTTGTCATTACAGGTTATGGCCAAGAATTCGAATGGCCCAAAAAACACCACCGGCACAAGCCTCTTGTTCTAAAGCACGTACATAAAAATGTATACAAACATCGGGATAACTATGGCAAAGATTATTATCTACACATTGGTAAGTAAGGCCCTTTTTCAATGCTGCTACATCACTTGTAGCTATTGATAATAGTCAGTGTCACAGGCAGGTGATTGCGTTGCTGCCGTGCCACTGTCGCACCGAATACAAATGAATCCAGCTTGGATTAGAGAAAGGTTTTCTCACGTGCAACTGAATTGCAGTGGTACGCCTTTTAATTATAAAAGCCGGTAGTTTCTGCGCTCTGCAGCACAACCGTGATCGTATTATTCCCATAACAAAACGAAGGGTCTAACGTTGATAAAACAAATTATTTTGGATTTTCGTCGAGAGGATTATTCAAGGTCAAACTACGTGGTTATAAATTGTGTGGCATGTCCAGTTTATTACAGCTTAGTACTATTAGCTCGTATGTGCTACAAGGTTAGACAAGAGGTCGAGTGTTCCCTATGATAATCAATCCAAGTCATTATATAAGACAATGTTGTTCTTTATTTTCCAGATGAAGAACGGAACCCGGAAGATCAATTCCAAACCCACGTGGTACGATACCAGGGACAACAAGGTCAGCCACAGGAAGTCCAAAGTTAATAACAACGTTTAAAGATAGTCAAGATGTAGTAAAGGATATGAACCAATCAGAATTCCATTTTCGCCTCAACCGATTATGCAAAAATAAGGGGTTCGTTTATGGCAGAATCCTTTGAATGGAACTTGTGTAGTGTTTGGTGGAATGGGGCAATTTATGTCTAGTTATGTTACCTATAAAACATTGTTATTTACTTATATCAGTGGCAAGGATGCAGTGTGGTCCTTCACGACTGATGCAGTACCAAAAGCACCCACCGAACAGCCCCGTTCCTTTCAAAAGATCGGCAAATCCATATAAAATGTACGACGCCGGAGAGATTGTGTATGACAAAGATGGCGTACCTGCAGATACAACCAAAAATATCGTGCAAGCGTTTGACTCGTAAGTCATTCTGTTTACAGTACTGTACTAGCAATAGAGACAAATCTCGAATAGTTTCGCGCTTTGTTAGCCCAAAATATCACCGAAATGTCACTGTAATCGCCGAAATTTCGCTCTGCTTTTTTTATTGTCTCAACATTATTCCGCATGCAGCCCCTATTTCCATATAAGTGGATCGCGTTGTTTTTGTTTCTTTAGAAATTTTATGATTATCATATCAATGTGTTATCGGAAGCAAATGTTATTATAATCATACTGAATAAAAAACCTGAAATGGGATGTGATGGCCGTTTTGATATTGTCGCAAAAAGAAAAAATTGCTCACAAGGAGATGTCTTCATATTTCTTGGCTTGCTTTGTGTAAAAAAAACAGAATCACAGAGGCAAAGAAAAAAGAAAAAGAAATCAATCATGTTAATTTCTTTCCTCTTGGTAGGCCTTATAAGATCATTCTCCAAAGAAATAAAAACAACGAAATGAAAGTAATGGAACAATGCATAGAGTCAGGTATGCCAGAGTTAAACTCTTCTTTCTTCAAAAGACACTTAATTTAAATTCGCTATATATAGCGTCTATTGCATTTGTGGTTATGTGGAATGCTTACTCGCACGTTCAATTACTCGTCCATTTCGCTTTATATTATTTGAATTTAATTGATTTTTTTTGTTTATGACAGTCTCCTTCCTACATTCTTTTTGCAGATGCTTCAGTGAATCCTGAAAATGATTTGAAGTATGGAGCCCAGAATTTTGGTAATAACAGGAATGGGCACTATGTCATGCCTCATGTTATCAACAATATCATAAACAAGATTTCAAAGAAAGTAAAAGTAAACATGTCTTTTGTTTTGAACAGATCCCACTACATTGGCAAGCGAGCAACGTTCGCTTCCTGCCACTACAAGACCCTCTACGGAAGGCGAGGCTTCCAACCGCTTCACCGAAAATGGTAAGTGTTGTACCCAAGAAAAGTTGCAGTCCCCCTTACTATGGCCTTATCTGGGACATCATTTAACACGATCGGCCAAAGTAATAGCATTGCAAGACCATTGCAAACAAAGTACCGTTGGAAGTAGAGTATATTTTGTTTATTTTAGTTGGGGAAGAATCTTATTTGACTAGTTTGTGTGTCAGACTTGTTTTTTGAGGAGTTTAGTTTCTTGCTGGGGCTTGTGACCCTTATGAAAGCGGTGTAAGAGGGAGTTTGAACAAATAACATCCTAACATCTAATTCTGTATTGATTCCATTCAACATTTATTGAGAACCATCTCGCAAGGTTGCAGGTTACTTTACTAATCTTTTCCCTCTTACACTCAATGTAAGGTTTATATGAGTACAAGTACCAAGACATTGGACAAGGCGTGGATGAAAAAGGCCTAGGTAAGTAACTGTAACAATTGCAAAGCTTGAACGTGTGAAGACTTTTGCTGGGAAAATCTCTAACTCCTTTTCCTTTACTGCAACCAATCATTTTGCAAACAATATTAACAATAGCAAATGAAAACTAACCAAAGGTTTTCAATGTAAGAACAAAATCTTTATGTCTATAGACTGACTAAAAACAGAGCATTTTTAGACAGTAACCTGGTAGAACACTTCGCGAGGAAACTGATTATGAAAGATCCTAACCCCACTGCGTTAATGATTAACTAGACAGTGACGTCACTGCTCAGCTGACCAGGGCAATCAAGAACGAAGCCGCTGAAATAAGTCAGAAGTCTTTGAGGAGTCAAGGTACTAACGTCGCTAACTATAACGCAAATGATCATGTACTTACAAAGTGTAGAAACGATATACTAACTATAGGAGTTAACCGTAACATAAATGTTCATTTATCCACAAAGTTTGGAAAAGATAAACTAATTATAGCAATTGGTGTAAATTAGAGTATCATATCTACTAATCAGAGTATATTTATGTATAAAACGACTCGGTAAAAATTGATAAGAAATGTGATTAAAACTGACTCTTTGTTGTTGAATTGAATAGACGCCAAGCCTACTCTTAAAGAGGAACTGGCAGCTGAGAAAGAGGAAGCTTTGAGAGAGAAAAAATACGAAGACTTCGTTTCCAGAAGATCCAAGATGTCTCCTGGTAATGGCGAATACCAAACGTTTTGATAAACAATTGTCTTCACTTTAAGGTCATTCCTCACATTTGCATTGCGCATCCTTACTGCGCATAATTTATGGCGTCATTAGCGCGCGCTCGCGCACGCGCATATTGAAAACATGACGGATTTGCCTTGATATTGAGCTCTGTCAGTTGAAAAATGGCATTAGCTCACAAACGAGCACGGGCACCCCAATTTTTTTTCCAGTCATTGTAATCAACTAATCATAAGCTTTGCGTGAGAAAAGACTGATCTAATTTCTATCGCTGAAAATTGAATAAATAAGAAAAATAGCACACACACTGTGGTCTTTTCTATTTTGCAGTCGGTAACCACGTCAAGAAATTTGGTTCAAATTTTTAATCAAGGATTTAACTTTCTGCCTGAATCAAACTTAAAATGTTTATTTGTGTTCGACACAATGCATTGACTGTAGTTTAATGCGTATTCTTTTGAGTCTGGGTTCACAAAGATTTTACAATTACTGGGAATGCGTTCTTATAATAAGCATCAAATAATGCCAAAATGGGGCATTTTCAATGCCTCACTACTCCTTAATGAACATGGGCACCCCCCTTTTTTATTTCAAAATTGAAGTTATAATATGACAAATATTCGGTGGACAAAGTTTGAACAAAACTCTATTGTAACTTTTATTTCAGAGGAATTACCTTAAGTGCGTCAAGGTTCAAACTTTTGACGAACTCGAAGACGAAGATTTCTTAGTAAAGTTTGAATATGACGTGTTCTAATTTGTTAATTTTCTTTTCGTAGGACGTTAGTTGCTACTGGAACCTGAACTTAGAAAACTCAAGCACTGCACAGAGGGCATGTTTCGTGAAGAATACTCAATAAAGCATAATTGACCCATATTATAAACTTCTTTCATGTGGAACTGTGCATTTAAAACTTGCATACACCACATAAATATATCTGAGAGATTTACTATTACTAGAAAGCGTTATTTTATTCCTGACAGGTTTAAAACGTTATTAACTAAGCTTTAAAGACGTACAAATTTGTTCAGGTAACTGGGGTAGTCCAGAAAAACTATGCAATTTTAAATTCACCGATGTGTCTGGATGGTTTCAAGCCGAAACATGTGTGGCTGCAGCCTTGCAGCTTACAACTTAAAACGACAAAGCAGCTAAATTAGTCGCTGTCGTCTTTATAATAAATCAACATAACAATTGAATTAAAGTCAATCTATGGAGTTTGATTACAAGTAATTGCGTATGAAGAGTTATCATAGGGAGGACCGTCAGCTAACGTATTTAGAGTATGAAATACGACGTTCAAATAGTATATTGTATTAGGATGTTAGAAGAACAGCATACTATACTATGACTGCAGGTAAAATACATTATTGTTTGATGTTGAAACATTTACCCATATGAAATAAAAGCAGTGATAAAAGAACTATGCCCTTAATAGCTGTTTGATATTATTCAATTAGCAATTTGGCACAAAGGAGGCTATAGGTTCATTCTGAGAGAACGTCTAAGCAATAAAATTAACTTTATAGGAAAACCAGTATACTTTCCGCACGAAAGATTATTTACTGCTGGTTACACTGTAACAATATGTATTCCTTGATTAATGTATGCACATAACATAGCCTACAAGGTTATTTTTAAATAATAAAGCTGAAAAATGCTGCAAAAGTCTAATGACTTCTCTTCTTTCCAGCCTGCACCAGGCTTTCAGTTATTTGGGGAGCAATGCGAAAACGTGAGGGGAAAATTAAAATACAGAGGGATATCGCTCTCCCACGCCGCACTCCTTACTAAGTGTTATTTCTTGCCGTTTTTAACTCGTGAATTCCGCTAGCAAGTTACGAGTTGCAGTGGGTGGTTAGATTATTAGTACTGCCCCCGAATTAATTGAACACCTGGGACAAGCTAACTTATCCCCATCTTGATTATTCAAAGCTCAGGACTTTGCTAGCCATACAGAGTTCCTTGTATGCATGTCTCTTGTTAGCTATTACTTTGACTTATTCAGCCAATCAGAAATATAAGCTAGACTCTGTAGAGTTACATCATACAAGAGGAATTTCAGACTCGTTTCACTCCCAGATAAAGGAAATGAGGTCCCAAGAGAGACTTAGTTATTCTCATGCTGAAGTAAATAAGAATTTTATTCAGAATTACCTCGGAAGGTTAGAAGTAAGGCGCATTTTGAACTTGATGCAAGTAAACGTGACCATTATCAACTAAATGCGATTTTGAGTCGGCGTTACCGCATTATATTGGCGGCTAGTTGACAAGGGTGGGACAAATGTTAGACGACATTATCGTATTAATCTGTCTAATTTACTTCTCTCGCGTAAAGCTCTGTCCAAGCGGGAATGTTTGGCCATCAAACACGATCAAACATTGTTTGGTGAACAAACACTTTTCCTTTGGAACGCCTTGTTTGATCATAATTTTATTTGATCGTGTTTAATCGTGTTTGATGAAATTTGAACGATGACAAACATTGGATTAAACATTGCAAAACATGCTCTTATTAAATCTTTCGATTCAGTTTTTGGCAAAGCGTGACAAATTCCTATCAATTGACCATTACGTGACAGAAAGTCCAAATCGGACGCCATATTTACATTTCAGCGTGCGGCCTGAGCGAGGACAACAGCACATAAATATTTTGCTTTAGCAAACAAGGGACTGACGCTGGAAGGCTTGACCACTTTTATGGATTGCTGTTTGAGAACAAGGGATAGGAATGTGGTGGATTATCCCGAGTCATTAGTTGAATGTCATTGAGAAGATGATGTACTTTGCTGAACTCCACACGTCGCAATGATTATCCGTTACCGTCTAGGATTCTGAATACACCAGTACTTAATATCTGAACGTTATATCTTACAGAAGTTGAGCTAAACGTGACTTTTCCGCCATAGTTTAAGTCCAGATACCGAAGAAATCAAGTGCAAGAAGACATTTTTTCGTTCTTTTGATTATCTGGTCACAGACACTTGCCTATTGTTTTCGTTTCTAGCAGGTTAGTGTTGTGATTATCACGATTTTGAGAGCGTCAGTACTCAGCGCTGATGAAAAGCCCGAAAATAATTTTTATACCAGGTTTTACACTGACATTTGTTCTTTCGAAATGTTAGAATCTTAGTTGTTTCGGTGTTTTACCGGGTAGCGAATTTGCCGATTGAAAAAGTGCGCATAATTAAGAATTTTGAGGAAGCGAATTTTAGTGATTTTAAGAGGCTCGTCGTGACCTTGAAAATTAACCCACAGAAGAATAATTGTCCTCAAAAGACTTGTAAACCCCTCAATAATAAGTTTCTAGACTCAAACTGGAATGTTATTGTGATGCGGATTGAACAGAGCGAAGTTTATTATAAGGTATTAGTCGCTACAGTTTGCGTGTTTTTGGCCAGATGTAGGACCGTAACGAATTTTTGATCTTTTGGCGGGTTAAAAAAATTTTTACAAGAAGATAATCCCACCACGTATCTAGGCTTACCATAGACTATCTCTGAGAGGAATATGAAAAATTTTGATTTTTTATCATGTGCCAAGACTGGCGCTACGTTAGTGGACATTCCCTCTTAAGGTGGCTGAACTCAGTTTTTGATACCTGTGTTTCATTCACCTTTTTCTCTAAAACCCTTGATCCCTCGGTCGCCAAAAATGGCAGCAAGCAAGTTAACAACATAAACGTTGCTTTTTTGATAGTTAAGCTGACGTATGTGCCGTTGCCATGGCAACATGAATAAATAGAAACAGGCCTTTAAAATCGGTTTTGTTTATTTGTAGAAAATCAAGTCATTAGATTTTCTTTATAATTTGCATGCAACAAGCTTGTAACGATTCTCAAAAGTTAACACCATTTTGCTAATAATTTAACAGAGAGATCTTTAATTGTCCCTTGTTGAAGGTTCATTGGAATATCTAGAATTTCCTTTGTTAAAGCTCAATTATCTTCAATACTCCAGTTACTTATTTTCTAAAGTATTTTTGTGCCAAATTTCGTGAAATTCTAATGAGTGGTTTTCGAGAAATAGACGTATTCCCGAGAGTGCAATTTTTCATTCAATCGCAATTTTTTGACTTACTACGCATGCGCAGCATTTAACTGGGTTCTTTCGGTAACAAAGAAAAAGCTGAGAATTGCAGGGTTCTTTGCATCGTTACCTTTTCTAACATATCGTTGTAATAAAAGACTAAAGCAATCAATGCACTGCATCCAATTATAGCACAGATAGTGCGGGTGTTGAGTAAATAAAGTGATCGCTCTATTGACGGCATGTTTGTTTTTGCAATCCTTGTGTGCGCGCTGAATTGCATCAGCAAAAGGGCACGTGAAAACTGTGTTCGGCCACCTCTAACGGACGTTCGCGCTAATTGTTTCTGTGCATCCTTACTGCGCACGCAAATTCACATGCCACGTCATGCATGAGAGCGCGCGCTAGGTATACGTAATAAAATGAAGAATGATAGGGCAGATGGCCATTGCTATAGCTTTGCTTGGATTAACGATCTTGGACGTTCGACGACCCCTATTTTTCTTTTGATGGATCATTTTCTTTACCGATTTTCTACGTTTAGCGAAAAAATGAAGAAAATCTATCGACTAAAAGTTTAAATTTTTTGCAAAATGCAACATCGAACTATGTTCTTTTTTGCCCATCGTTTATCTGTGCGACGGTTTCAAATGCCTTTTGAAGGGTTAAGTTTTGTGAAAACGTTGGTAACATTTGGAATTATTTACGCAACAAACCCACTTCTAAAAAATATGACTAAGATCGTTTGCCTCCGTTAACTCACCTTCGATGTTTTTACCTATAAACCCCTGTAGGCAATGCTGAATTACGTGGGCCAATTTTTCAAAATCAGGGTGGTTTACCACATACTTTATCTCTGAAACAAAGTCGGTGACTCCCAATTTTTTTTTTTTTTTTGCATTTCTGACACAAGTTACCCATTATCTGACTGCAGTAAACATTTTTAAAAAATCTATCAACTGGAAATTTTCGCGCGACCATTCTAAAGCCACACTGAGTTGATTGCACTAGACATGGACCGAAAAGCATTCAGATGTTAAACAAAATTCTCGAACTCCCAGGAGAACAATGCGGTGAAAAACCCTTTTAAATGGAGTGACTAATAAAGTAACTATTACTATGACTATGAAATCTATTCTGAGTGACAGTGTGCAGCGCTATTGCAATAGGAGATTAGCAAAGGAGTTTCAGTTTATGTTCGCCATGTGTTAACTCTGGTTATATTTGTGTAGCGCTACATTTGAGTGCTCTCGAATTAATTTGGTAGATAAATCTGAGAGGGACGAAACAAGCGGATGCAAGACTAGAAGCTTAGAAATACATAAAAAGCTCTTCTCGTCTCCAATCACTGATGCCGGTCCAAACCAGATTCACAGTTTGCAGTAATGTCTGCCAGCTTTGGTCCTTGTCCCGGCTGTATACACGATGATTTCATTCGGTCAAAACCTTGTTTTGTCCAGTAATTAGCCCGTTTACTTTCTTTCCATTAACGAGCCTCTGCACAGGAAATAGAATAGTCTTTTTTTTTTAGTTTGAATGTACATTGAATTTCCAATGGTAATGGCAAACAGTTGTGATATCGACAACCGTCACCCTACCAGCCACCCCAGCGTAACTATTTGTACTGGGAGAATTGCACCAGTACCCCCATCGTCGGTGATTATCAGAATTTGTCTTTAATTAACTTTCGCCCATTAGTAAAATTTGCCGCCGTTATGGTAAACGGAAATTTCGAAAAATCCCTTTGATATTAAGAAGCTGTTGCCGCTTTCTTCCTAAATTGGCCGTGTAGGGTCAATTTTTAAACGCACCACGAAGCCAATTTACACAGTGTTTCTTAATTCGGGGTCCTGGATTGTGAAAAACCCATAGAATGAACGCTCTGCTCGATTGCTTGTGGAGAAATAATAGCTTACAAGCATTTTTAACCAAATATTCAACAAGCCTATAAATTAGCACAATTCAGATTTTAACACAACCTAAATTCTGCAGAGCATTTTCAGTAACAGGTGTTTACCAGAAAGAACCCAGTTTGTCGAGAAAAACTATGGAACTATAATTACGTGACCCGTTAACATCCTTTATCCATCGATTCCCCGGACAGGTGGCCTCTCTATTATAGTTGAGTGGAATGAATCTGTGAGACCTTCTTTGTCGTTCCGGTTTCTTGGTCAACTGTTCACACTTGGGATGAAGTATTCAACAAGTGTTGCTCATTTCACTCTATGCGCTCTGTTTATGGTGTCATTTTCTAAAGGTAGTAAACAGCACAGGCAATTGAGGAATTTAACAGGTAGGAGGTGTATCTGCTGTCATATAGGCGTGATTTTAACACGTAACTTTACGTTTGTGAGTGGATGTCAAAACAACAGAAACCCATGTTATTATTAGGGACCGTCTGGTTCTCTTCTCCCGTCTGGTTCTGTTCTCATGAATAGTTGCTTCTCTTAAACTGTATCAACTCTGTCGATGCCTTGCTTCCTGACTGCATAGTTGCCCGGCAAAGCTACCAACTTGAAATCAAAACTAACCCAAAGTCACGTTAAAAATCTAAAAAATGTAAAATCAATATGTAGTGGTTATACACATGGTTCAAAGCTAGTTTCTCACTTTTCCATGTAAAAAGCTAGCCTTTGTGTAACGACACGAAGGTTGTTTTCCCTATTTTTATTCGAAAAGTGTCCCGTGGCGCCAGTGTTGTAATGCAAACAAACAATGACAGTGAAAGCAACAAGCTTGTCAAGACAGATAAGTAGTCTCGTTTTAGTAAGAAATTCACATTTCAATCTTCGATGTAAGGTAAATTCGCACTCCTGTGGTGTTTCGCCCAGATTGACAATGTTTTAACTCTTTTCTTGAATTTTGTGAGGCCATTTCCCGAAAAATCTTTTTTTCCGCCGTGCACCAGTGTACGTCTTCAAGTTTTCCAATGCCATGGGATGGCCTGGCTCTTTCATGATTTTTTATGTACAATCGTTTTAGTAATATACTGGGAGACATTGATAACCAAGATTCAGTATTTTGAGCTCTTCATGTATTCACCGACACTGACGTTTAAAAATTAGCTGACCTCAGCATAGACAGGATAAAATACAAAGATGATCGAATCAAATGAGCTTAAATTAACTATAGCATTGCCTTCAAACTGACAAAGAAGACGTTGAGAAGGAACTCGAAAAAACGTTTCATATAATTCCAAATAAACAGAGAAAGAGCGAGACAAATAAAAACTAAATAGCGGAGTACGCCTCCCCACGTTTCGAGTCGCCATTTTGTGTAATCAAGCGAATGAAATTTGGGAGAGACGTCTGTAGCGAAACGTAGTTATTACTCTTGCCCAAGCATTCAATATGACGGCTGCGGTAATTTTGAAATAGAGGGCTCTTTAAAGACGATTGTTTATTGGTAACGACATCAGACAAATTTGAAAACTCAAGAGCACGCGCGCTCAAGAGAGCGTATACATAGGGGTGCCCCACTGGTTTTCAGTGTAAGTACGGTTTCCTTTATTCCTCCTTTTTCTTCCTATTTCACCTCCTTTTTCTTCTAAGCTTTCACAACAAAACGCCAAGAAGGCATGTTATGTTATTACTAAATATCCTTTCCTTTTGAATAGAAGATGGTAGACATGGATTGATTAGGAAACGACGAACATTTGGCAGTACACAATCACCTTGCAACAGTAAGTGACATGGATATTTTTTCCAACATTGTCCAGATTATATGGCAATTGAAGAAATAAGAAACACGTAGTAACATAGCAGGATGCCAGGCGAATCGAGTGAACGACCCAGGCTGCGGAAAAACTTCACGCATAACTCGGATTCACCGCAGCGTAAAGACGTCTGTGTTTTCCCAACTGATCACGAAACTGTCAGTTTTCCCTCTGTTAAAATGCGCAGACAAGAACATCCAAGGCGGGTTACATTAACCATTTTTTCTTGCAACTTGTTTCACAATTTTATTAGGACACTTATAAATTGCTTATTTTAACACCCGCTGGACGTTTACGGCAACCATGGAACTAACGGACCCAGCGGACCGTCCAGCGGCTGTCACGTGTTTTATGCAACAACTAAGCTGCACGCACCTTTATATTCACAGTTTTAGTATTAATTTAATAGACTATTCCATATATGGTAAACTTTCGCAGCTGATGTCGTTCCTTGACGTAGAATAGGCTTTAAAGAAGAATGCATATTAGCCTTGCCAGTCTAACTTCTGACGTACAGACGTTTTACGTTTTTCTGTTCAAATAGAGAAAATAAGTAAAGGAAGTGATTTGTGAAAAGAAAGGAGGGGTCAACGACTATTTAAGCGAGTAGATTGCCGGCGGAGTTAGCACACCCAGTGCCAAGGCCTTAACTTGCTTATATTTTTCCTCTGTGCACGCGCCTGATGAGTGTCGTAGCGTGACGTAGCGACCTGAATAACTTGCACAGTAGGGATGCGCAGTTACAATGGGCGCTAACTTCCTCAAAACACCTCTCGGATTTTTGTTTTAAGCGGATCACAACTATTTCCTTATTTATTAAATTTTTATTACTCTTTTTTTTTTTTCATTTCAGTGTCTCACGGCGTTTACTTGGAAAGATGGGACAGAATAGATTACAAACGCGTCAAGTTTCTGTTGTCGGATCCGAGATATCCAAATCTACCGAGCCTGTCATTGTGTGTTCCAAATTTTGAACAGCCGCAAAATTGGGCACAATTCTTTGGCTCGCGTTTGAGGACGTATTTTGTTCCATTTGAAACAGGAAACCACTTTTTCTTCCTTTGTAAGACGTTACCGTTATAGCTTTGTCAATTAGTGAAAGTAAAGAACTTGCCTCAGTTGTTCAAAGGGTGCATAGCGCTTTCCACCGGATAAGATACGATCCATTGGGTAGCATGGTTTGTCTTGTCTTATATCCACTGGTCAGAGATTTATCTATCCTTTGAACAGCTTTAGTCTAGTAAGAGCGAGCGATCTTGAGGTGGGGTGAAAAATTATTTACTCTCCAGATATTGGTAGGAGAAAATTATCGTTCCCGCGAGGTCTTAACACACTTATACTCAGGCCCAGAAAGTAGAAAAAAAGTAGGGCAATGGGTTGAGGAGAGTGGAGAGATCAATGGGAGTAAAGTAAAAGGGGTGAGGTGGGGTTAGAGAGGAGAAGAATGTGGCTGCAGCAAGTGAACTTCATTTATCATTCGCTGCATTTTTTCTTCCCTTTCACTGGCCGAGAGCCCATCACATGACCCACAAATACCTACAAATAAAGGTCTGCTCATGAGTCAAGCACCGTCTAACTATAATTTGCCGCAATTGCTCTTCTGCTCTTGCGTAATTGTAACCAGGCTCTCGTGTAAAAAATGGCAGGTCGCTTCCCTGAGCTTTCAGAGAGTGATCTAGATATGAAAACAAACTTGGTGATCGAATGATGAAACAATTATTAAACTCGACTATCGCAAAATATATCTTGATATGTCAGTGTCTCTGAAAAATCAGGATATTTTGCTCAACCTTGTTCAATAACTGTTAAATATTTGTTATTAGTTAATTAGTATCTACTAAGTCAGTGGATAGTGATTTTACGCATAGGGATGGTGTGTGCCGCCTCTCTGTTCCCGAGGGTCGAAGGCAAAATGTTTTCTTGTTTTCCTACAGAAGAAGACATTTTAGTGGTTTATAAAGAAGTTATCCCTATTAAACCAAAGGAAACAACAAAATTCGGCTTGATAGTATTTGCAAGAGCAGTTTTATTTTTTATAGCCCTGAAGCTATCGGCGAAACCGACAAAGAACGATTTGTTACTGGTACTAGAAGAGAGAGGTTATAGACCTACACGGCCCCTAATTGTTGACATCTGTAACTTTGTTTTCTACATGTTTCAACATTCATTTTAGCGTCCGATGCCGGAAGTGAACTATTTATAAGCACCAATGAAAAACCGGAGATGAAGACCTTAATCAGTAAAATAGACGGCGGGTTTACCTCTTACCCGTATGAGTATGATAGGTAAGAATAGAATGGTTGATGGCTCAATGAATCGAATGTGTACTTACTGCAAGTGTTCTTGATCAGTTAGGTTTAAAAAGCAAAAAATCGTTGAACTCTCATTCTATGAAATGCTTTTGCGATTCATCCCGAGCGAAAAACGTTAGAATTGGCGGCAAACCGTTTTTTGTCTCATGTTCACGGACTGAAATTTTTATTGTGATTTCTACTTTATAAATGCATCCTTCGACTCGCATTTCTTTTTCTTTTCTTTTCCTTATTTGACCAAATCCCTTTTAGTGTTTGATAGCTTGAACTGGTTCTTGTTTTTCACTTGACGTGATTAGCTAACTTCTTGTTCAATAAATAAGAGTGTGCCAGTGATTAGTAGTACATTTATTCTCAGCTTTTATATTATTATATTTGCAACACTGTATGTATTGATGGTCCCTAGATACACCACGCAAAAATCTCTGCCCATTTACCTAAAGAAAGGCAAGTATTACTACATGGAGGCTATATTCAAGGACGATCATCAAAATGATCACCTGGAAGCTGCGGTACAGACACCAGATGGGAAATTTTACAAAGTGATACCCTCCCAATTCCTATGGACAACATTACCGACACCTCCCGGTAGATACACTTTGATCTTATTGTATTTTTAACGACTGAGAAGATGTAGCGCCTGCGTCAGTTATATCCGAGTTGAACATTCCTGCTTAATTGTGAGGTCCCACTTTTTAAAAATTTTTTGAAATGAACTGAAACTTTTTAAACGAACTGAAATTGTAAAACAACTTATTTTACTCTCCTACGCGTTTCATCTGGCAATAGCAGACTTCAACAGGGAGTTTTTATGAGTGAGGCTTACAAGCTTGCTTGCTTGCTGCAAAAATGCTCTCTCAACAGAAACTGGAGAAATATTAAGCAACCTGACAAATGCCTTTGAAGGATTAAAATCCCAGATATTTTTGTCGCTTCGTGCTAAGAAACTCAAGCAGTTACACGTACTCAGTCAGTTACTTATTAGAAGGAATTCTAAAGAAATATTTTTAAAATTGTGCTCAATTTTAAGGCTAATTTTAAGACACTTTTTACTTCCGTTCAGAATGCAACCCAGAATACTCTAGATGGGGACTTAATGACTTCAGAATAATGTGACAAGGACAAAACTTGTCCAACTAAAATCTTCAGGAGCGTGTAAGCTTCTATAATGTCACTGTGGTATCTTTTATTCCATTTATTCTCAGAGAAAAATGCAACATACCAAGCCATTTTGTTAAGAATTGCGGCACGAGCCGGTGCAAGAGCCGGGTTGTCGTTTGGAGCAAAGTGGGCTCATGAAAGTGGAGCCAAAGCAGGAGCAAAGGCTGGTGCCTTGGCAGGAAGGGAGACTGGAGCATCGGCAGGAGCTAATGCTGCCGTAAAAGCTGCGATAAAGATGACAAAAAAAACCCTGGAAGACGCATTCAACAATATTCATGGTGACACGGTGCACAAATTTGATATAAATATCAAGAATGGAAGCGTGGTCTCGGTAACAGGTCTTGGAATGCAAGGGTATGGCGGAGGTGCGTCTACTACGGCCTCTGGAGCTTCTGTTGCCGCCGCTGGTGCTGTTGGAACGGCAGGGACTGCAGGGATTGCAGGGTCTGCCGGTACTGCCGGTACTGTCGGAACTGCTGGGGCTTCCGGGACTGCTGGGACTTCTGGGGCATTAGGAGCTGGGGGCAGTGGCGGAGCTGGGGGTGGAGGTGGAGGCGGTGCCGGAGGTGGCATAGCGGGAGGTACTGGAGCAGGTGGAGGCACAACGATCGGAGCTGGTACAAGTGGGGGTGCAGGAGGAGGTGCAGTAACAAGCGCAGGTGTTGGTGCTGGAGGAGCAGCTGGTGGTTCTATTTCTGCCGCTGGAGGTGCAGGAGGCTCCTTGGTTACGTCAGCTACAGGATCATCAAGCAGTGGTGGCGTTGGTGGAGGCGCTGGAATTGGTGGCGTTGGTGAAGGAGGGATGGTTGGATTTGAATCTCCTTTAAGAAACATGACTATTATTCCAAAACCAGGAGAAGACCCACAGACCCTTGCGAGGGCGCTGGTTTGGAAAGTGGGAGGTGCACAAGCAAGTAAGCTGTTTTGTTATATGGTTAGCTCTGTGAGCGCGCAGGATGATCCAAATCCTGCGCTATGATTGGTTACCCGAGCTGACAAGATGGTGCTATCTTGTTCACTCGGGATTACGCGCTGGACCTAGACTTAGTCTCGGTCCATAAACACGCAGGAAAAAGAACTTCAATAACGCATATGTATTTAAATACTTTTAACGTCAAACCAGTGATCGAAAGTGTCCCATTTTTTACCTTGTCTGTTTTACTTCAATCCGGCTAGGTTCTATTTTCTCGACAATTTCAACCCCCATTTGCCTGAGTCCCGACACATTGCGTTAACAAAGCAGTAACATTGATTCTTTTTTTCTTAGTTGTAGGAAATGCAATGTACACAATTCATTCATATCACCTACCATACTCACAGGAGGACTTTACGCTTAACTGGTGCTGGCGGTCAGTAAATGGTCGATTATTCTTGAGACAGTTCTGTCATGTGTTTATTGCTCGAGTGCCTGCACTGTATGAGAAAGCCCATCAAACATACAGTGTCTCTTTTGAGTCTGCGTGCCTTCCCGGTCATTTCATAAGGCAAAAGAATTACCACTTTCATCTGCAGAAGAGAGACGGGACAGAGTTGTTTGGTAAGATTCCAGATTTGCTGATTGCAGGCACTGCAGCTTCTTAACTGTCTGATTGTTGGCGCAACAAAAACATACCATTGCCCTTCGGGACAGACGGACACCAGGCATCAGAAACATTCAAAGGGTGTTACATGTAGTCCTTTTCTGGTTTATCGATTACGCATTAGGCTGTCTTGTCTTGATAATGGCAACGTAAGAAATATTGCGTCCATTGAGCGTTCCTCGACATTTCTTATTCTTTATATAGTCGGGCGTCTTCTTTGAGACATACGTAAAGTTCCTGATTTTTATTATCCAATCCTAAAATGGTAGCAATCCTCGAGAATCCCCTAACACTTGCCATTATGGCAATATCCTTATCTTGTCAACTTCTTGTACTTGTTCCTTTGAACTGTATAAGTCAAAAGCAGGTTAACTGCCTAAAGTGTCCACACTTTTCTGAGCAACGCAAGAAGGCGACATGACCGCAAAAAGTGTGAGATACAACGCAGGTTAATATATCCAGATTTGACCAAATTTAAAGTCGGACGGAAGCACCTTTGCAGAGCATGGAATTGATGAGCAAAGTCACATTCAGTGTTCCTCCTTAGCAGCAAAACTGTTAGGTTTGGCGAACATGGAATCATCGCACACCAACAAGTTAAGGTCCCTGTCTTCTCCATCCGGATAAAACGGCAGAGGTGTGCTGTTGCAGAATAGTTCTAAAGCGAATTTTTGTTTTTGTGTTCAGCTAGGCCTTTCTACAAATATCCGATATTTCTTAGGATATTTGATTTAGAAGTTTCCGAGATATTCATTTCGTCTTTTTGTATGTTACTAACTCGATATATAAATGATATATGACGTACGGATTAAAAACACAGTTCAGTGGTATCAAAATTGCCCTTGTTTACAGACAATCCATTTTCCAATTTGAGTGGCTCATAGCCACTTTGCTTCTTTCTAACACCGAACAGAAATTTTATTGCGATTTTTTGCAGCTCGGCGACTGGAATATCTTCAGTTCCTCTCCTTTCTTCTTCACCTGCAAGGAACTCGTTGAACAAGTTTAAGTCGTATGAAGTTTGCCTTTTAATTTTTCCTCAGAGAAGGATTTTACGTCGGCTTCAGAGGACTTCACCTTCTCATGTTTTGCTCACCATTTTTGACTGACCGTTTGCATAAACAACCGTGAAAAAGAGGAAAATGGCTTCATCAATATCTTAACTAGTATTCACCAGAAGGGATATGAGGATATGGAAAATGGTTCCGTACGAATTTTACCAGTGGTGTAATTTCCAGTAAAACACTCGCTTCTATGTTATAGTAAAAAAAATTCATATATCACGACATACATTTATGTACCTTGATAATTGTTCGAAATTCTAATTTAATGGGACAGCTTTATATCTCATATGTACTATGCTCTTTTTTTTCAGATAAAGACAGCTCGTTTACAGTTTACTCGGTTATGTCTTACACACGGAATCTTATCTTTAATTCAATGCACAAAGACTGGTGTATCTGCGAAGCTGAAAAGCCAGCCTGGAGTGGGCCTGAAGTTCTTCTCGACTTTTATAACGGTGATCCAGATGTTCTTACACGTTGTTCCTTCGTGGTTCAACCAATCCAACAAAACGCTAACAAGCTACAAAACTGTTTAAACGTCCTTGGACCAGTGGAGCATCCTGCAATCGAGGGACAACCGCTTCCTCGTCCCCCTCATTTAGTTCCTCAAACTCCTCCTTCATCCCCAGTTCTGCCTGTATGCATACCGGTATGCCCGGAGGGAACTAAGGGAGGAACTTCAGTGGGACAACCAAGCGCGGGCGCCACTGCTCCTACAACCTCTTCATCACCTGGGGTGCCAAGCGCCCCGGAGAGTAAAGGTTGGTCTTTCTCTCAAGTTATTGTACAAAAAAGGAAAATGGGGACCAGTTTAAATTTGTATGTAGTTTGATTTTATTTCTCTTTCCGCGGGAAAATTATCCATTTCAAAGACCTTAGGTGTCTACTTTTTCAGAAACAAAATAAATTATTTAATGCCAGAACAATATATCCGAAATAGCTATCAAACCCGTTATTTTCTTTCCTTAAATAATCTGTAGATTCCATGTTTAATGTATTTCTCTCTCTTGTCTTGCAAACAGACATGAAAAGACAGGAAGCTAACTCGAAAACCTAATGATTCAATTTGCTTTTAGGCTCATTGATAAAAACGGTGCACAATAAGTAATACAACATACAATGTCTTTTTTTTTGTATTAAGTGTTATCATTATGAAAACTAAAGATATTGTTATCCCGTCCAGCCGTGTTAAACTGACTGTTGTCTGAAGGGATGTGAGTCCAAATGCAGGAACATTATGACAATGCTTTAAGTCAACATAAAGTCGTCGGGAAACTATTCTCCGTGTGCAGTTTTACTAGGAGGAAGTTTTCGTTTGTTTTAGTTTTAAGCTGCAAATTAAGAAACAAAGGTTACAGGGGAAAACTGAATTGAACAATTTTCTTGCTAGTAGAACTGTAGTCACTTTCTTGTTGTTATTTACTTAGAGATGTGCGTTGCATTGAATTTCATCAACAACCTTGGATCTGCCTTTCATCTCTATTCATCTCTAAAACGCGAGAGATATCTTGTCACTGGAGCTGGCTTTAAACTCAAACTCATCATAGCCCGACCCGAGCTACATGGTCAGGTTACGTTTCATGCAGAGGATCCTGCAGGAAACAAACTACTTCTGAATGGAAAAAAGAGTATCTTAGAGGACGTGGTGCCTGGCTGCCCTGACTTTTGGGATGTGTCTGTAACTTCAAACCAAGGTAAGTTGGAAAATATGAAATGAACTGTGCATTTGAATTAGAGTGAGCGAGAGTTAGAAACTCGATTTTATGAACCTCTTTGCTTGAATGAATCAATGAATCAATGAATCAATAAATCAATGAATCAATGAATGAATGATTGAATGACTAAAAATATCTTATTTCTGCGCAACTTGAGGACTTTGACATAATACCACCACGCCACCACACATCGTTGTTGTAGATGTTTACTGATCTGTAGGTAGATTGTGTACATTGCTACAAGCCAAACAAACTTCATTTACAGTGGAAAGCTCTTTTAAGAAAATTTTTTTTATGTTTTAAAAATGATTGATTATGACCTCCCAGCTAGTGATTTAGTATAGATATGCATGAGGGCTTCCCGCCACTATCAGGAAAACAGTTTACTCTAGAACATAAAGGTAACACTGACTTGTGTGTATGGTCTGGCTAAGGTAACAAAATTAACAGCGATACTGCCGAACCTCGATCATCCGGACTCGTTGGAACTAGACGAAATAGTCCGGATAATCGAGGGTCCGGATAATGGAAAATATGAATTTAATGAAGAACAAAACTGTTTGGATAAAGCAACATTAAATCGTGAAACAACACTTTCACAAATCATTTGGAAAACAATATGGTCTTGAACCACTCAACTCTGAGCCAATCAGAACTCAACCAAGTGTTTTTCATTAGTTACGACGCGCGATAGCGCTGCTTTTGCTCTTTAAAAGCAAAGCAAACTTGCCTTTGACTGCACTTCTTAATGCTATAGTTTATAAAGAATATTGCTACGGATCTTGATCATGACTAATAAATATTCATGACAAAATTGGGACTAGAGAAAAAGTCGGGATAATCGAGAAATCCAGATAATCGAAGTACGGATAATCGAGGTTCGACTGTGTTATGCTTCTCCCGCCCATTGATATTGGACAGGAAATGAAAATCATCGGATAAACTGACCAAAGCTATTTGAGTTGTTTTGTTGCCGATTAGGTACGATTAGTCCTTACGTTATGATATTTTCTGTTTCAGCAGGCCTTGCTCCATCTTCCCAGGCACCGCCCACTAGCATAGGACCTCCTTCCACTTCTCAGCCACCGTCTGGTCCTCCCCCTCAGTATGCACCACCTGCAGCGCCCGGACCTCCTGCTCCACCGTCAACTCCGCCAGCGGCACCTGCTCTCCCACCGTCCTCTACTTCTGGTGTCTCATCTCCTGGCTTTTCTCCTCCGGCATCACCTCCGGCATCTCCTGCACCGCCTGCTCCTCCCGCTCCTCCTACTCCACCCGCAACTCCTGCACCTCCTGCTTCTGCTGCTCCACCGGCACCTCCTCCACCTCCTGCTGCTCCTCCACCTCCTGCTGCTCCTGCTGCTCCTCCTGCTTCTGCTGCTCCACCAGCAAAACCACCATCATTCTCTCCAGCTCCCCCTTCTACTGTTCCAGGATCGCTATCTCCCCAACGAGGTACGAACATTAACTTTAACTGTTTAAGAAAATGCCTTCCATTCCAGTGCCTTCATGTGGACACATAGTATGTAGGTTCTTCTTCTTAAGTCGTAGGCCCAGTCACTCGCTGAGATGTTATCAAATGATATTTAATAGGAATTCGTGGGAAATTGAATCATGTCGTTTAGCTTCTCTGGTATCTGTATAAAAATTTAAGCAAAAAAAAACAACAACAACAGTTTGCAAACACACCAATTGCTGTATGTAGGATATTTATGTAACAACTGACATGTTTTATTTGTTTGTTGACAGGCAATGGATCCATTCACTATCATTTTCACTATCATCAGTCCAAGACTCCCACTTCTGGTAATGGCTATGAAAACTCTTTGAGACTCGCAAGTGACTGTACACCTCGATAGAAGTTCAGTGAATGTGTTTTTTTTTAGTTTTTTTATGAGCGTGATTGAAGTTAAAAATTAAAACCAGAAATTATAATCAGATTGTGCTTTTACAGTTTACATCGGAGGTCAGCTTCGCACATCAGGTGCTTGTCAGATGACAGTTTGGCATTTTAGTTTGGAAAAATCTCGGAACGTAATGAAGTTGTCAGATGTGTCCGTTACTCTTAGATCCAGGTGAACTAAGAATTATTGTGTCTTATCGAATGCTAGTTTAATGAAGCTACAGGTTTCTGATCGAATGATAGTTTAAATGATGCTATATGTTTTTAATTTTCTAGCATGTCCAAGCAGTTGCTCCAATTCGGCGATGTGCCTTCCTTCCTGTCCCTCTCGCTGTTGTAAGCGAGCTGACTTGGACGAATACTTTGACGATGTCGAAGAGGACGCAATAAAAAAGCGCCAACGGGTAGAACACAGAGATTACTAACGATGATGTACGTTACGACATCGAAACAAAGCACAAGGGTATATAACAATCTTTACAGTGAGGACAAATAATCTCACCTGGATGGACAGAGAATTATACTGCCCGTTTTATCTTGAAAGATCAAGAAACTCTTTTTATCATATAGTTATTGGTCATATGTTGTTCGAGCATCTTGAAATTTGAATATTATACATAGCTGGAGGTGATAGACATAACCATTCGTAAAATATATTTTGTGTGTAGTCATATAATGGCACCAATGACATCTTTATGGATTTTCAGAAGGGACCTTGATTTTCAGGTAGTAAGGACGGTTACTTTTCATTAGCTCATAAACCAAGTAAAGTCGGACAGGGGTGAATACCTGAATGCAAGTCCAGTCTGGACGAAAAAATATACCTCCGCGAATCGAATTTGCGAATGGATAAAGCTCAGAATATGGCTTAACGGTTGACAGAAACTATGGGGTCTGGACTGAGCTAGTAACAATAAGTCATACTGCGGAAACCGGCCATCGACTTCCTGCCGCAACTATCACTGCCTACTTATTTTTTACTAGAGGTGCGGTAATTACTCTACCCCACACCTGTGACACAATTCGTGTCACAAGTGTACAAATGTACCATAAAGGTCACCAAGTGAGCATCTTAACTGAAAGATTTTTATGACCTAACTTTTTGCTAAAAGAAGTGAAATAAGGTAAAGTCTCCATGCGAGTCAAGCACAAACCATGAGGCCACCGCGCCTCCCTTTGCAAAGAGGCTACGGAACATTTAGGAAACAAGTGAGCCAGGAGCTCGCTATTTCGCATCTGATTCTGAATTATGGCTAAAACGGCATATTTGGGATGCTTTACTATGCCATTCTTTACCATACTTTACAGGACAAACATGATTTACAAATCGTCCTTCGGTGTTTTGTAACTGTAAATCTGCTGACCTCCATTAACAGTTCCATTGCTGCATTATTAAGCTAACTTTCAAAACATTTCTGGCATTCTTCCAAAACTAACAGACCTATGCTCACGAATAAATTTAAGTACAAGTACATTTCACCAATGACCAAAGATTTCTTTATTGGCTTATTAAAATTATGCGTAAATTTACACCTAAAAGTTTTTTATCGGCTCTACTCTCGTAGATTAGATAAGGGGGAAGACTGAAGGAGAGAGCCTGCTTAGAGACTAAGCTGATCGGGAAATAAATTTTATTTTGAAGTTACCTACTTGAAGCTCCAAAGTATTAATTTATTTCAAGAGACATTCGTTAGCGTATTTTCCGAAACAATCTCACATGGCACTAGTTTTCTAACATGTTTATGTTCTATGTATATGTTGTACCCTTCCTTCAATTTGGTTCTTTCCTTCACACTAGAATGTGGTGATGTGTAAGAAACATACGCAAATGAAAAAAATGTTGCTCTTCCCTCCTGCACTCTTCTTTGGGAAGGAAGCGCAGAACTAACAACTTAGGATTGCCACACAATTCCACATGCCACGGAAGAAGTTGCTCGCTTTATTTCGTCTTAAAATTTCCCATGATCTATTCTTCTTATGGCTTTATTCTTTTCATTCAGAGCGATGCGCTGAAATTATAGAGCGAACAAACGCAATTACTGCTACTGCGTGAGAAATTAAGCATTTTAGGGTGAACAAGGAAGATATGATTCATCAGTTTCATCATGATTGAGCCGTCATTTTCTTCTTCTACATTAAGTCTTGTTTGCAGAAGCTTAATGAAGCAGTCAAAGAGCACTCGTGAGGATCCTTGCAAAAGCGGGTTCACCCTGAAAAAAAATTTTCAGGTTAAATCACCAGATAAGCATCATGTAAGCATCATGCAAACTTTGATGCCAGCTCGAAATTCTGATAGAATGAATGAATACCCGTTATCCCGAGTATTCGTTCACTTGTATTCTTTCCTTAGTATTTTGACCCCTTTTTTATTGTTCAGAAACTTGGACCACTAACAGTTGCTACCCCCAACGACTTGAGAAGTATATTCGACATAGGGAACTTTAGGAGACCACGACGGCGACGGCGACGGCAACGAGAACGAGAACGTCACCAAACAAAAGGTTTAATGAGTGGAACAATGGTTCCGTAAGTGCGTTTTGAATCTTGGTACATTTATTTGCCGTCCTCTGCAAAATAAAATGACTAAAGTCTAGGTATTTTGGATGACGCGAACCGCAATGGCTAATTTTTCGTATCTTCTGTTTTAGACCGATAGGCGTACTGAACAGATACACACAGTTGTGACATTCAAAGGTGAAATATAATCATATTTTGTACAAGGCGTCGTCCTCGGCGTCGACGTCGCCGTCGTCGTCGTCGTTGCTAAAACTCCCCAAAAAGAGGCAAGACCGACGAACCTACATTACTAATTTGGAAAGAGCTAGTGTCACAAGTATTGAGTCCGTCACTATCAAGAACTTTCCTCTTTGGGCTGGTCGCTTCTACCTGACACACACCCTGGAACAACACGGAATTAACACCGAAAACTGGGAGCAACAGGCCAGCCACAGAACCAAGCTGGAAATACCCCGTCCACACTGATACAGTGCACAGTAGAGGGAACACATTGTGAGACTCTTGTCAGCGAGAAAAGAGAGACGAGAGGCTACCAATACAGTTCCAACCTCCACATTTCAGATGCCCCGTCTGCCTAGGGAATTGCCAATGGACTAAGCATTACCAAGTGGACATCTTACTCTATATCGAGCGATCACCAACTCGAAGACGACGGGAAATTCAATGTTATCAGTCTTTTAAATTAAATATTTTGAGTTTACTATACTGACATATTTTCTCACTTTTTAAACTTTACAGTCTCCCCCAGGAAGTTGCTTCTGGTGCTTTTTGACCGTCGTAATGATAGTGATAGTGAACTGTTGGAGGTTCGTCTGTTGAAAGAAAATGTATAGCAAAAATACACTAGTTCAAGTTATAGACGACCAGATACAGGTTGAAATCCAACAGGCTTCCAAATAAAGTGGAGGGACAGATTTTCTTGAGCCCTAGACCACTACAGTCGTTAGTCTGATCGTCCAGAAGCCTAAGGTTCATTTTCTCAGAGCTGGGAAAAAAATTTACATCCCCTGAGTCAATGGATCGGAAAGGGTATTTTAAATGGACTGTCCAAATGAACTGTCCATTAAATTGTGTGGCTGTAGTGTAAAAAAAATTGTCTCAGAACAAAAACGAGAGCAATTGATTGAAAAAAAAAGGTTGGTTGGCTGGTTAACGTTGATGTAAACGAATAAATGTAATATGCTACATAAGAATGGTCATTGACGAACCTTCCAGAGATGTCGTTATTACTTCTGCTGGAGCGTATGGAGCTACAGGTGAGAAAGCTTGTGAAGGACCTGATATTGGTGGTGCTGCAGCCAGCTGAGAGGAGGGCACGTACAGTGTAGATGAAGAAGATTGAGACGGTTCTGGGGGATACGGATAGGTGGTGGGAGGTGCGGCAGGTGCAGCGGGTGGAGCTGGGGCTAAGGAAGGTGGAGAAGGTGGAACTGGGGCTAAAGAAGGTGGGGAAGGTGGAGCTGGGGCTGAAAATGGTGGAGACGGTGAGGCGGAAGCACCAGGCACTGCTGCGGCGGGGCCTATCGAAGCAAAGAGAAACAAAAGAAACAAAAAAATTATCAAATGCATGAATTAAGCTACCCACTCGCACAATTAAGACTTACCTCCCTGGGATGTCGTTAAACCTGGAGCTGGAGGTTTTGAAACTACAGGAGGAGAGGCGGGACTTACTGGCAACGGAGCAGGAAGTGATGGTGCTGCAGATGGCGGAGGATAGCCTACAGAGGATGAAACACCTGGATGATGGACATGGTGATGGTGTTGATAATGATGCAGTGGTGACTCGGACGGTGTTGCTGAAGCAAGATGAAAGCAGTCAAGCATAGGAAAAAAATAATTGCATAGCAATAACTAAGCAGAACTTATCATCAGTACGTCACAAATTACAAGCGTCACCATGTCCAGTAAATACCTACATTTCTAGCTCGCCTTAAAACTCAATATACAATTATTGTCATTCACGCTGTTTTATCATGTATCTGACACCTGTCACTCTATCATGGCTATACAAATAAAAATTAAAAACTCATTTCGTAAAATTAACCTACGGTAGATTTTTTCCTTCTGTACCTTGCCCGGCCGTCACAAACACGTCCCAATATTCTGGACAGCCAGCAACTACTGCCGCTGAAATGCTCGGCTGTTCATTCAGAAGAATTTTCCGTTTACCGTCTGCATCTTTGGCATAGAATACCACGTGACTGTGAAGCTCAGGTCTGTCTATCATCAGTTTTAGTTTAAAACCAGATCCAGTGGCAAGATATCCCTCGTGTTTGAGAGAAGAGTAGAGTTTAAATGGAGATCCAATGCTGTTAATGAAGTTTAACGCAACGCACATCTCTGTAAAAATAGGCGTAACTGGAGTCAAATTTTATATACAATATCGAAGCATGTTGGTATTTGTCTCAGTTAGTCGTAGATTAAGGAAACTATTCAGCGCTTTAAAATAGCTCTTTACGTCTATGAACCTAAAAAATTACCCTGAGCGCTATCAAAAGTGTAAGGATGGTCACTTGTGCGATTTGTAAATATGCTGAAGGCAAAGAGGAAAGAAAATCTATTTCGGCATAAAAGTTGCTTGAAAAAAACACATACGCCTCAGGGAAAAATTATGTATCAAAATAGACTAAAGATTCTTTCCGAGCGAGTTATTTGATAACGTACAATTCCCCCTCAAGGAAAGAAAGGAAACGAGCATAAGAAGAGACCCTCGATTAGATCTGTATGCGAAAGTACTGACAGCCCAAGTTTTAAAGGATAAAGTAACATAGTTTTTGTTTTAAATGATAAAGGGCACATACTTGGTCCGGCGACCGAAGGTTCTGGAGCTCCAATGCTGGGTGGCTGCTCCTGTGCCCCGGCTTCTGTTCCCGCCGGACATACAGGTATACAGGAAGGAAATGCGGGTGGAGGTGGAGGTGTAGGCGGCGGCATTAAGTGAGGTGGATGAGGAAGTGGCTGTCCACTTATCATGGGATGCTTGATTGGTCCTAACACGTATTTGCACATTTTGTATTTATTTTCGTTTTGAGCTATTGGATGAAATAAGAACGTGCAACGACCAAGTACATCAGGATCCCCATCGTAAAAGTCCAGCACGATATCAGTGACGCCATGAAGGGTCTTCTTTTCGCTCTGGCAAATATACCAATCACTGTGCATGGATTGTAGCAGAAGATTACGTGTATACATCATCACAGAATACACGGTAAAAGAGGTCTCTTTATCTGTAAAAAAAAATAAAGTTGTAATGATTAGCGGCGGGAGAAATAGCTTGAAGAAAGTCTGGTTAAATCTTTACGAAATTGGATGAAGTCAAAGCAGGAATGAAAGAGACTAATGCAAAATTGCATACAAATAGAGTAAGAACTCTTTTTCTTAAATTTGCATGAAATACTGTTTTTCTCTATTTACTTCGAAATTATTTGTACTCCTGTCTTCCTTTTTATAAAACACTTAAAATCATCAAAAAAGTCTTTACGATCAACATCTTGTCGCGCTTCACGTTTGTCATTCGGTCTACTTTCATTTTATTTTACCACAGAATTTTATCGCTGAATAAATCAAAGACACACTGATTACGTTTCCTAGTCAATTGACTTACAAATGGTAGTTCTTTATTACTCTCCTAATTTACGTCAAAGGAAAGAAAAGTCATTCTCCACAGTAAAGCGTTAAACTTGTATTTTGTCTAGATTTCAATATCTTATAGGTAAAATATAACGCCTTTTGCCAAAAGGTATAATCACACAAAGTGTTGGAAATTTTCCAAACTAGCTGCGCATTTTGATACAATATCTAATAATAACCTGATATGGACTGCCATGAGATTAAGTCGTATACGGGGAATTAACAATCTTACCCTCCTTAGTTTATTACTTTTTCGTAAAGGAAGAACGAGTGCACTTGATCTCAATAGTAAAGTCAAATGGCTATACAGGCATTCTCACCGAAACGTTCTGATCCATCCCTCTTTTCAAGAAAGAAGTGGTAATTTCTCTGCTTTATATAATATCCAGGGAAGCACATTGATTCGAACGACACTGTGGTGTTCCTGTCTTTGGCCCGCGCGTACAGTCCAGGAATATGAGCTTGAAAGACCTGGCAAAACGTCTGTAAGCCTATTTCGCCATTGTGCGATCGCCAACAGTAGTTGAGAGTGCCGTTTTCCTGTTCGTAGGGAGCGTTGTACGAATGCACAGTGTATAAACCTTTGTCTACAACTAAGAGCAAAATACAGCCCAGGATAATTATGTGTCAATGTGTAGACTACGAGTAGTCCCTCTTTGAGCGTATGACTAAGCGAAACAGGGACTACTCGTAGTCTAGTCAATGTGGGAAATATTGTACACACCGAGTTTCCGCCTTGTGTCAGGAACACTGAGTGTCTCGGGGAAACAAGCCTGAATGTTTGCCTTAAGCCAGATGTTTGTTTGATCCCTGTTGGTTCTAGTTCACTCTTCCTCCGCGTGATGGACTAACATCAATGAGTGATTCATTTTACGGTAGACAAAATTTACAATGAGAAGAACAATCGGACGAACAGTGCCAGTGTTGCAGACTATATTTTGATTAGTTATAAGACTAATAACATGCATGAAAAAATTACTCGATTCTGACTGGCTGAGAGCAGTGCAGTTCAAGTGTAACACCAGTGCAAATTACACATCGTAATTCTGAATTATGATTGGCTGAAAGAAATAGGAAATTTTTGAAGCCAATGATATAACGTAAAATGATGAGGAAAATTTTGTGCGAAAGAGAAAAAATGGCTTCAAGAAAGGTCTTCCGGCACTTCCTCCACGCAAATTTTTTCATGTTTATATTGTTAACAAGTAATAATACGGTTTTTCTCGTTCAATTTGGAATTAATTTGCACTTGTGAGCTTTTCAAAAAGCTGAAATTTCACTCGCCGAAGCAGCTCGTGCAATTTCAGCTTTTTGAAAAACTCACTCGTGCAAATTAATTCCAAATTGAAGTCGAAACCGTATGATTACCTATACTAATATTTAATACTATGTTGATAAACTGTGAACTTATTTTTAGATTGTATCATTCAATAATGGATACAAATGTGTTCATTATCTCGATTATGAAGTGTCAGGTGGCAGGTGAGCTGTATTAAGATGAAATTTATCAGGTTTCAAAATGCGAAAATCTGTTATGCAGAAATTAAACGAAAAAAAGAAAAAACAGTTGCCATGCCGGTAAATTGCGTCTGTATAGGATAACGGTTAAGTCACGATTGGTAACAAGGTTTCTTTTTTCAACCATGATTGTATCAGATTAATGGGTAGTTTACTAGTTAACGGTTTGTTATTAAATCTATCCTGATTTTCCATCGTTTGCTTTCTGAAAGATTTTTTAATCGGTTTAATCGTTCGCGAGTTGCTGACTTACGTTTACTTGCACCTCCGACTCTCCAGACTAACGCCCGAGCAACGGTTTGTGGATCTTCTCCTGGTTTTAGAATGTACGTGACTTGACGACTAACTGTATAACCTCCTCCGCTTGAACCAACGCCGCCGCCAGCAGTCCCTCCAGCGCCTACTGCCGCACCCGCAGCTCCAGATGATGACCCACCGGCTGCAGTACCTCCTCCTACACCACCAGATACACTACCACCTGCACCTGCGGCTCCTCCTGTACTTACGCCTGTTGTTACACCACCTCCTGCGCCACCTCCACCTTCTCCGCCTCCACCAGTACCTCCTGCACCAGCCCCACCTCCACCTCCTCCTCCCATTCCACCTCCACCAACTCCGCCTCCACCTCCACCAGCCCCACCTCCACCTCCTCCTCCCATTCCACCTCCACCAACTCCGCCTCCACCTCCACCAGCTCCGCCTCCACCTCCACCAGCTCCGCCTCCACCTCCTCCACCGCCTCCTTCTCCACCAGCACCTCCAGCTGTACCAGCTGTACCGGCTGTACCGGCTGTACCGGCTGTACCGGCTGTACCGGCTGTACCGGCTGTACCGGCTGTACCGGCTGCAGCTCCAGCTCCTCCACCGCCACCTCCCCCACCACCACCTCCTACCCCTCCAGCTCCTGCAGTACCCGCACCAGCTCCTCCAGCTGCTGCAGCACCAGCTCCTTCCATTCCCGGACCAGTTACCGCAGCCACGCTTCCATTTTTGATGACGATGTTAAATTTAGGCAAGTTATCACCATGAAGTGTGTTTAGTGCATCTTCCAGAGTTTTTTTCATTGTGGTTATGGCGGCTTTCACGCCTGCATTAGCCCCTGCCGAGGCTCCAGCTTCCATTCCTGCCAATGCACCAGCCTTTGCTCCTGCTTTTGCCCCACTTTTCCTCGCCCACGTTGCCCCTAGTGATGAACCAGCTGCTGCTCCAGCTTTCGCTGCGGCTTGAACCAAGACGGCTAGGACAGTGCTATTTTGTACTACAAAATAAACAGCCTCCTCGTGAGTGAGGGAGTGAGTGAGTGAGTGAGGGAGTGAGCGCGCGCGCGCGAACGAACGAACGAACGAACGCACAAACGGTCAATGATATACATGTAATTAATGAATATATGAATGAGGGAATGAAAGAATACACCCAACGAATGGGTAAGAGGTCAAACGTTCACCTTTTTGACGTTTTGAAACTTACAAACTACTTACTCGAAACTATTTTCTTGCATATTCCATATATATTTTTATAAGAATCCACAAGGTGGTCATATTCAGAAAGGTTTTTACATGTTATTTTTAGATCTGTTAAATGCATTTGAAGTTCCTTCTAGGTCAGTTGTCACCCAGTCTCACAGTAATCAGAGGTTACTTTGGCTTCTCCTAGCGTTACTACTTTTTACCAATTAAGCTTCAGCTATATTACAAAACTGGTCCTTTGGGAAACAGTTATTCGGGGCAAAATAAACTAACTGTTTCCCTGGAGACCAGTGATTAATTGTATGTATATAGTGAATGCTAAACCAATGAAAACTCCTGAATTGCATTATCCAATGATCCAGTTTTCAATAAACTTATCTTTACCACGCGGTAGAAAATACAGCCAATCAGAATACAGGAAAGCCGTTGAAAACTCGACGGTATAACACCCAACCTTCCCATCATGCGCCGCGCCTATGTCGCACTGATTGTGTTGACCACTGTATTTTCAATGGCATGGTATAAAATAGTATACTATACGGAATTGGCCATCGCTCACCAAATAATATATACCCATAACTTCTGGTATCATGGAATAGGCCCTTTGCACGATCCGGTCACATGATACAGAATAAATTATGCTGGGATGCAAGTTACACAGTGGGACTTCTAAAACAAAGGAGAGTCGGGCTGGACTGGCACGAGTTCCTTTGTTTTAGAAGTCCCACTGTACAACTTGCGTCCCAGCATAATTTATTCCATACAATGTGACCGGATCGTGCAAAAGGCCTATTAAGAAACAATCATTAAGGTTGGTATGATGCAGGGTTGTAAGCTATAAAGATACCTACTACTTGTCACACGCAGGGTTGTCCAGAGGAACTTTGAGGGTATGACTTTGTAAAATTGGCCATCGGGTGTTTGTACACCAACTTCCAAGTGATCCAATTGATGATCGTCTTTCATTATAGCCTCCATGTAGTAATATTTGCCTTTAACCAGACGAACCGCCAGAGACTTTTGATTCGGATACCTAACGGCAAAGAAAGGTCATTTGTGATATGAATCAATGAATCATGCATCAATGGATAAATCAATCAGTCAGGCAGTCAGGCAGTCAAGGTAGAAAAAGTGAAGCCTTGGAGCCGAATGGCTCATAGCTGCCGGAGTTTATCCCGGTGTCTGTAGCGTGAAGCAGCTAGGAGTATTTCTACTCCCCCTGGACGGGATGCTAGTCCATCGCAGGTCACTCCCGCGCAATTTGGTAGGTTTCCCAACAATTCGCCGGTACCCATTTATACTCTTGGGTGGAGAGAGACACTGTGAGAGTTAAGTGTCTTGCCCAGGTCAGTCAGTCAGGCGGTCAGGCAGGCAATTAATAAGTCAGTCATGACCTGTCAGTGCAGTGTGATGATTATATGTAGTATATGAAACGTAGCCTATAAGTCTTAAAGTAATGCCTATGAAACTTAGTGGCGAAGAATAAAGACAGACCAAGAAATCTTTTGCGACTTATCGTCTTCTATCGTCTATTATTTTCCTTAATATTATATTTCACCGATCGTATTCATATTGGCCAGTAGGAAACCCTCCATCTACACCAGTAATTATCGTTTTCGTGTTTGGCTTTTCATTTCTGCTAAGGAACAGGTCGCTTCCAGCATTTGATGCTAAAAAGGAATAAAAAGACGTTTTCTGATTAACTCCACCTCTTTTGTTCAAGTTCTTAGAAACAGTACTTTTAAGAAGATAAGAATGCTTTCATTGGTTGCTAAAAAATAAAAAACGACAAGGGTAAAATGCTACAACCACATTTTATTATATTCCAGAAAGAAACGATAACTTTCATTCTGATACCCCCATCCCTTCCTTCGCCCTTTCAAAAATGTTTGACGAACTGAGTGGATGTAATGAACACGGGCTGACAACACTGAGTAGGAAGGGGGTGAACGGAAAGGGAAAGTGCAATGGCAAGTATCGTCTTCACGACTGTGTTTCTGGTTGTAGGTTATGATCCCTTACTTGAGCATTTTAAAAATATTTGTTGTCATTGTGTCTAACTGATGTAACTTTCTTTATCACGCGAAGCTTACAAATAAAGAAATAGTGGTTTCCTGTCTCTAATGGAACAAAATACGTCCTCAAACGAGTGCCAAAAAAGTCTCCCCAGTTTGAAGGCTGCTCAAAGGTTGGAACACACGTTGTATAACTTGGCAGATATGGATATCGAGGGTCCATCAGAAGAAACTTGACTCGTTTGTAATCTATTCTGTCCCATCTCTCCAAGTACACGCCGTTGTCCACTAAGAAAATAGAAATGGAATGAAGTTAGTAAGATCTCGTACAAAACTGTATAGGAGAAGACCAACTAGTCTCTCCCGCCAGCTGGGATTTTTTAAGCCTGTCATGTTTAGTCGATATGTTTGTTTTTTTGTTTTTTTTTTTTCCAGTTTAATTGGCATGCCTGTGAACTAGGTTGGACAGCTAGGTGTAGCTAAGCGCACTGACCACATAAACAACAACACTGACTATTTTTAGTGCTATTCGATTTGGCATACGTGTTGGGCCTTCACGTAGGTCAGACAACTGGGCTGCTACTTGGCGGTCCAGCATTTTTTGTATTAAATTAGAACTGTATTATTTTTCTGTGCCGCTTGAGAGGCTTAGTCAATGGGCTGCTACTTGGCGGATAAGACTAGGGTTTTCTGGTTTGTTAGGCGTTTATGTTGAGGTGTTAGCAATTTAGTTCAGACATGGGCTGCTCTGTTGCTGCTGCCTCACCTTACTTCTAGTGCTCATTGTACTTCTCTGTTTTTTAATACGCTCAATGTAACTGTCCAGACAAGGACTGCAGTTTCATCGCATTTAACTTGAGTATTTCTTTTGTTTACGTGCATAGATCAGGGTAATCACGTTTCTCATTGTGGCTTTCCTTTTACCGCGAGCTTTGCTTTTCTTGTGGGGCTTCAGCCACAGTAGGTGGCTTGTGGCGGATTTTTGTCGTCCTGTTGTTTATTCAAGAGTTTGTTTTGTTAGATTTATTTGCTGTGTTGTGATTCTCTTGATTTTGTTTACATTAAACCTACCACTACGGTGGCCAAAATCATCCAACACAGTTGTCTGGTTTATTTAGATCTCGCCTATCAGCCATTAGACTAGATTTCAAGCAAAGCTCGCGCTTGAGGCCTTCCTTGAGAGGTGGCCCTGTTTTGTGGTAAAACACGTGCCTTGATATAAACAATATCAAAGCTAAAGTTCGGCTGTTATAACAAATAACCTCAGTTTAATTTTACTCACTGTTGCAAGTGTCATCCTTCACACCAAATACTCGCCGCTGTCTAATCAGTTCATGTGCCTGTGCTAGTATTGAAAAACATAGATCGTTAGTAATGTGAAAAATTGAACGGTTGTAAACATTGGTACATTTTCTTCTCACACTGATTCTTTACTGCTGTCCAAGATCCATTAACAGGAAAACATGTAAAAACGTTTTAAAAATTTGCAGTAGTGGAGAAGTGGCAAAGATTATCATCATATGTTTTGTTTCTTCCTTTTCGTTGGCCGAGACCTGAGCAGAGAACACAAGAAGGACAACGAAGTTTGCTCTTTTTTGTGCTCGACAATATCTGAGACTGAGATATTGGATAGAGGCCAGTTCGAAACATCATGGAAGTAGTTGCTTGTGACATGCAAATGAGTTCAGCAAGGCGGCATTCGCTTCCCAAAAATGCTTGAAAAGATTAAAAGATAAAACTAGACGATGGAGTGCAAAGACATTTATTGAACTCGGTTATGGCAAAAAATATATATATATTGAAATGTTGTAGATTCGCAGGTCATTTGCCTCAGCCGAAGAATTAATCCACTCAATCTCGTCCATAGAGATGAAAAATTGTCGCGGTTGCCTGCATGGCGTTAATTGCTAATTACCAGACAAGGGACGAACTCCGTTCCCCATTAGTCAAGTCTAGAATCTCCAGTCCCTACTTTTTCTTTTTCTAAATTGATAGACATTTTTAAAGAGCAAAATTAAGAAAGGGATTTGAAAGAAATGAACTCAAGATTTACGACCTATTTGAATATCTTTTCCACGAAACTATTACCCCAGACAGACAGCCCACTGGTCCTAATTATGAAAAAAACCTTTTGGTCCTTTGATGTCTATAATAAACAAGATGGGACAATTTGGCCTACTTCAACGCTGTCATATACCTGTTGTCATGGTAACCATGATAAACGATATTAAACTGTTAGTTTTTAACCGTGGAACAAAATGATCCTGCTCCAAAAGGTCTCGCATGGTAGTCTTTAAGCCACCGTGATTTTGATCATAGGTCTTGGGGCTTCTCGGCTCTCAATGCGTCTTCTTACACCGCCGTTTAAACAAGACTGTTAAACTTATACTAATTGTAAACATTGATGATTAATTCACGAGCGTCTACAGAGCGTTTCTCTTAAAATTAATCGCTAGCGATGACTTCTCCATCTCAAGACTTGCGTGAACTTGGAATCGCTAATATCACCATTCCCAGTTACTTGATAGCTCTGACTAAAAATTTCAAATAAGCTTTAACCAAAATCAAAGTTGTATTTCAATTGGAGAGACTTATTACTGTAATATACAATCACCTGACCACCTAAATAATTGGCTTGACGTGAAACCTTGAAGTCAAGAGACCACAAGAAACATGACTTTGCCATAAGCGCAAAGTTATCATTTGGTATAAAGGATTACAGATTACTTAGGGCAGCCTCTATATTGGGGAGCAAACATAATTGAGTGTTGTGTTCAAAGCAGTTGATTACAATAAACATACCTGTCGTTTCTTTCCTGTTAGTAGTAAATTTACCACCTACGCTAAATTGCACTGTAAACAAAGTGTAAAATGTACTGAGCAGCGTGATTAGCCAACACCTCATTGTTGGCGGTAAACGGGCCAAGAAACAGTTTTACTACGCCAAGAGCGCTCTTTAGCGATTCATTTTAGTGATTCAAAGATGCAACTCACTTCAACCAGAAAGGCCACCTGCTGCGAAAAAAGATCGTTGAAGGTTTCTAACGGGTATCTGACTCAAGAACTATTTTTGTGTCAACAAATTGGTGAGTGTTTGTCATCGGAAATCAATTAAGGAAAAGTGCATTATACTCGCAACGTCTCTGAACTCCTAAAGCAGCCATTTTGATTGGTCCCGTGACAGCTGTGGCACTGATTAAAACTCTATGGGTCACGGTGACCAAGCCAGTGGGTCAGTGTTCATACTTTTTATCCATCAGTTATGGCTACACGCAACGCGCCTTATAAGAGGTTAATCCGTACATTTCAACATCAATTACAGTACTAGGGAGTGGTGTTCGCTTTCAAGAAAAAAAAAACAAGAAATTAATTGCTTTCCACGATTTCTACCTGTACAGTTAGAAAATTCAAAAAATAACGAAGGCATCTCTAGCCGTCGTTTCGGATAAAATGGAAATAAATTCTTACCTAATAAAACACCTCTACGACATTTTAATTCTAGGTTTGTTATCTCTTTGTTACCAAACTTCTCCAAGCATAAAAAAATATTAATGGGCTCAGTGTGCTAGCTGCTGGCGCATATGTGACGTACCCAGTTGCTAGCTTGCCAGATGCCAGTCTTGATTACCAGCCGCTGTTCGAGAATGGAACCCATTCATCTCCCCGAACTCACTGGGGCAGGAACGTAGACGGGACCCGAGTGAGCGGCGAACCTGATGCAGTGGATTGATCATGACGGTTGACCATTATACTTTGCCCTTTTAAGTGCTCTTTGGTGGTTCAACAAGACAACATCCCTTGCATAATGTTTACCATTTTATTTATCATCTTCCTGTTCACTTAAGAATGAAGGGATAAAAGAGGAGTATAAAAGAGGAGTTGATCACTCTGAACGATATTCCTAAATGTTGCAGTGAATTTTCCGTTTTCAACTATTCTTTCTGGTCCTCAATCTAGCGTGAAGTAGACCGACTAGGATATATAAGGTCTACCAATAACGAAGGTTGCATCCTTCCCCTGACACCTGATAAGTTTACGTTGTAGGTGATCAGGCTGAAAGCAAAACAGTTTATAGAAAAGCACGATAAAAAATTCCGAAAAACTGTCTTAACAGCGAATAACGGCGAATGTTATGACAAAAACAATAGATTCACCTGATTTTGAGTTGAAATCAACAGGTCTGAAATAATCCTCATGAACTCTTCCACGAAATGTGAGGTTAATTCCACGCCTACCCACCCAAAGAAATGTAGTGTAACCCTACGGGTTGAGGATGTAACCTTACTTCACCCAATCATCGTTACTCACCTTAGTCACAAAAGGACAACATCAATAACCTATTCCCGCAACAATCATGGACTCCAGAACCATCCGCTTCGCAAAGGCCCGACACGCGAAATAACTCTGGCGTACACTTAAAGTGACTAACTGTAAGCACTGACACCCAAGTACTTTCCTTTCATTCAGCCGAAAGGATTGCATGATGGTCAAAAAGAAGTCCGTTGTGTACGCTGTCCACAAGTTCTTTTTAAATGTTTTTTTTTTAAACAACGATTAAACAATACAGTGCGCAATTCGCTGTGTCAAAAATATTTCAAGAGTTACGTGACCTGCTGTGAAAAGATTCGTCGCTTGTTGCTCACGGCAGGTGGCCTTCCTGTTCAATTAATGGAAAAGATCACAAAAAGTGCTGGAGTTTCTCATAAAGCTATTGTTTCTTACTCTGCCTCTTACAATGAAGTATTTAGCTATTGTTCTCTACTGGAAATTATACGCTTTGGGTATGGTGTCATTTGCAACGAGTGGTAAGAAAAACACCAAAGAGAAATATTTAGGAGGTAGGTGCATGTTTTCCCACAGTGTGATTTGTCGAGACGTTCTTTGTTTAGTAGAGGTATGAACGCTTGCCAACACAAGTATTCGTTATATTTTGGACGCCAATTTTTGGATATAATGATTTCTTACTTTAAGACCCAAATCATTTATTGTAGGTCAACTTGGCAAGACTTGTCTTTCACAGGTGCCATTCACCTCCCACTTAAGTTTTTGAAAAGAAACTGAAAAAAAGAAAAACATGAACGCTTGACCCCGTCTCCTTGAGTTTTACCAAAGACAAGTCTGGCATATCCTTTACCTCCCGAATGCGCTGGTTCTCTGTGATATTCTTACTGCTCGCTTGTCGGTAAAGTCACAGGACAGCTGTCACAAAAGAGGAGTAACACGACATTCACAAGCTTCTTGCTGGTAATAAATCGGAAAAAAACGTTGGCTTACAATAGTTCTTACATTCCCCTATTCTATTTTGATTAGCTCGATGATGCTTTCTTTTACTTAGATAACATGTAATAAATACAATTTGAATATTGAAACCCATGTGTGAAGTCAATATTTAAGTAACTTAAACAGGTTGTTGGAGTGTACATGATCTCTTCTTTTTTTATTTATTTTACAAGGGGAACGAAGATTGATAAGGCCGCGGCGAACATTTGGCAGTAAGGAAGCACCTTGCAATAGTGAGTATAGTTTTAATGTTAATCACCTCTGAGCTTTTAAATTGGACCTCAGTCCCGACAACGTGTGGCACTAACAACATGCACATGTCATCTTCCGATTTCTGACCCGGAAAGAGCTTAGTATAGTAGTGGTACTGAAAGAAAGTCAGTTCTTGAGAATGGGAGCTTATCAGCACGCGTATCTATATAATCGTTTGAATTCTGAATTGTTGCGTGACGAATGGACTACATGACTAGTCCAGAATGGGAATGCTAACCAGTTATACTAAAAAAGTCTTGCTTCTTCAGTACACTGTACAGTCAATTTTCTCTAAGACTGACACCATCGGCCCCAACTGTCCTTCTTAGCGTGGTGTCCAGCTTATAGAGTTTAGTTATTATCATAGTTACCATAGAATGACTGAAAAACGATAGCGGACGGCACCAATCCCGGACAACTACTGACTGGGCAGTTCGCCAGGTACTTTTCGCACTATAAAACAGACTGATTCTTTCTGTGGTTAGCAGTGTATTAAACATGAACATACCTTTTTTCCCCTCGCCCTAAAACTACTACTGTCTATCATAAACTCCCGCGAAAGGAAATTAAAAAAATCACATTGCTGGTGCCGAGAAAGTTGACCTTTTCATGGCACTTAAAAATCCTGCACAATTGCTAACTTCTTCCTCACTGCGTTCTATTCAGTAGTCCGTATAAAACATACTAAATTCCATCATGTTGAGTCATTCTAGACTATTTCATATTTTTCTGCATATTTCAGTGGTCCATGGCGTGTACCTGGAGAAGTGGGACAGAATAGATTACAAACGAGTCAAGTTTCTTCTGATGGACCCTCGATATCCAAATCTGCCAAGTTATACAACGTGTGTTCCAACATTTGAGCAGCCTTCAAAATGGGGAGATTTCTTTGGTACTCGTTTGAGGACGTATTTTGTTCCATTCCAGACAGGAAACCACCATTTCTTCCTTTGTAAGCATCTTTTCCACCTATTAAATTTTGAATAAAGAAATAAATACTGAGGGCCTGGCTGTGTTACAAGAAAATACAGTAACTATGCTAAGCTATGGTTTTTCCTTGACTGTTTCACGAAATCTGAATTTGCAGTAAATGTGAGATTTTTATCACCGAAAATTCCGTTTAAGCATCCCCTAGATTTTAAAGAAGAACTGTTAATAAAAGTGGGCTGTGGGTAGAAAAGTCCCAAACGCGGGTCTCCCAGGAAGTTAAGGTCAGAGGGTGGTACGGTCAATCTAAATTTTCATATGGTGTGTGTGTGTGTGTGTGTGTGTGTGTGTTTGGGGGGGGGGGTGGTAGTGGGGGGTGCGGTGGACGCATCTCCCGCAGCTCTTGGATACGGCTATCATCAATGTTCCTCCGCTGCCTTGATCTTGTGTCAATTTACGCAGGTCAGGCAGACTCAATTCATATTTTTCTCGTGCGCGAGTCAGTTGTCCTTTATTTCTTGAATTGCTTCTGGCTAACAGTCTTGAGCATAGATTGACCATGACAGCTCAAACACCATTCCTTTCTTAGCATCAGACGCGGGAAGCGAATTGTTTATCAGCACAAATGAGAAACCAGACACAAAGACGATGATCAGTGAAGTAGATGGAGGATTTGCCACTTACCCGTATGAGTATGATAGGTAAGAACAGAGGAGCTTGGATGACTGCTTCCTTTAATGACTGACTGACGGATAGACTGATTGACCGATCGACTGACTGACTGACTGACTGTCTGACCGACTGACGGACTGATTAACTGATTGATCCATTGACTGATTGGTTAACTGATTTTCTGTCTGTCTTTCTGTCTGTCTATCTGTCTGACTGACTGACTGACTGACTGACTGATGGACTGATGGACTGATTGACTGATTGACCGATTGACCGACTGGCCCATTGACCGATTGATTGACTGAGAGATTAATCGACTGCCTGACGCTCTGTCTGTCTGACAGACTGACTGACTGACTGATTGTTTTTTTTGATTGACTGACTGACTGACTGATTGATTGATTGATTGATTGATTAAATGCCTTGTCACGATCGACCTATCTTCATCCGCAGGTTCACAAACCAAAAATCTCTCCCTATTTATTTAAAGAAAGGTAAGTATTACTACATGGAGGCTATCATGAAAGACGATCATCAGAATGATCACCTGGAAGCTGCAGTACAGACACCAGACGGGACATTTTACAAAGTGATACCCTCCAAGTTCCTATGGACGACATTACGGACTCCGCCTGGTATGTTTAGTAATTAAGAATGCCAAAATGCAAAGCCATAAAAAAACGTTATCGAAAACAGTACAGATTTAAGGTGATTCCTCAGAAATAAAAGTTGCCAAAAATTTTTTTTGAGACTTTTCCTAGATATTCCATACCAAGCACTATTTCGAAAAGTACAATAAAAAGGATGGGTCACCATGCTCGCTTAAGAGATACGATGGGCCAATCTTACCTCATTTATGCCTGACCAGGCAGGTTATTTCATCAGTTCACGTAACATTTTGCGGTAGCTGTCAGCAAAGGTTATTAAAGCAATACTTGAAAAACATCTCGCTGGGTAGAAAGTCTCGGGTACTTGGAATAATGTAATATGTGAGTACAACTCACGTCTTAAAGTGGTATACCCGACAATTCTAAACTACATTGACACGATCAAAACATTCTTCGAATCGTTGTTTTCGAGGTCATGACTCACATTCTCGAGTAACTGTTTTGTGCACCCTTTTAGCTATATCTTTTTTCCTTCCGAACAATTTCTTTCTTAATTCTTTGACTTAAAGCAGATAGTTTGTACTCCAAAATTAGGCCATAATGAATACAGGTCACCATGCTCGTTTAGGAGAAAACGAGTATCTATTTCGCTGTCGCACTTAACTTGAGGGACATCTCTTGCGTTGTGTACGCCATTCGCTCATGTGCGCAAGCTAATGACGCGAAAATCGTGCGCAGCAGGGATGCGCAATGTAACACTGAGGAATCACCTCAATCCAGGCCATAGTTCAATTATACATTATCCTTAAAATGATAAGAATGATACCAGATAAAATTCGTGAGATTTCACGTCAATTTTGTTGGGAAGAAAACGGATCCAATTAGTAGTTTCGTCTTTTCCGTCGCCTATGCTTGTTTTTTTTTTTTAAACATTAAGTAAATTCGAAGGTTTTGTTGATTCACGTAGTGAACTGTAATTAGTTTATACACAAAACTTTAACTGCGGTATTTCCTCGTTCATCATTGCATTTTTAATAATTATGACAGTGGGCGTATATGCTTAACAAATAGCCTCAAAACGACAACGAAATATTTTTGAAAATGTCATGGTTGTATTTTCCTTCTTAAATTCCCAGCACAAAATGCCACTTATCAAGCCATTTTACTGAGAGTAGCAGCACGTGCCGGAGCAAAAGCTGGTTCATCATTTGGAGCAAGGTGGGCGATGAGCAGTGGAGCAAAAGCAGGAGCAAAGGCTGGTGCCTTGGCAGGAATGGAGGCTGGAGCATCGGCAGGAACAACGGCCGGCACTAAAGCTGCTATTGAAATGACAACGAAAACCCTTCAGGAGGCTTTAAACGATTTTCATGGAGATAATTTGCACAAATTTAAGATTTTTGTTAAGAACGGAAGTGTGGTCGGCGTAACAGGTCCTGGAATTGATGGATCCGGCGGAGCTGCTGGTGGAGGTGTAGTTGGAGGCGGAGGCGGTGGTGGAGGTGGCGGTGGCGGTGGAGGTGGCGGTGGCAGTGGAGGTGGCGGTGGCGGTGGCGGTGGAGGGGCTGGCACTGCTGGGACAGCCGGTACTGCTGGAACTGCTGGAACCGCAGGAACAGCAGGGACCAGTGGGGTAGGAGCTACAACCGGAGGCGGAGGCGAAGGCGGTGTCATTGGAACTGGTGCTGGAAGTACTGCCGGAGGTGGTGGATCTGTAGCTGGAGGATCGGAAGGTGGGACGGCTGCGGCTGGAGGTGTAGCAGGAGGTGCAGGCGCTGGCGGCAGTGTTGGAGCGGCTGCTGGAGGGGCTGCAGGCGGTGCTTCCGTTTCCGAATCTGGAGTCACAAGCAGTTCTCAAGTTACTTCATCTACCAGCACAGTAAGCGGTGGTGTTGCTGGAGGTGGGAGTACTGGATTTAGTGGCGCAGCCGGAAATGGTATTTCTGAAGCCGCCGCGTATGCGATTAGAGAACTGACTTATATTCCAAAACCAGGCGAAGATCCCCAAGCTATTGCCAGGTCACTGGTCTGGAGGGTGGGTGGTGCGACAAAAAGTAAGTCGACTTAAAGTATCCGGGAAGGAGGTTATATTTACTTCTCGCAAAAACTGAACTTATATCTACGAATTTGCTAACGCATTAGAGTTTATGTTTGCTGACTTAAGACAGTTTGGTGGGGATTCTTCTCACTCTAATTAGCATTTCGTTCTCACATAAAATGCAAAACAATCAAATCGAGTATTTTTAAAACATCAACGGAGTGACAGTATATTTTTTACACAGCACCTCCATGATGACAACTAAGGTATGCAGTCTATATAGCGATTTAATTTTGTTCCCATAGTTTACGTTATGCAAGTGACATATCTTAAATTGGAACTGCGGAGAAAGATGTGAAGAATTCCGCTCAAGACCTGACTGCATTATTTTCTTAGGCTTTATTTTCAAAACTGCTTAGGTTGTGTATATAACTGCGATGGTAATTCACGTTTTTACATCTTACTCTGTAGTTCAAAAATATGATCTTTCATGTATTCACTTGCATTCTTCT
This sequence comes from Orbicella franksi, assembly GCF_964199315.1. NCBI lineage: Eukaryota > Metazoa > Cnidaria > Anthozoa > Scleractinia > Merulinidae > Orbicella > Orbicella franksi. The sequence goes on along the minus strand of NC_138145.1, from coordinate 9,942,510 downwards.
CCGTCTACGGTATATTACGAACTCACAACGCGACCAGGTCCCAGTTCGATTGATAGCTCCGTTGGAAGAGCGCTGCACCGGTATCGCACAGGTCATGAGCTCGAATACCGTACATGCCTAAATGTTTTTCTGGGTTTATTTTCATAGCTGCTTCAGCTGTGCACATAACTGCGATGATCATTAATATACTTCATGCTTACATTGACATCATATACATGTATGAACCATATTTGCACGTATCGTATATGCATTCGTATATACACGCATCCATACTCAATTCTCGGTATACTGGAACTAGCTTGTAATAATATAATGGAGGCTCAGATGGGGGAATATCGCTAAAATGAGATGAATGTGATTTGCATTTGATAAGACTTCCCATATTAGCCCCAGTTGCAAGCTCATTTCAGTCCAATACAGAGAATACGAATGTAGCCTTTTCTTTTTTTCTGGCATTCACGTTTATACACGTAAATCCCTTTTTGAGTTATTTTCCTAGTTTAACAGAAACATTTACTTGACTCTAGTTGTAGCAAATGCAATGTACACGTTTCATGCTTATGACGACCCATACGCACAGGAAAACTTCACGCTTAACCACTGCTGGCGGTCCGTGGACGGTCGGTTCTTCTTGAAGCAGTTCTGTCACGTGTTCATTGCGCGTGTGCCCTCCCTCTACGGAAAACCCGTCGACAGCATCTCTTTTGAGTCTGCGTGTTTGCCTGGTTATTTTCTGAGGCAGAAGAACTACCACTTTTTTCTGCGAAAGAGGGATGGAACGAGGCTTTTTGGTAATATATTATTTTAAAAACCTTTACCTTATTTACATACATAACAGTTCAATAGGCCA